>NW_010973072.1:6532563-6536162 GCF_000737465.1 Haliaeetus leucocephalus
CTCGCGGGCGGGGCCGCGGGCTCCCTGAGGCGGGGCCGGAGGGCCTCGCCTGAGGGGACGGGCGGGCAGCCGGGGTCCCCCCGCGCAGGGAGCGACTCCCCAGCCCGGGGGCGATCCCCTGTGCTGCCAGGATGTCCGCTGGCAAGGTCAAGCCGGGATAAAATAATTGGTAGTGCCTGCGTGGCTCACATGGAGTTACCGTTCGAAATCCTGCCTGTGCCTGCCCGTGGTTCAGTCCTGTCAGCTGTGGAGGGGGGGAACGGACGGCGCTCCAGGGTTGCTGTGCTGTCTCTCCTCTCTAATTTCAAAGGTTATCAATGTGCTTTATCGGGGGGGAGAAAGGAAAGAAAGGAAATATGGAAAATGAGTGAGAGTTTCTCCCTGATGTGTAGCAGAGGAGTTTTGTACTGAGAACCTGAAAGATGAACTTTTAATTAAAAGGACTCGCCAAAGATGAGCTTTTAATTAAAAGGACTTGCCAAAATGTAACCGTATACTGGGTGTTTTGCAAGTCTGTGAGGATCCCTGGTGTGTTTGCAGGCATGCGAGTGTGCTTCATGTTGCTGGGATGAGTCGACAGTGTTTATTTTGTGAATGTATTAAGTATTTCCCAAAGGAAGTTCAGCCAAGGTGGATTTGTCATGGTCCAGATGGAGCAACCTGCTTGGGCCTGAAGGAAAATGTGAGTCGTCTTAAGGAGTAAACCACTTATGGCCCTGAAGTGTAGGGTGGGGTTTTTTTGCTGGGATTTTTTTGTTTGGGTTTTTTACATTTCTTCTCAAAGCAAACATTTATACTATGCGCTTCCAAAGAATCTCTGGCAGGAGGCAATAAATAAAACTCAGGAAAAAGAAATCTTTAGAAGTAATAGTGAAGTTAATCTGCTCCTTTTACGTAGTAGTAACTTTTAGTGAGTCAGCAGCAGTAAGTGCCTGTCTATCCTAAGTCTGCTACCCAGTTCCCTACTGCAACTCTGGTGATGAATGACTGCTTACTTTTAACATGCATGGTGTTCTCACGGTCAAAACATTTTTCTCTGCATCCTTCCAGATTTCTCCATGCTGTTGTGGGTCACTGTTCTATTACACCTAATTTCCAGTTGGTAAGTTGCTGCTGTTTTCCACCCTGTATTTCCTAACCAGCTTTAATTTGTATCTTACAAAGCCAAGTTCAGAATCCAAAAGAGAATTATTTTTTTCCTATTTGCAAGGAAATGCCTTTTTATATAAGATTGCACTTCCTATTTTATGTATTAATTTGCCTTTGAAAAGATGCTGTTATAATGACGGTTTGTGAAATCCACATTCAGTGACTTTCTGGTACCGTGAGATGCGGTTTTGTATCTCTTTGCAGGTTTGAGCTTATGTGAGTTCTGGGTTTTCTCCTCTACAACAAATATTTTGAGTCTGTTACATTTTGCTTCTGAACTCTTCTGCTTCCCCTCACATTAATTACTTACTCTGCATTTTGACTGCACTTTGGTTTACATCTTTGTTGTTGTTGCTGTTGCTTAGAGCTTCTAAGGGAAGGAGATGGAATAATTTGAAGGGAACTAATTTGAGGTACAGATCCAAGTATCTTTATTGAATGAGAAACACCATTATCTTGGTTTGTGACCATTGGTACAGGGACAGTTTGAGGCTGAAAAAAATTATTGTATTGAAGCAATTGGAAAGTTTGAATCCTGAAAGTGTAACTTAAGTTTTGTTAGTCTTTTAGCATACAATAGTATCTGGAGAAAAACATGTGTGGGTAAAAATGTATTGACCCTCCTCACTTCATGTTTATTTACTGTCTTCTTGTTTAGAATAATCCCTGCATATGATCTCTACATCCTAAATAATTTTCTGCTGTGTCATTTCAACTGTAAGTTTATATTCTATTATTGCACACAGAATATGTGTAAAAGTGTAAGCTGTTAGAGGTTGTATTATCTATTTAGCACTTTTTTCTGGTTTACTATTTTATTAATAGCACTATTAATAAAGAAAAGCTCTTCCAACTTAACTGTGGGATAGCTTGTATTAATTGTCAGAGCTATTATTGTTTATATGTGCTGCAGAGCAGCCAGGAGAAAAAAAGTATTCCTTACAGCTGAGGGGCAGTAGGATAACAGATGTTGGAAACTGTGATGTAACCTTTTCAACAGGAGTCGTGGTGAGACATCAAAAACCAGCCCACCAAGATATTTAATATGATTTTAAGGTGAATGTAGAAAGTGCACAAAACAGGACAGAAATATTCTTAAGAGAAATAAGGGGAATCAGACTTCCAACATTTAGCTGTTCTCCTGCAATATTATAAAGATTTTAACATGGTATGAACTAAGGTATGGGTGGGTTAAACTGACAGAAACTTGTATAGCTTCCAACACCCAATTTCTTTGGTTTGATCTTTCTGTGATGATTCTGCTAGGTTCATCACGGCATACGTGACCTCGGTATGGCCTGAACTCTGCTTTTGCTGCTCCTTGACCTGACACCCTGGGAGTGAGACAGCCAGGGGGGGACAGACCAGAAATGCTGCAGTCGGATGGACAGTCTGGCCGCAGCCAGCCACCAGCACAGCTCTGAAACTGCAGCAAAGGCATGCAGGTGCGTAAAGAAGCAGTCTGTGATACGTTTTTTGTATGCGTGATGCTTGCTTTTTAGTTATATATTGGACAAATGAGACCTGTCTCTCTTCTAACAGAGAATTTGTCTGTTACCATAATTGCTCTGGATGCAAAAGAACATTTTAAATGGAGGTTCTTTATGTAACTCCTGTGATTAAAGCTTTCAGATGTTACTGTAGGGTAGCATGTAACCACCCTGCTCTTCCCTGCAGCGTATGATGCCATTTCTACATATGTGCCATCTGTACTCCAGCTGGTCTATTCTAGTACCTTAGATAGTCAGCTGAGCACCGATGCTGTCTGTGGGTTTAACCTATGCATTTTAAATAGGATGCGAAGAGTGCACCGTGAGGCACAACCAAATGCAACCACAGGGGCAGCGCAGTTATTTCAACTAGTACGTGTTTTGGTTGTGGATGAAGTTGGTTTGGTTCCGTTCATGCTAGTCAACTTGAACCAGTTCAAGGCCTTGAAACCAGTTTAACTGGTTCGCGTTGAAAAGTGAAGTATTGGAAGGTGAGCCCAGGCTTTCCCTGCGGCCTTCCTCGAGGACGGGGCCTTGGCTCTGTCCCGCGGGGCCCGGGTGCCAGAGGCACTGCGCTGCCTCTCCACCCGGGCTGCGTGGGGTCCCTGTGCCCAGCGGCCGGAGTAGTGTCACGGGCACGGGGATGCCGTGATGTCCGCTGGTGGCTCCGGTCGAGCTCGGCGGGTAGGCGCGGTCCGCGGGAGGTGCGGGACTCGGGAGGCTGCTGGAGGCAGCCGACCCGGGCAGGGAGGCGAGGCGGAGGTGCGGAGGGGGGGGGGGGGGGGGGGGGGGGGCAGTGCTTCCGCCCCCGTTACGCCGCGGGGGATTTCGGTGTTGAGCAAAGGCACGCGCTGGGCTCTGGCCGAGCTCGCAGCCTCCTGGGCCCGACCCCCGCCCCCCACCGGGGCGCGGCTCGCCGCCTGTGCGGAGGCGATGGGCGCCCCGCGGGACACCGCCGCC
>NW_010973072.1:6536172-6624087 GCF_000737465.1 Haliaeetus leucocephalus
GGGTTGTACGGGCCGGCACCCTCCCGTTCCGGCGATCCCCTTGGGCAGAGCGCGGGGGGCTGCGGCGCGGCCCCGGCCCTGCGCCAGCCCCGCTCGCCGCCGCGGCGGCGGGCGTGCGGGAGCGTCGGGGCGAAGCGGACGCGGGTTGGGTGGAGGGGCAGGGCCGTGGCCGGCGTCTCGCTGGTCTCCGGCTGGGTGCGATGTCCCCGCGCTCGGGTCGCAGAGCGGGCGCTGGCGTGCCTCGTGTGCGGGGTTTCCGGCGAGGAAGGGCTTCGAGAGGGGAACTGGTGAGTGAGCGCTTGCCTGGGAGACTGGAAGCGAGTTCCCGACTGACCGGAGCAGTCTCTGCTTACCGCCTTTGGCCGCTCGTCTGCGTTACTGGGGGCTGTGCGGGTGATAACAATAGCGGTGACTGACAGCTGCCGTCGTACTGAAGAGTGGCGTGCTGTCCTGTGAAGGAGGCCAGAGACACGTTTTCTGCAGGCCAGCAGCTGTATCGCATGTTTGCATAGCCACATTTTCGCTCCTCCTTAATGAAGAGTGGTGAGCGCAGCCTGCTGTGCGTGAACTGAAAGCCAGCTACGCAAAGGTGAGTGGTGTGGAAATGCTGCAGTGTGGGGTCTTGCTCAGCTGAGACACAGGGTTTCTCTGCAGAAGCACACAGGTGCTGGCAGCAGTGAGGCCCCTGGGAGGGCAGGAGGGTAGTGAAAATCCTTCTAAGGAGGATAAGAGGTTGTATGGAGAAGGAGGTTGTGTGGAGGAAGGGAGGAGAGAGAGCTGGAAGTTAGGAAAAAAAAAGTGGGGTGAGAGCTACTGAAGGCAACGTATTGGTAAGAGGACAATGTGGATTTTCTTAGACTGTTCAAAGAACTTCTCGCGTATTCATTGGCTATTTCCCAAATAGTATTGAGCTAATGAGCTGCCTTACCAGTAAAAAAAGAAAAGAGATGACTCAACAAATGCCATTGTACTATTTGTCTCAAGAACCATTAAGATATTACTCAGCAGATATTAAGACTTTAAGATACTTAGCTTTTCCAACTGATCAAAAGTGACTGTTAACCTGCTTTTGCATTGCTTATGGATACTCTGGCTGCTTCATCTTCTGGTATTTCCATTGTTGCTACTATTTGAAGCTGAAGTTGTAATGGGTTTTAAGAAAATGCCTATGTATATGCAGTGTTTCGCTGGGCTTCTAGCTATCACCTGTGTGTGCATGCTACTGTCCTTCATGTCTTGTGGTCTGCACTCTTGTGCTTCTCGGAGCTGGGTGATAGCTAGATACCTGGTGGCACATGTTGTTGCATACTTGGGGTGAACTATATGGGTGCATCAGCTGTTTTGGCTCGTGCTGAAGCCTTGCTAGTGGAGCAGTGGGATTTCCTGGCACTGGCAAACTCAGCTTCAAGGAAGAGATGTGTTTTCTGTCAAGGGTGGTGCTGAGTTTGGGGCAACTCAGTTTTAAATTGTGGGGGAGATTTTGCAGGTTGAAAGTACCTAATGGACCCTTAAAGACTGTATGCTAATCTTCTTAAGTTTTGCTGGCTGGGATTTTTCTAGTTTGCATACCCAAGGAATGTTACTGTTGGAAGTTCTTGTCTGAGAATTAATCAGGTTGGTTTTATTTAATACTCGCTCTGAAAGGTCAACAGCCCAAGCAAGTTTGCTGTCTTCTTCTTCCCCCCCCCCCCCCCCCCTTTAACCTATCTCTGTGTCCTCATTCAGCGTACTAACTTCACTGATGATTTGCTTACAGAACTTAACTGGTTCTTGCTTCCTTTGAACCAGACAGCCTTTTTTGGAAGGGTACTCTTTCATCCTTGCTTTCTTTAGCATCACTGAGTATCTCAGAACAAGTATCCCATCTATAATATAAAGAAAGTTACTGCTATGTAAGATAAAGTTACTATTGACTAATAGCTGTTGATTGACAATAAAAACTTTTAAAAGCCCTGGTGGGCCAAGGGTAACATTTTTGTATTACCTGGATTTTAGTTCAGTGACTTTAAGGGCCTGTTTAAACTGGAAAACTTTTTTGTGACCTGACATGCTGAAATAGCTTTGCCTAGAGTATTACTAGGGTATGAGTGTGTGCTTCAATACCAGGGCACCAAAATAATAATAATAAAAAAAAAAGAGTAAAGTGGGGTGAAGAACTTTGTTATTCTACGTAACCAGGTTAAGTCTGAAGGCAGATACAGAACTTACTGTATACTTTGGCCTGCTGACCTAGCTCTCTGGATATGTGCACACTCACAAAATCAGTGGTCTCAGTGCAGTTACATTTTTAAATAGTCTGCTGGTTTTCCTTTCTTCTGAATAAAATTTTGGGGTAGTTTCAATTTTTCTGACCTTGTAAACTATGCAGTCTCACATTTAGAGAAGTCTTTGCATGTTTGAAATTGCTAAAGAGGTTAAGAGTTTTTGTGACACCTTGAGTTTTCAAGGCTGACCCCCCCCAATAGGGCTTTTATGAAAAAGGAGTAGGAGATATGAAAGAAGAAGCAAGTTCACACTAAGCAGTTCCTTACAGTTTCCCCGCAAGTGCTCTGCTAGGTTTTACAGGAATTCTCAGTTATTCATTCATTGTAAGTCAAATAGAATCTGAAACTTTTGAGGTCCTTGCTTACACTTAAGGGGATGTGAGGGAAATGGCTTCTATTTATATAAGCCCCTATCACGTTCTTCACCGGCAAAGAGATTGTGTTTTTTAAAAATTGATAATTAGGATAGAAGTTAACTCTAATTCTTCTTTATCTCAGTGGGAACTTAGTGGAAATTTTTTTCCACGTTTTTCTAGTTGGGCTTTTGGTTGTTGAGGAAGGATTGAAAGCAAGTAGTTCCATTCGCTTCTAGGAGAAAAAGCAAGTTTTTATCTCCTCTGTTTTGTATTGAAAACTAGAGTTCTATAATGATTCAAGTTGTGTCTGCCCGTGTAAACCCAGGCATATTTCTTTCCTGTTGGTGCAGAAAGCTTTTGTGGAGCCTCTTCTCTGTCAGTAAAGAAATTGCATCCAAACACTGTTCTAGGTTTAGCACTTCGTCATGTGGAACCAAACTACAGGAGATAAACAGAATGGATGAGAAAAGGTGAGGCAGAGCCTCACATGCAAAATCCAGGGACCAACTGGTGGGATTGGTCTCTGCTTCCCTTGCTGTTGTGTAGAGTTCTGTCTGAGGTTTTCAAGCATGTTTTGTCTGCCTTAATAAATGTATTTTCTTGACCATTTGTCCAAAGGCATTATGTTTTGTATTTGGGTTGACATTGTTGTAGGTAGGGGAGATCCACCAGCCTCTCTCAGGTGGTTGCAGAGATGTTAGGATCTTTAAGACTATAATGTGGCTTGACAGGATTTTACTAAGAAAAAAAAAAAATCAATATTCTTTAATTAATTATAATGATTAGCTGACATTTGTGAAGTGATACTCTGTGATGTAAACAGCTGCTATGCTTATATTGTTTATGAAGACACTGGGACACTTGATAGTTTTCCTGAAATAGACTTCTGAAGGAAAACAAGACTATTTATGTAAGGAGTAATTTCATGTTCTGAAGTTCTGTGGCTTATACTTTTCATGCATTAGATGAGCAGTAAATTAGAACATATCTTGGAACCCTGTAGCTTTTTGCACTGTAAAATATGTCATTGGTGCTTTTTCAGTGTGTTCGTGGCAGAGCTAGGGAGGGAGTTTGAGGTGCTATGAGAATGGTGCTGAGTGAGCGTGATAAAAACTAGAGTTTAGACTCTTCCTTTAGTTGTAAATGTATCAAGTTTATGAATGCATTTGTGACCACAGTTTAAAAGAGTATGCAGATCAGAAAACTACTTGTATTTGCTGACATGGGAAGGTCATATGTAGACAGCATTTGGAACAGAGGAGGAGCAGCAGCAGAGTGTTAAAACGAAAAAGCTTTACACAAGATAGTACCTTTATTATAATTAACAGCTGATTGCCTGATTCTCATGGCTTGGCTGTTGTTGGATTTTTTTAGCAGTGAAAGCCAGAGGCTTATTTGTCAGCTTTCTCTCATCTAAACTCATAAACCATTTTTGTTGGCCATGTGAACAAGGGTCAAAATTTGCATAGAAATTAAACTTACATAGTAGATATTAAACTTATCTCTCTTGATCTAGAATAGATCAATTTAGGGGAAATACAGGAAAATGAAGCCTGATAATCTGTTGTTGATGGGGATTTTCTTAACACACGACCTGTCAATCTGCAGCTGTCAGTTCAAGGTTGCTCAGAAAAGTTAAATGAGGAAAAAAATCCAGCAAAATGCCTGAATAACTTGTGCTGTGCCGTGCAGTTACAATGCAGTTTACATTGAAACGCTGTGCTATACTGGGACTAAGTGAAGGTTAACCTGGGTTGCACTGAAGTCATTCTGGGTCACATCTCTAAAAAGCCTACTGCTGGCTACTGACCTTTTGCTTACTTTTAATAGAGTCGGAATTCCTTGCATTACTGTTTTCTCACTGTTTGCATCTGTGGTAGCTTTGGATACAGTTTATCCCAATTCAAGCTATTATCTTAGTCCCTTTGTAAGATTATTACCGAGGTATGTTCAAATTTCCCATAGTGATTTGAACTCGATATATAGGCTGTTGCATTATTAAGCAAAAGTCCTGGTTTTGGTGCAAAAAGGAGATGAGAGCAGGAATCTTTTTCCTATATCATTTTAAGTAACAGTGATTTCAGTGAAAAGCTTTACAGAAGGGTAAAAACCATCCTTTTGATTCTGAAACTGTGAATGGAAGGTATTTTGTTGTCATGTGGCCAAATGTTGTCTCATGGTACTTGCAGACATGGCAGGGTACGGAAATGTTATGTCTGTAGAAAGAGACTAAACATCTTAATTTTGAAAGTGTTGATGTAGTCTGTCATATGTTTCCCTGACACAAAAAAATAGCCATAGTTCAGTGGCTTTTAGCTTCTTGGATTAATAAGATCAGTTTTTGTAAATTCCACAGCTGCAGGTGCTCCTTTCTCTGGCAACTTATTAGCAACAGCTTCTTATTTTTAGCACCAGCTTCTTATTTTAGGCTAAAGGGAAACAAAGGCAAAACACACTTTGTCCTTATTTTACCCACAGTTTCAGCTGATGCAGTGCTGTCTATAACAAGGGATTTCAACTCTTTGTAAACATTAGGAAATACGATGTTTGGGTTTTGGACAAGGAGGTGCAGACACCTGATTTAAGTTCAGGACCAGGTATTGAAGGTAGAGGCTTTTTCTTGGCTGTGTTAACAAGTCAAATCTGCATTATATAAGTCATTACTGTTGAGAACTTGGTCTTGCTAAAACCATTTCTAATAGAAAACATTATGAGAAATTAAGGGTATTTCCCTGTCACTAGAAACACTTACTGATGTTTTTCCCCCTACATCATCTTTATAGAAATGATTAAAAAATTTTAGGACCCCTGTTTATTATGTGATTTTTTTATTTATTTATTTTTTAAATGTTCCCCCTCTTGCTCTAACAGCCTTGTCATGTGACAATGTTAAGAGACTGTAAGAATAAAGCTTAGATTTCAGAATTACTTTCAAACAAAGGAAGAAGGGGCATGATCTCTTCCCCAGTCTGAGTTCTTGGTGTGAACGTGGTATTTTGGGAGGCTTGCTTGTGAATGATTTAAGGCTTTTTATTCAGACACAAGACTTACAAGTCAAAATCTTAATTGGAGACCTGTATTTTTGGAACTTTTGCTAAACTGTTATTTGTTCCTGGCTCCCCTGACTGATACTAACATTTTAACCGATGAACTTCAGTTTTAATAGCAGTGTTTTTGTTCCATTCATGGTTTTATGAGGAGAAATGTTTTGTGTTCTCACTGTTTGGTGACACCCCCCCCCCCCCCCCCGCCCAAGACTCTAGTATCAAGAAAGAGGAGGTGATCCTCAGTTGCATGGTAAGTTTAGTTCTCCTGTAGCAAAAAACCCAAGCAAACAAAAAACCCAAACCCCAAAACTATGTTTTTTCTTTGGGTGAATGTGATCTCCACGAGAGTTGGAGATCTGAATCTAATTCTTCAGCCCAATGTGGTCATTACCATTAATGTTTCTTACTTCACCTTTGTGGCAGTAGAAGAACAAAAAGGCAGAAACTTATTGATCTAAGTGGGCCGTTACTGGCTTGAAGAAGTGTCTGAGAACTTTGTGGTGATATGAGCACCTATCCTCAGGTGTAACCATTAAGGGAAATCCTGAGGTCTCTTCCCAAATCAGCAGTCTGGCACACTCTATGTTCATTTGTTCCACTGCTTCTGGTGAGTGGTGTAGTTACGTGCAGGAGCATAATTCTGTCATTTGTCCTTGCAGAGGTAGTTTTTAGAGTTTGTGGAGGTCTGGGAGTGAGTTCAAGTATTTGCCTATGTGGCTTTTACTTTTTAGTAGAATCCGGGTTTTGTGTGTTCTAGAAACAAAAAAAATCACTCCTGGCTGTCTTTCATTAAGCATAGGAAGTAGCTGTTGGAAAGATACTATTGTAAAATCTGTGTGAGCATTTCATATTTTTCTTCTACTTCCTGTTTGCAGAGTACACCCTTAAATGATACAATAAACCAGTAAACCATTAATTTCATGTGGTTAGTATAGGTCTTCAAAGGAATTGGCAGTATATTGAAAGCTTTATTTAAATGCACCATGAGCTCACTTTGTATGCATCGCAGTGAAGGTACCATTTTACTTGCATGTTCTGCACTAACTTCAATTGCAAGAACAACAACTACCTTGTGTCACAGCAAAGATCTGTGCATTTTGGGTAACTTCCTATTAATTAAGAAAAAAAGCTAGGGGAGATAAATGTTGACTAAGGTGGGAAGGTGTGTTTGTCTTTGTATATTATGCTACTTCATCTGGAATTGATTCTACAGCCATTGGATCCTTTAACGCAAGTAGTACTTTTTCTGAAATAATTTCAATATAATATGCATAGTATTTTTAAAGGACTTGTAAATAGGAAGTTTGTGATGGTTGCTTGTAGTGTCATATACCTCATTTAGTGCCTTGTTTGCCACTGTTAGGGATGTTGTTATTGTCTGCTGCTTGTTTCTGTGAATATCGCTGAGCAGACAGGAGAGCTGCAAGTGTAGGTGTTTCTGCTGCTTTTTGTGGGAGTTCTGGAGTATTTTTCTTGTATGAATATCTGTTGCTTGTTTTATCAACCTGTTGCCTCTTGTGATTTAGCCTGAACAGTAAGCACAACAGAGCAAAAGTTATGCTGGTGAAGATTGTGTATGACTGTGCTTGTTGTCAGCTCTGTTCTAAATATGCTCTTAGCAAAATGGTGAGATTCAGCACGTTTCATGATCTGACTCCAAAATGTGAATGACAGAATACATATGCTATATTTACAGTGTTTTGAGAACACTATTTCAGTATTTCTTCAAAACTTCTGAAGCTAAATTGAATAAAACTTAACTTGGCAAGCTGAGTAACTTTGGAGAGCTCTTTTCAGTTCATCACTTGAAAACACCTCCTTCTAACCTATTGCAAAATCTGGATCACTTTGTAGTTCGTTTTTTTCCTTAATTCTCAGTGTGGTCAACAGTGTCACTCTTTTTGCTATTGTTTTTAATGGAGAATGGTGATATCAGGGACTTAAAAAGCAAAGTCAGAGTTCCTTTAAACCAGCCCTAGAGGGAGAGGTCCTTTTCTGCACACCCCCCCCTCCGCGTTGTCCACTGATGCTAGTAGCTCCTCTGAGGCTGTAGGCTCAGCCAGATCAGGCAAATCTCCTATCTGGGGAGAGGCAGGCAGGAAATTTGCTGTCCTAGATAGTGTAAGCTAAAGGCCGATGGCCTCATGGCATCTGAGGGAGAATGGTTGAGTCAGCTCATGGGTTTATAGGTGCTACACTGGGGAATTTTTTAATACGCTGTCTAGAGCTGCCAGATTGTGAGACTTCCTATTTCAATGAGAAAGTGGTGGTACTACCATAACGGAAGTTGTCACCTGCAATTACGGTGTTAGTGCCTGAGAGATCTAATTACTTGCATTCTAATAAATGTAAGAGTTGCACTGAATGAAAAAAGTTTTTTACTGTTAGGAAAATAAGATTGAGAAACTATATTTTTGTATTACAAAGGACGTGGTTCTTCTGTGGCAATATTGAAGTACTGGGTACACGCCGATGTCAGTGTTAAACTCCATTTGAAGGAGTGGGTGTTGACCATGATATTAAGATTACAGTGTGGTTTTGTAATGTAATTTTTTACATAGGTGTGTGGTAATGTTTAAGTCATTTTTCAGTCACAGCTGGTTCATGCAGGTGGATTTAACAGTGTGGTTGGCAGCCTGCATCTCCAGCACACTTGAGCACAGCAGGCATTGAAACCGATCAATTTTGGTGTCTCTGTTTCTGCCAGCGAGAATTTTAAAATGTGCTGTGGGTCAAGTAGGATTATTGATGTGAGAACAGGCGGCCGCTGGCTGCTCACTTAACAGCCTTTCCTGGCTGCCAGGAGAGAGGCAGCCAGCCACAAGGTCCTGTCCAGTGTCAAATACTGTTATTCCTCACATAAGGCACATTGGAGGCATACAGCTTCCCTGTAGTCTTCCTTCCCTCAGCAGAAGCAGAATAACTTACCTTTAGTGTCGCAACTTTGTCTTACAGACCTACTGCCAATGTTTTTATCTTGCCTGTTCCTGAAATTTTAGATGGGAATTAATACAGTTCTTTATTTTCCTAGGGTTTATGCACTGTTAAAGAAGTGGTTTACCTGTGAATAGATCCATGTAATTGTGGGGAACAGCAAGGAATTTTTGTGCTCTTCTTGGAGATAGAAGGTTTCACTTCAAATGTGATAGGAAGCCTTTTTGTGTCATAAGAGAAAATGTGCTATTGGGCACAAAAACTCTGGGCTGGTATTTTTTTCACCCACAGTGCTGGGGATGGAAATGAAAACTGAGAAATAGGTCAGATAAATTTAAAAATATCCATTTTCTACTCTGGGAAACTTTAAAATTGTCCAGGGATTTTAAAAGGAGAAAAAACCCAACCTGAAACTACTTTAACATCTGAGATGTGGTTCTTCTGGACAAGACTAAAACTAAGCCAACAGCAGATCTCATCTCTCTCAGCATCTACCAAGAAGGGAACAAGGATCACACTGATTCTTCTCCTGTGGATTCCTGCAGTCATAGCAGGCTGCTTCCAGATTATACAATCTAATAGCTATAGACCTAACCCCTTTTTTCCTCCTCCTCCTTCATGGCAGGAGGCTGCTAGTTTGTGTGGGCTTTCAATGGATACTTGGATCTCTGTCACTTGATATGCTCTTGCAAAGTGGAAGGGTTAGCTGATCAGTCAGAGTGAAAATTTTTATTAATCTTTGAAATGTGAAAATGGGGCAATTTAGTGCTTTAAAAGAACTTGCTAAAATAGTGTTTCTAAAACTTGAGTCAGAAAAAATGTCATTAATTTGCTAATTAATGTCTGTTAAATACAAAGGTCAGCTTCACTGAATGTTTCTGCATCGATCTGTTAAGAACTTTGGTTTGTGCTGAAAAAAATAAAACTCTGCAACTGCGTTTATATAAAGCAAAGGAGAAGCATGTAGTTTAAACTGGCAGAACTAGAGAACTACTCCAGACTTGTGTAACTGAACATTGTGATTTAAGTATGAATACATGTTGGTTTCATGATGACAGTGACATGCTTTCCAGCCACAACTGAACCTCATAAAGGTGTGGTATCGTCCATGCAGAACTTAGGGTATGCCTTTCTTTTGTAATGGTTTTAATTCCTCTTGACTTTGCCCACTGAGAGTATTAACATCTCAGTTCAGACTGGGAGCCTGCTTCTGATTTACCTCCTGACAGTCCCCTGTCCTGCTTGTTGGTTCACTTAAGAGTGGACCAAGCACCTTTTGGACAGGCATTAACTGGGAAATGTGCTCCAGTGGCCTATGGACAGTCTGGTCAGTCTGCAGGGGACCCTGCAACTTGTTTCTTGTGAACCTGAGTGAAAGTCATCTTGTAAGGACAACGGGTGCTCAGCAGCAAGTATTGGGTCTACAGCTTTATTCCTGTTTGTGCTACTGCCTTGTGTAGACATAGCCTGAGAGAACTGCACCTAGGGAATCAGAAGGAAAGAATACCACCAGGTGTATCTCTTAATGCATGCTTTCCTCACCTTTTGTCACCTGAAATGAATGTAAAATGGCAGGGACTTCTGCACCTCACCTGTATGTAGCTATTTCTCTTGTACAGAGAAGAATAGTGTATTTAAGCTAAGCAAACTCCTATTTGATATCAACTGCCTCTGGATCAAATCTTGGAAAAATGTGAAAGAAGATACGTTGATGTTGCTGTAGCTGTTAAATTGCAGCAGGAATGTTACCCCAAACTGCCAATTTGTCCCCACTTCCTGTTCTTAACCCTGAAGTACCATTGCATTGTAACTCTCTTGCCTTTCATGCAGAAACACCTCCAGATAACTTGCAAATATGAGAGTCAAATGAAAGATTGCACATGTTTTTAGAATATCCTCCAGCCAATATGCATAGCAGTCATGCGTACAGCACTTATTTCTTTTATTTAGCCACGTGGCAGTGATGTGTGTTAGCTGCTCTGTCCTTTCTGGTAACTGCCTGATTCATTTTACAGCAAGCATTTAAAAACACTGAAAAAGCAGGTAGTAACTTTCTTAAGCAGTGTGTAGATCTCAAAAAAAATTACTGGATAAAATGATGTCAATGCTCTTGTTTGTTTGTTGTAAAGCTGATTACATCCTGTCAATTTACTTGTATAATCATATTAACTATCTTAATTTGTGAATTGTAAACTGTTCTGCAGAGTCATGAGACTTTTTCTTGGCTGTTGTGCTGGAGCAGAGCAGCTGGGACTTAGGAAGCCAAAAATATTTGTGCAGTGGCTAAATGTAAGGATGACTCGGCTGAAATTTCTGATGATGTTACACAGTCAGGGAACTTAATAAGCTTGTAGCTTGCCCACAGGGTCTCACAGCTGCTGCCTTATGAACAACTTATGTGATTCCTATGTAGATACACTAAATAAAACACAATCGGGCATTTTTTTGCTCTGCCAGTGTTAATTTCCTTGAATTGGCTGTATTAAATTTGGAGATTTTATTTATTTATTTTTTTAACTGACAAATTAAAAATGATATGAAGTGAGAAGAATTTTTAGAATGCTGTGGAATTAGAGGAGAAAAATAACAGCTGTGTGTTCTGTGCATACTGTCTCTTGTATCTAACCGCGAAAGAAGTCCTAGATTCTGACAAATTGAGAGGGAAGTGGGGAAGGAAAAAAATTTTGTTAATATGTTAAGAAGTTGGGTTTGTTGTTGTTGGTTTTTTTTTTTTTTCCTTAAACAACAAAACAACTTAATACGGAATGGTCAATTTAAGGGGAAATCTGCTCTATGATAAAATAATGTCTGGTTAGCCTCAAGGTGAAATTTTTGCAAATTGTATCTTCTGTTTCTTCTTAGATCTATTTTCTTCTCTTTGTGTTTGGAACTGTTTAATCAGTGGAAAAGGGGGACAGATAAGGATCAAAGTGTGGCGATTCGGAGCAGTGGGATCCGTTTCCAGCTTTTATGTTGGAATAGAGGGGGCAGGCACTACAGCTCCTTTTGGTTCTGTCTCCTCATCTATAAAATGTGGATAATGGCACTAATTTCTGTGACCAGCTCAGGCTTTTATAGAGGAAAAGGATTACTGACTACCATTATGTCCCAGTAGTGGTACTGGTATTCTGTGCAGTTGTAAGCTGTGCAACAGTCTGAAAAAATGCTTTGCAACTGAAAATGACACTATAGTTAACAAGCCTTTGGGCATGGGACTGCTACTGTTGGCTGTGTGGCTTTTAAACAGAAGCCTGTGAGCTATGCTTCGACTGTTGCATTGCTGTCCATCTGCAGCAGCAATATCTGTGTATTGCATCATTCTGTTGGAGAGTCAGAAATCTACAGCACTTGAGAGGAAGTTTCCCTTGTGATAATTTTTACAGCAAAGTCAGTAATTTTAAGGTAAAATTTCCTGCAAGAGATTTCCCTAACTCAAGCCAATCATAAATATGCTATGAAAGTTCGCTTTACTAAATAGCCTGTCATTGTAAATAGTCCTCATACCAGTAATGGAAATGGTGATCACATTTTTATTACTGTGTCGGTTTTGGTTTGGTTTATCCTGTATGGTGGTTTATCTTGTTTTTGAGAATGGTATTGGGAGAAATAGGAAAACATCAAATTATATTGCTTTACATTTTCCTGTTGTTGAGTAGAAAATGGGCTGCAAGGGCGAGCCTTTTGCTTAGTTCTATGCCCTGTTGTTATGAATTACCAGGAAGTCTCAACTGTGTTTGCTGCAGACAGCTTGGGAGCTATGAGACTACTTTACAAATAGTGAGGTGATGTTGTCTTGTGCTGTTTACTTTTACTGTGTGCCAAATAATGTCTCCACACTGAAATCTGGGAATGCAGTGTATCCGAGTATTTATACATACATGCACAGTGGTTATAATGGGAGATAGATAGCATTGTCATGTTATTCTTCAATGATGATGTGAAAAATCCTTGATTAATACTGTTAAAGATCCCAGTATTACATCTGAGTGATGTATGTGTTGTGGTAGCTGTATATAACCAACAAAAGTGACAGTAATGTAATCTTGTGAAGGTTTAAAACTTCTGATCTACAAAAAGTGCATTAAAATTAGATACATCACAGAATGGAGCCAGTTTAATACAAGTATAAATGAATACACAAGAGGAGATACAAAATAACGCAGATAGTGGCTATTTATTTTTTTAAATACTGAAGTTCTGTGTTTTGCTTTTTCTTTAACTTGATCCATTTTCTCTCCACAGGATTGGAATCTGACATGGCACACAGAAAATCCAGACTTCACCCAATGCTTTCAGAACACAGTCCTGGTCTGGATTCCTTGCATTTATCTATGGGTCTGCTTCCCAGTGTACTTCCTATACCTTCGTTGTCATGACAGGGGATACATACAAATGTCAAATCTCAACAAAGCCAAAACGGTACGTGACTTTTTAAAATCTGAACTTACTAAGCTTATCTGGAAGTTTGAACCTATTTTCAGCTATGTTTTAGCACGCTATTTTTGTTGAGCATCAGTCTTGGTCTGTGTGCGCACTTCGGCTGTAACCTACTTGTCCTACTTGTGTTTGATTTCCAAGCCTTGAGTGTTTCTGTTGCCCTTTTATTGGTAGGCTTTCTGAAATTTACTCTGACATAGCAAAAAAGCATGCAAATCCTTTGTAAGACCAGTTGGAGAAGACTATTTTAAGGCAACTTGATCTTGAGGCCTTTATTTCAATAATATAAAGAACTTTTTATCCTGTCAGCTTCTTAAGTTACACAGCATAGATTTCTACAGCTGCTGCAGGTGTTCTATTCCACTTCTATTGTGAAATAGGTACTTAAAGTTTTCTTACTTTTTTTTTTTCCCCTGTAGAATAAGTGAGAAGTTTTAAGAAGGACTATAATAGCGTGGTGTATTGGACAGTTTTTGTCTCTGCAGTCTGTTATTCATGAGTGAGATTCACCAGCTTTCTGCTTCATAAGATACTGAATTATATGGTACTAAAAATTAGTAAACTTTTTTCTTCTAGTGGGGATCCAATAGGCAAAGCCAAATTACTGTTCTTTTATGCATGTTGTAGAATTGCCCAAAAGAGATGATCTGATTACGACTCCTCTTCTACTAACACATAACATCTAGTGTTCATGTATATATAGTGCTGCCTAATCTGTGTGAACTGATGTATGAAATACACTTTTGTATTGCAGGCTTTGGGCTTAATACTGTGGATAGTCTGCTGGGCAGACCTTTTCTACTCTTTCCGGGAAAGAAGTCAAAATATTTTTCGAGCTCCGTTTTTTCTCGTTAGGCCTACAGTATTGGGTATAACTATGGTAAGTTCTTCTGTTACGGCCTTTGTTCATGCAAAGCCTTAAGCAATAACATGTATCTTAGTATTATTCGAAGTGTTGTAATTATTTAAGCTACAGTCTTTACATACAGACTTAATCTGCAGTTGAACTGTGAAATATTGACTCTGAAATGTCCACTTTCTTTTAATAAAAAAAAATTACAAAAACCCCAAAACCCAACCCAGCTGTGCTCAGTGCATTGCATGTTGGCACACAAGCCCGTGCTAGTTGTCTTGTCTTACTTTGGGCTTGAGCTACCATTCATTTGATAGCTTGACTTGAGCATGATGTGGAGGAATCAAGTCAAGAGAACTGATTAAACCTAGATAGTACAAATCACACTGAACTTGGTAAAAGACTGTCGAGCGCATCACATTATTAAGTATCTTACTACAAACTCTCTTGCCATGTAACGTTCTTTAGTGCATCTTTTCTTTGTTACATTTGATGGCATGGTGGAAAGTCTTAAATGTGACATGAGGCACATAGGTGTTCCCAGCTAACTCTCTCTGCCTAAATGTGCAAGTATTGTCTACTTTCACACCAGTATCTCTGCAGCCTGCATTTCAAGGAAAATGCCTTGCTATTAATTCATTGTCAGTTGCCTTACATTTATTAGACTTGGAATGGTAGTGATTAAACATGATACTTGAGGGGGGGATGGGATGGGATGCAACCACCCCAACAGCAATAACAACAAAAAAACCAAGCCAAAAAAACCTAACAGGCCTGAAACATACTGACAGATGCAAGAGCTGTTAAATACTTTGTGGTCATTTAATAATGCAGTTGTCAAGCTTTTGTTAGGCTAATTGAAAATGCGTGTTGCAGCAGCCAAGTGAGATTACTAAGTTGTACCAGCTTCCTAAAGGACTCTGAAAACACACAAAATACAGAAATAGGGTAATATTTGGTCAGTGTTTGGTGCTGTGGCTTGTATGGAAAGAAATCTTTTTAAAATAGAAAGAATTAGTCAGGAAATACTTGGGAAGGATATAGCATTGCTATAATTGCATGTTGATTTGTGATGTAGAACCAGAAAAGTAAAGAAATAAAGACTGGCGGCTTTTGATGGTGCTTTTGTGTATGTGGTCATTTACTTTGATGTAGTATGTATTCCTTTTCCCTTTTTTGTCCACTTCTTATCTTTACTGCTCCGAAGAATTTCCTATTTAAACATCTTTTTGAATTACACTTAAAATCTCTTGGTGTTAGAATGTCTGGGAGACACTGGATTTGAAATGTTAAATAAGCACACTTACAAGCACGCAATACCTTGTATGTGTGTAACATGTTGTAAAACTTAAAGCTTGTGAATATATTTTTATCTTATTTGTCCACAGTTACTTGCCACATTTTTAATACAATATGAAAGAATAAAAGGAGTCCAGTCTTCAGGCGTAATGACGATTTTCTGGCTCATCTCGTTATCATGTGCCACTGTGGTTTTTAGATCTAAAATAATACATGCCTTAAATACGGTAAGTGATTGCTAGCCTCATTCAGTTGAAAATAATCCTAAATGCTGCAGTAATAGAGTAGTTGCTTGCTGATTATGCCAAGTTAGTTAATGATCCATTCAGCGTACCTTCATTCCTTGGGTTCTAAAAGCAAAACAAGCAAGACTTAATGGCTCTTGTTTTGAAATGCTAGTGAAATTCATAGTGATCTTAACTGTAGCAACAGTTGCTAAGAAAATTCTGCTAGCTGTTCCAGAAAGGTGATGTGTCTGCTTGAGTACAATAAAAGTGTATAATTTTTGATATGAAACTGTTCTGGGAGTTTACGTCGTCTTCCTGTTGATTATACGGTGGATTTCCTGAAACACTTGGTTTGATGGTAATGTGGTCTCATCTGCTGAGACAAAAATGAAAGTGTACAAGTGAAATATTTTTATGTCAGTCTGCTTTATACAAATATCAGATTAATTGTGGAGCTGCCTGAAAGTGGCATATTGCTTTTATTTCTTGAAACCTTTAAGCCATATTGTGAATTTTGAGGACTTTCAGCCAACTTTTGTCTTCAGCTGTTGAGAGTGGGGTTTCACTGGTGGGTGTGTGCGGGAGTGTGTCCATCTGTCCCTGTGCTTTGATTTCTGTGGATTATGCTTTATGTATCAGTCCTAGTCTAAAAAATGGAAGAACCTCTGGAATTTGAGCACAATGCAACGGGCTGTAATCTAAATTCTGCTTCTCCAATTCTTATTTTCTGTGTGTATATTAATTAACAAATTTGCTTTGAAAACTCCTTACTACCCAGTGCATAAATGCCTTGCTCCTGTAAAGAATACCTTGACTTCAAATTGGGGCATGCTGTGTTGGTACAAACCATGTCTTAAAGAGAACTGCTCTACAGAAGAAGTTCATGCTTGTGTGTTTATGGCAGTGGTTGATTAAAAAGAAATGGTATCTTTCATCTCCTCCCCCCTCTCTTTACCTTCCCTTTACCAGAATAGACATTGACTTTAATTTGCATGGAGGTGGGTAGTGTAACATTTATGGAGTTTGCGGAATTTACAGTAAGGAGCTGTCTTATGTTCAGTATTAACATGTTGTTTTAAAGAAATTCCTCAAGCCTTCTAATTGGAATATTGCCTTCCTTTGTAGGGTGCTGAAGTGGATGCATTTCGTTATGTCACCTTCTGCATCTACTTCGTCCTGTTATTTGTACAGCTCATCCTATGTTGTTTTCCAGAACGACCACCTTTGTTTTCTGAAACAGTAAATGATCCTGTAAGTGTTCAGTCTATACTGAGAGCTGAGTATCATATGTGCAATATTCTGTACAAGTTATAAGGCCATAGTCTTCTAGATGCCAAATAATTCAAATCTTGTTGACTTGTTTGCAATAGAGTGTTCTTTCTGCTCTTTAGCTGGTGACACACAGAAGGTGAAGCCCATAACGTGCAAAGCAGGTGGGCTGTATTTAAGAGAAAGAGCAAAAATACTGTTTCGGGCATTCCTGAAGGTTAAGTCATATGTATTTATATTCAGTAGTACTTCTGGCAATTGGTGGGAAATACGGATTTGAAATGCTGTCCTCCTAGTCATCTGATACTGTTCAGTAGGCAGTAACTCATAAGGATGAGTATTCCCTTCCTGTTGAAGGTGGGGAAGAATCTACACATGGAAAACTTGTGAATCTGAATAGATGCATTTGATTTCCATATTTACCTCTCTTGTGTCAAGCAAAAATTTAACCAGCTCAGTTGCAAGAGCAGGTAACGTTAGACCGTGGTCTGGATGTAGAAATTTAATTGTATCTAGACATGATCTTTTTTGCATGTGTTCTTAATTACATGTGCTAGCTATATTGCATGGATCTGAAGTGACCCAAGGGATGTTGTATCTTTATACTGCTTGCTTAGCCCTGGGCTAGACCTTCTGAGTCACAGTGGAGTGACACCTGTCACTGCCTGGAGTTTGGATGGGCCAATTTTAGAAACCTCAGTTCTGGTTTTTTTTATACAGCGTAATTCCGGTTTGATGGATGTTAGGTGGCACTGACTGATGAAGGAAGGTGGGAAATAAATGTTGCCTTTGTAACTGTGGAAAAGGTCCATAACCAGTTGCACTTAGTGAATTCTACAGTTACCTTCTGTGTCAGTATCCAGTGTGCCAGTGGTGCTCTGCATTACCTCTGACAGACAGTCTGCCTGCATATGCCTGGAGGGAAGAGTTGAGTCTTTGGATCCTCTTCATCTTTGGGTTCTTTTCATCTCATTCAGGGATAAAATGTATTTGACAAGATACTGTGGATTTATGGAAACCTTTTCTGCTTTGATCATGTTTACAATAATTACAAGGTGCTTTGAGACCGCAGTGGTTTATTTTTGTGTTCTGACTATTTCTAGGAGTGTCTCTAAGAAGTAGGGCAGACTTCAAATCTTAACGTTCTTTTTTCACAAGTGGTATGTTTGTTGAATGTTATGATGGGAAAAAGAAAAAAGCAAGTCATGTCAGTCTTAAATTCTGCTTTATTCCCTTCTGCCAAGCATTTCCAAACTAGAAATGTTTGTAAGTCTTGAGTAAGACCTTATATGTTTACTTAAGCCAAAAAACTAAAGTGACATTTCTAAGATGTAATGCTGATGTATGTAGAAGTCAAACAATATGTTTTGTCTTGTTTTCACTTTGTTTACATTACATAAGTCCAGGCTTGTTACAACTTGTCTTCATTCTATCTGGCATGAATGTCAGTAGGATTAATAGTTCTTTGTGTGATAACTATTTAATTTTATGAAAAATAGTATTAATTTAACAGTAATTTAATATGTTTTATTGTTTTCAACTTTTACTTTATGCAAATGAGGTCCACTTTTTGGTAGTACTTGATCTAGCAGACTCTTGAATTTAGAGTTTCCACCTGCAAGTAGATTAAAAAAAGTATAAACAAAAAAAGTAATACAGCATTTTATGTAAAGTTCAGAATATTTTGAAATTTGCTGAAGTAAGATCTGTCTGTCAGGAATGTTGGCATGGCTGAAGGTTGGAAGTACCACCTGCACTGCACCCTCCCAGTAACTTTTCCAAAGTTGCAGAAAAAGTTGTCATGTGAAGAAGAGGAAATGCAGGAGTCTGTTTCCTATACAACACACTTCAATATAGCTTAGTGGAGAAGCCAGGTTACACAAACATTAGTTGAAAAATGCAAATATTGGAAATACTTGGCTCTGGCTGTTTTAATTGCAGTACTCTAATAATGTTTGGTGACTTTTGTAGATGGAAATACCTGAGTTGTTCCAATTAGAGTTGATAATAAAAACCTAGAGGTTCGTGTGCCAAAGGAGTGGCTGGTTTTAGCATTTGTTAGATGCTGTTCAGAGCAGTGAAAGAGGGAAGAGAGAAATCTGCACTGGAATTCTGCAAGTAAATCACTTTTAGTGCCTTTGAAATTCTTCCAGCCTTCCTTTCTGCTGTTTTAATCCAACTAGATTAGGAGAGGATGTTAACCTGAAGAACAGTTACAACAGACAGCCATTGTGCTAGATGTAGAACATGAGCTAGCTGTGTACCTTTATGGAAACTTAAGTTTCCCATGGTTATTGATGAATGAGATGCAGGGTTTTTAGGGGCTGTTTTGGGATGCTTTTATGGAGTTTACAAATTTTTTTTTCATTTGTGCATCTGATTTGATGGATTCATAGCACTTAACTGCCAGAACAGTAGAACTGAATTCTTCGTTTATGACTAACTCTACCCCATTAACATATTTATGTTCTCATATGGTAGCATACCTTGCATTGATCTAGGGAGGCACTGATCATGATATCTTGAGAGATTGTCTGGCCTGCACTGTCTTATAAAATTCCCTCAACTATTTGTTGCATTGTTGATATGGAGCACTGCTATTCCTGTGTCCCAGTGGTTTACTCTGCTGACAGCCCTGAAGCTGTGCTTGTGTTTTCTGAACAAGTTTTCAACAGCATAAATGACAAGTTTAGTAATGTGAAAAAAAATACTATAAACAAAAGGAATTTCAAAAGCATCTTTTCTGCTTGCTTTATTTCCTTTGGCACTGTATCAGTTACTTTGTATGTGGATTAATTTATTTTTCTCTCCTTTAGAATCCATGTCCAGAGTTCAGTGCTTCTTTCCTCTCTAGAATCACATTCTGGTGGATCACTGGGTAAGATCAAGATGATGCATAAAGCACCAGTTAAAGTTAGATGGCATTTTAGGATCGTGCTTTCAGAGCTAAATTAGCAATAATCATGCAGTAATAATTTTGGTTGTTTTGGTTGGTTGTTTTGTAGATAGATGAAATTGAATTTCGCTCCCCTCCCCCCCATTTGATTAATCTTTTTTACTTCCTTTGTAGGGTCTTTGTAATTTTAAATTTTGCCAGTATATATTTAGTACGTTTCCTGAAAGAATGTAATTAAAAAAATTTCTTTGGGAAATATAAGAAGGTAGAAATTATCTGCTGTATTTAGAAACTAAGGCATTAAAAAATATTAGGTCTTTTTGTCCAGTAGGTTCTTTATTTTTCATTAACTAAGCTTTAGTTATGCTGTATGATTTGATCACAACACGTCCTTGTGAATTAAAACACAGAAACATGTAAAATAATATTGGTGTATAGTTGTGGTTGGTACTTGGCCAGAGTTCCAACAGAAAGCTAGATGAAAGGAATTGCTTTGCAAAATTAAAGGCTAATAAAGATTTTGAAACTTGTTAGGCATGGGAATATTAATTGCATGGCTGATTTTCAAATGAGATCACTTCATCCTTTCTTTTACTTTCCCTGAAATTTGAATTCAGTGGCATATCCTGGATCCTTAGATGTTTTGGTGTCTAAGTCTCACAATAAAGACAGGAGGGTGTATGTTTTGGCATCTGGACCTGTGTTGCTACATGTACTAACTCTTGGATGCATTTTTGTGAAGAGCTGGCTCTGTTTTGGGGCTGGATGTAAGGACCACTGTCTTGTGGCGCATATATATATATATATATATATACAGACACACATGTATCTCTAGTGCTCTTAAATATATAGTGCTGATTCTTTCTAATACAGGTTGATGGTTCAGGGTTATCGGAGACCTTTGGAAGCCAAGGATTTGTGGTCATTAAATAAAGAGGACAAATCGGAGGAGATAGTGCCAAGTTTGGCTAGAAACTGGGCAAAAGAGTGGGCAAAGACCAAGAGGTAAGTTCATTTGTCCTGCCTGGCAGTTCTTGCAAGATGTGGAGGTTCAAAAGCTCAAGTTACTCAGCCTCTCAAGCCTGCTTTTGTGAGGCCCAAGTGGCATCTCTGTATTTGTCCTTAAGTGCATACAGAACAGGAACCAAGTAGGGCGTTGTGTGTCTTCTTTATGAAGAGCTGCGTCAAGTTTCCCTTAGTCTTTCATGATCCAAAGCTGATTATTGTTACTTTTGATGTGTGGTTTTTCCCTGGGGAGAGAATGTTTTCACACAATCAAACTTCAGTCATGTAATTTAGGAGGTTGGGCTCTCTCTATAGTTAGTGAAGCCTCAGGAGGGCAGTTCAGGGTGTAAAAGTGAGAAGCTTATTTCTTTCCTTTGACTATATAGGAAGCCTAGGCATATAAGCCAGATGACTAAAATTAGAAAGACTGCATGCCTGCAGTTTCCATCCTACGTTCATCATCCTTTACTGCAGCAAATAGAAGTACCTTTTCATTGAAGGAAAATTGCTTGCTTGCTTACACAGTGTATTTTCACATTCAGCTTGTCCTCAGAGGTTCAGATGTAGTTTGGCATAAGCCAGATGTATGAAATGAATGTGTTCAGTCTATTGGGGATGACTTGGCATAAATCTGACTGCAGTGTTAACTCCAGTGGTACAGTAAGGCCTTGATTTTGATGAAAGTTGACCATACTGGGTTCTAGAATAATAATGTCCTTTGCTTTTTAAGCTTAGTACAGGTTATGGTGCTATTCCTTGTTCCCCAGGGCAGACCTATAGGAGAGATTCAACAGGAATGTCACCAGTCCCTACAAAGACGACCATTTCTGAATGGCCAGTTCATTTAGCTATGGTTGTATGATTAAAAAGATGTTTAATTGACAGTAAAACCCAGTTAAACTATTAAGAAGGGCAATAAACAGCTCATAAACATCTCATTTGTATACTGTGCATTTTTCCAGTTGTCTTTATGCTTGAATAAAGGCTACATTATATAACTACTCTTATTTCAGGCAACCATTAAACATGTTATACTTGCCCAAAAAGCAGCAAAAATCAAGCGACTCAAATGGTGATGTGACAGAAGAGGCTGAAGCTTTGATTATAAAACCATCTCAGAAGAGCTCTGAAGCATCTTTATTCAAGGTGTTATATAAAACCTTTGGACCATATTTTCTCATGAGCTTCCTGTTTAAAGCTGCACATGATCTCTTGATGTTTGCAGGCCCAGAAATTCTGAAGTAAGACCTGTATACTTTATTACTGTATTAAAAGTATGTGGACAGAATTTAAAACACTGGTATTTCACTCACTAAGCTGCTTTGGCTTCAGTTGGTTCAATGGCGAAGAGTTGTCATGCAGGTTAGAGACCATGCACACAGATGACTTTGGTCCATTGGTTTTCAAATTATAACATTGTGCATTAAATCTTTTGACTTTTTATGTTCCTTTCTGTCCTGGTTTCGGCTGGGATAGAGTTCATCTTCTTTCTAGTAGCTGGTGTAGTGTTATGTCTTGGATTCAGTATGAGAAGGATGTTGATAGCACACTGATGTTCTCAGTTGTTGCTAAGTAGTGTTTAGACTAAGTCAAGGATTTTTCAGCTTCTCATGCCCAGTCAGCAAGAAGGCTGGAGGGGCACAAGAAGTTGGGAGGGGACACCTGACCCAAACTGGCCAAAGGGATATTCCATACCATGTGATGTCATGTCTAGTATATAAACTGGGGGGAGTTGGCCTGGGGGGATCGCTGCTTGGGAACTAACTGAGCATCAGTCAGCGAGTGGTGAGCATTGTGCGTCACTTGTTTTGTATAATCCAATCCTTTTATTATTATTGTCATTTTATTATTGTTATTACTATCATTATTAGTTCCTTCCTTTCCGGTCTATTAAACTGTTCTTATCTCAACCCATGAGTTTTACCTTTTTCCTTCTGATTCTCTCTACCATCCCACTGGGTGGAGGGGAAGTGAGCGAGCGGCTGCGTGGTGCTTAGTGATGGCTGGGGTTAAACCACGACACTTTCAAACACAAGGAAGCCCAGGCAGGAACATAATCAACAATAGCAGGAGAGTTTATTTAATTCTAACCTGTAATGATTGTGGGACTACAAGTCACAATATGTGAAGCAACAGAGAGCTAAGGGGGTAGGAGGAGTTGTATTGCTTTAACGTGAGAAGAAGTAAAACAAATGTAAGCGGTTGTATTTTAGCTAGAGGGAATATGAGACTTCTTAGTGTAGCTCCAAGAGAATGCTGTACATGTAAGGAATGTGATACTTTGTCTTATAATAGTACCTTGTTAGGAGGAGGGAGTGATGTGTGCTAGTATAAAATGATTTCCAGTTTCCAAGAAGTTTGCTTAAGTGTTTTATCTAAGTTTGGTGCTTGCATGACCCATATAACATTTGGAATAATCTAAGGCTGTAACCCTAATGTTTCATTTTGATTTGCATATATCAAGAAAACTAATTCTTCTTTCCACAGATTGCTAATCAACTTCGTAAATAACAAAGCTGCCCCAAACTGGCAAGGCTACTTTTATACGGTGCTGCTGTTTGTTTGTGCCTGTCTTCAGACACTGATTCTTCACCAGTATTTTCATATTTGCTTTGTAACTGGAATGAGACTCAAAACAGCTATTGTTGGTGTAATTTATCGAAAGGTAGGTGTTTCTTTAAATACATGACAATACCTCTTGGTGACTGTGAATACATCACTTAAGTCTGAATAATTAAAGTAGTTAGGAGACTCTGGTAGGCTGATTCCTAACTCTCAATATAATTGAGAGTATCTAATTTACAGATAAAAGCCTTTAAGATAGAGCAAATTTCTAATTTACTCGTTAAAGTTCAGGCACCTCCTTCTTCCCACTGCCAAACAACAAACCTTGTCTCATTTAGACTAGAGGTGTGAAACTGCCTTAGTTTGTGCAGAAATTTAGATGCATCTACATTTACAGCTTCATTTGGGACTTAGCAGCAGTGCCAACTCATCTTGGAATAAGCTGGAACATTTTAGAAAGCTGTGGACTGAGTACTCTGTGTGAGAAAAATGTGTAACAAGTGAAGATTCTGTTTCTTACACTGAAAAACAAAACAAGCAAACAACACCGGCCCACCCCCCACCCCCAAGCAATAAAACCACCAACCAACCAACCAACCCTAACCCCAAAGACTGCTTGTTGTTTTAATTCTCTGTTAGTTTAAACCCAGGTGCTTGCTTCAAACCATACAACTTGCATGTTGTAAGATGTGCAAGGTAAACAGAATATGAATTAGGAAAAGGATTGCTTGTAGTTTTGAAGATGAAGCTCTGTAAAGTATTTTAATTCTGTGGAGAAAATGCAAATGAATAAGTCTTCCATCACATTGCCTTAATTGTTTTTTATTTTTAATCTGCACCTAGGCACTTGTTATCACAAATTCTGCTAGAAAGACTTCTACTGTGGGTGAGATTGTGAATTTAATGTCTGTGGATGCTCAGAGGTTCATGGACTTGGCTACCTATATAAACATGATTTGGTCTGCACCTCTCCAGGTGATATTAGCCCTGTACTTACTGTGGCAGGTGAGTATTGTATGTTTTTTCCTGTTTTGACTTGGGCAATGTGCTGCTTCCTATGGCCATGACTACAGAAAGCTGTTGGTCAGACCACTGGAGGGTTTACAGCAGTGTGGAGAAAATGCTGTTTGTTTAGAAGCCATTCAGAGCTGCTTTTGTCACTGCTGTCAAGAAGGCAGGCAGGAGGTTCTTAATTTGCACATCTGAGTGCATGTGGGGAGGATGCAGATGGGAGCTGTTATCTTTTGGGGGACTGCAGCACCTATAGTATCTCACTTGTCACTTGATTTAAAGAAAAGTGATCTTGGTTCTGCACTCTGGGAGTCACCATATGAGATGTTTGCTATTTCTAGTCCAGACAGTCACCAGGCTGACTCTTCCTGATTCTCACTGTCAATCAGAAAGGTAATGAAATTCCCCAAGGAGTCAGTCACTCCCTGCATGGGTCTCTACTTCAGAAGAACAGACAAACGAACAAAAACTAGAAAACATTAAAAGATCTCCATATGTGTGGATAGATAGAGATTGATCTATATCTATATATGTACCTCTTTACATAGGGGCTATATATGTATGCTTGTTTCAAAAATCAAAGCACATAAACATCAACCCAAGCCCCCCCCTTGATCCTCCTCTTCTTTCCCCAAGCTGTTCTTGAAAAGGGAAGAAGAGGTTGAAAAGCTATTTCAGAATGTTTTACTGGAGCATATGTAGTAGTTTGACCCAAGATTTTGAAAAATAAATTTGAATAAATGTTTACAATTAAGTGCTTTTCAGAATTTAGGTCCTTCAGTGCTGGCAGGTGTGGCTGTCATGATCCTTCTGGTTCCAATAAATGCTGTGATGGCAATGAAGACAAAAACCTATCAGGTTAGAACTTATACATATGTGACAGTGCTTTTAAGAAACATGTTTTGTTCTTTGACTTGTTCCTGAGGTTTGTCCTTTTAAAATTTTTTCCTTCCCTCTGTTTATCCCTTATAAAAGGGAAGGGAAAGAAAAGTCAGAGACATTGTGTATGCAGAATAAACAAACTCACTTATTTTTCAGCTTTACAGAGTATCTGTACATAATGGTCTAAAAATTTTGCAGTAGTGTTAAGACCAAGGTAGCAAGCAGGCTAGCCAGCTCCATGAAATGCCTGTTGATTAGATTGGAAGTAGTTTAGTTTTTAACATTTCCAGGATGGTGGCTGCAGTGTTGGGGGGTATATGTGTGTGGTTTGTTGTTTTCCTTCTTTCTGGAGAGATGAGGAGGGAGAAGTCTTAGTTGTTGGCTGTTTTTAATCCCTAGTTGATTTTATTTAGAGGGAATCAGTTTGTTACAGAGCGTGCACTTAAGTAAATGTAGAGTCAAACTCCCATGTTTTCTATTGCAAAAACTACTTCCAACAGCCCCACCATGTGCTTTCTGGTACAGACTTCACTATTAACTGAATTTACCATATGTCAGAGAGGATTGATTTATGTAAATGAAACCTTTTAGCTCTAGGTGTTCATCAAAATATACCACAACATTTGGTTCCTACATGGGAGAAGTAGGGATATCTAGCCTGTCAGCCACACTGCCACTGGTAACAGCTGTCTGGGATGGCTGTACTGGTGCAGTCTACTGACTGCCTAGTGCAGAGTCAGAACATTGTTTCAGCTTTGCACTTCCCTTGTTAAAATATTTTATTAAGATGGAAACTTCTGAAGAATGGACTTTTTTCTTATGGCTGAATGGAAAACTTTTCACCTTAGTGCACCATCAGAAAGCCATTGATAGGGCTGAAAATGGAGCAAAACCAAGTTTGGTCTTGGGTTAGATGCAAACTGCACATCACTGAAGCTTGATTATAGTGGCTTATTTTTTAACTGCATATTGTACCTAGGAGGAACCTGAGAGCCAGGGCTCCCTGATGCAGGGTTAATCCCACTTAAACCAGTGCCACAATTGTTTTGATCTTGGTTTGGATTTTTAGTTGCATGAAGCATTCTTTTAATTGGTTTAAAACATTTTGTTAATTCTGCATATTTGTTTGTTCAGATAGCATCTCAGATTTCCTGCTTAGGAAGCTAGTAAGCTTTTGATGATAATGAGGTAAATTTTGCCATTGCAAAATACAAAGCTCAGAACTTTGTGGCCCTGCCAAGTATTGTGCTCTGCTAATTATTTTTTGCAATGTTGTTTTTAGGTGGCTCAAATGAAGAGCAAAGACAACAGAATTAAGCTGATGAATGAAATTCTCAATGGGATTAAAGTTCTGAAACTTTATGCTTGGGAATTAGCCTTCAGAGAGAAGGTATTAGAGATCAGACAGAAGGAACTCAAAGTCCTAAAAAAATCTGCTTACCTTGCTGCAATGGCAACCTTCACTTGGGTTTGTGCTCCTTTTTTGGTAAGTGAAACAAATTGACAAGTCTCTGCTTTCTGAGATCATGCTTTCCAAGGCAATGCTTGAGAACTTGTTTTGGCTTTGTTTTTTAATGAGCGGAAGAGTTAGAATGCCCTCCACAGTGGTGGGAAATTGAACATTTATGTCTCCACTTCTCTATGAAAAGGCACTACTGTTTCCTTTGAAACTTGGTAACATCCAGGTTGGATGTATTCTAGAAGGTGTAGTGGCCAAAGTATTTAAAAATGAAAACCTCCTCTGCATCCCCCTCTATTTTTGGTGATGTAATTGAGGAACCTAAGATTAAATGTACTGTCAGATATAGAAGAAGTTACTAATGTGCATGGTACCCTCCAGGTGGTAGCTGTGGCTGACAGTGTAAAACTTCCCTTGTTTCAGCATCTTTCTGAGAGCAGCAGGTCCTTAGTTAAGAGTCCTTGATCGAATGGGACATTGTGCACCAAGCGTACCTCTGTCTTGGGTTCTCCTAGCATCTGTTTAAGAACAATGTGGAGAGGTAAAGCCATTGCGTACCATGGGATTGCTTCAAATTCTTATTTAAAAAAAACCCAACTCCTGATATGTGAAACATCCCCACTGTGTTTGTGTTAGCTTACATATAAGCTAATAAAAGGGAGAGAAGGGTGAGATCACATCAAAATTGCTTCAGACCCTATTAGAACAAGGGGCCATCGCTCTTTTCTGCGGAAGCAAATAAGAGCTATGACTACATTAGGATAAAACATGTGCTGTTCCAGTTGAAGGTGTTTAAGTGTACTTTCCAGTCTCAGATTCCTTCCCCGCAAACATTTTTAGCGTTTACATTATGTCTTGAGCATGATGAAAGGCAGAAGAAGCAGTGCCCCGGGTAGGAAACATCAGCTGCATTCTTAAGTGAATACTTTTCTAAAAGAAGTCTGAGATGGTTTTAATATAAATACATTATTAAATGAAATTTCTACATAAACCTCTGCAGGTGGACTCCTTAATGCTGTTCTGTGGAGTCTGAGAAGACAAATTCGCCTAACGGGTAGCTGTTTCAGTGCATATTATGAATATGTGGCAATGGTCCTACACCTTAGGGGTTTTGCCACTGGGGCAGAAACAGTACAGCCTGAAGTGCAAGGCTGCTGTTTAACATGCTGTTTCTCAGATTTTTGTTCTTTCGTGTATGTTCTTCTGAACTTCTCATTAAAGAATTATTGCAAGTGCCTACTTGAAAGCACTTTCGACATACAAAACTCTTTATTTCCTCTAGTCCTCCTCCTGTTTCCATGGCCAGGGCTCTTCAAAACATTGTTTAATAACGGTGTCGGGAAACTGTTCATTTTGCAGTATGTCCCCTACTGCTATGTGTGCTGATAAGGGTGTATTCCAGACTAATTGCTGGTAACACAAGAGTGCAGACATGCTGCTTGTGAGGTTATTCTTTAGACCCTGTCTTGTTTTTGATCTCCGTGGGAGAGCTTTCTCCCTGGAATATGGTTGTCCAAACTAAGGATTGTACAAACAAGCTACTGTACCAGGCACAGCTGAGTCAGCCGCCATATGAAGAACAATACGTGTCTTCACAGCAGTCAGCTATTTAACAGAAATGCTAATGTCTTCAATGGATGCTGTGATTAGATGAGACTGTTCCTTAGGCATTTGAGCTAATTGTTTCAAGTCTTGTGGGGAGGGGGAATGCCAACAGTTAGCCTACCTTGATTTCTTAAGTGGCAGTCTGTGGGAAAGGGTTGCTGGATCTTGTGATATACTGAGGTATGAGTGCTGTTACCATGGAAGAAAACACTGTGAAGGGAATAGATCTGAAAGTGGGAATATTTGGTTTTATTTAGTTTACTTTAATTTCACTATAATTTAATCAACACATTAAAAAAAAAAGTAAGTAAGTATATGGAATTTTTGAATTATTTTTATATCTTACGATTGATGATAACAGTGTTTCAATGTAGTTTTCTTGTTCAGCATCGATCTTAAGCTTTTCTTTTGTGAACTGTTTAGGTACTATACAGCTTTATCTTTCTAATGCAGTAACATTTCAAGTTTCTTGGAAAACAGTCTGTCCGTGATAAAGTAGGCTGTATTTGGAAATCTAGGGTTGTGGTAGTCTCTACAAAATATAAAATGGGTTAGCATTAGGGTGTTTCTAGCTTTTCTGTCTATATATGTTACTGATCCAGTATCTGGTACCATAGGGGAGTGCCTTGAAACTGAAAGACAGCCGCAAGAACAGCTAGCGATCATTCCTCTCCTTCCCTCTCCTGCAGCATGACCACAAATAGCCTGGGACATTTGTGGTTTCACCCTTGCTATGTGAAGAAAGTGAGCACTTGACACCTTTCCAAGAGGAGCCATCACCTTTTTACAACAACAGATTTAAATCAAATGTTTGTTTTGCAAAAAGCATTATCAGGAAGTTATTAGAACATTACCCTTTCTTGGATTTGTAGACCTCTGATTCCAGTTGTTAGACTGTGTGACTCCTGTGTTAGTGGCTTTAAAAACTGTTACCCTAACTGTAACCGTTACACTTTGTTTCAGGTTGCCTTGTCCACGTTTGCTGTGTACGTCACAATAGACGAGAACAACATCTTGGATGCTCAGAAGGCATTTGTTTCACTAGCATTATTCAACATCCTCAGGTTTCCATTGAACATGCTTCCTATGGTTATCAGCAGCATAGTGGAAGTAAGACTTCAGTCATTAACAGGTGTTTCTGTGCAGAAGTAGCCACTGGGTGGAAAGGTAACATGCCTGTGGTTAGAAAATGACCACTGGTGAAATTCAGCCACCTCAGAAAGGGAGCTTTGCATTTCCTGTGTGTTGAGTGCTGTGCAAGCAAAATTATCAATCCCAGTTATGGTGGATGGGTGTTCCTGAAATCAACCATATTTCTTGTGGTTTGGGAAGTGTGAATCGGACTATCCAATGAACTATGCAATGGATTTAAGGAGGGATTAGGAGTGCATAAAATAAGGATGTAATGTATATGTGGGGCAAAACAGTACGCTCTTAAATATAATGAGCAGAGCATAAGATAGTTTTCCATCCCTTTCCCATGCAGGCCAGTGTCTCCCTGAAGCGCCTTAGGGTGTTCCTGTCTCATGAAGAGTTAGATCCAGAGAGCATAATCAGGGGCCCCATCACAGAGGGTGAGTTTCTTTTCCTGTTGAAAATCAGTGTGTGCAGGTTTTGGGTGGCTTTGCAGTGTTTCTTTTACTTTCTGTAATAAATTCACTGCGTTTTGGTGAATTTCACTGCTAAATTTTAGCCAGAAAGCAGAGAAGGAAGTTTGTAAAATGAAAATTATATAAAGTTTCTACCACCTTCTCAGGTAATGTCTTTCCTCTCCCCAGCTCCTGTGTTCAAACTACAGAATGGTTGCATCCAGACACAGATGGTCATTTAATTTAAAAATTACTTGTTAAACTGTTCTAAGGGCAGCCATTTGAAATTTGTAGGCAGTTAACAGAATGATTAATGCTGTGCCAAACCCCAGCATTTTGGAGAAGAACAATCACGTAACACTTCAGCACCCTTGAAGGAGAAATGATAAGTCCCAGTTCTGGCAAATGCCTCTACTTTCTGTTTTGTGCAAAGACTGTTACTCCCAGCATCACTCCCACTGTATCCAGTGTTGCCGGTCTGGTTATATAGAGCTGTTCAGGAGATACATAAGCATGAAGGCAGATTTACTGAAAAACTAATGCCCTTTTTCTTGCAAAACAAAACTTAACTTTAACTATGTCAGTCATTTCTAAATGATTTTTCTTACTTCCTGTTTACAAAGATAGTGAAATCCTCATCACTCCCTCTCATGTGGTTAGTTGAGTTCTATATCATTTTAGTCATTTGGCTTTCCAGTAATCAGTCATCTGCTTCCTTTTTTTTTTTTTTTTTTTCCTCTTCTCTCCATCTTCCTTTTGGGAATATCTCCTCCCCTTTCTCAGCTGATGATAACCATGAATACATTGCTCACAAATCCTTAGTGTGGGGTTGGGTTTTTTTGTCCATAATGGGTTGTACTTGCATACTAATGTAAATATTTACATAGGCTAAGCATTTATTGCATACTTGGTTGAATTAGGAGTGGTGTGCTTTGAGTTGTTGCTGTAAAAACCTACAGATGCCGGTACCACGTGACATTTCACTGAACAGTATTTTTGGTCAAAATTATTTTATTTGGTAGTTTGATTTATTTTGCCCTATCATTCTTGTAGTAACTTGGCTTCACACATAGAATTGGCAGTTTAGGTTATGCTTCCATTGAAGCACAAGTCAGATTGAGACTGCTAGTTTTTTGAACTGACTTCGCAGTGCTCCAGTGGAGTTGCCAGATAAAGGAGGATGCAGCTGAGTAAGTCAGGATCTTTGTATAGTTGACATTCATGTACCTCCTGGTTACTGAATAAGTGTTACCTCAGAACCTCTGCTGTCTTGATAAATTCAGTAAAAGGAGAACACAAGCTTTTGGTAAGCAGTGGGTTGTTCTGGTGGAAAAGTAGCTTTATACCTCTGCCTATGTGTGTTTAGATTGACTTCTTGTGGCATGATCCAGAGCATACAATGTAGCTGCTTGCATTGGCACTTTTATAAATAATGAATTTTCTACTTGTCAGCTGAAGGATGCATTGTTGTAAAGAATGCAACGTTTAGCTGGTCCAGAAATGATCCTCCTTCACTGAACAGGTAAGAACTAGTACACCCTTCCTTCCGCTCCAAAATCTTGCTGCATCATAAATGATCTGTATTTGAGTTATAAAATCTATATGCAGAAGAGTTGGTTACCTTAAAGGGGAGTAGCAAGATGTATCATGGGAGGAGAGAAAACCTCAGAGATTTCAAGCTCTTGCTATGTGCTGCAGCTGGGATGAGCTCCATCTAGAGGATGCAGCCAGATTAGCCTCTTGTAATTATCCCTAGTGCCTCATGTTTGCACGATGTCCTCAGAGTCTTCCTTTTAAAATCTTATTCTCGCTGAACTGTAGCCATCCTTGATGCCCGTGCTGGAGAAAACCAGTGAAGTATCTTGCACATGCTATGACTAGCAAAGTAACTGGGGTGATGCAGCTTACAAGCTGTGTCTTCCCTGTGCCCTGTCCCCTTCCTTGATTTTGGCTGCTCTTTCTTGGGCCTTAAATTGCATATTCTTTGAGACAAGGATGCTGTTTGAGAAGCATCCGTTGGTATTTACATTTGTGTTCACAGAACATTTGAGAGAAATATTGGACAGGTGGTGTCACAGTGCTGCTTTTTTTAATTTTATTTTTTTTTCCTTCCCCTTTTGACTAATTACACATTAAGATGCTATGTCCTAAGTACAAGAAGAGCTGGGTGCTTTCTAAATGAGAGGTTTGCATTTTCAAACAGTTAAAGTTTCTGTGCTGTGTCAGCATTTGCAGTGGGTATTCAGATTGCAGCCGGCTTTATATGGGCTGTTCAATAGACTATTTACTGGGATGTGCCATCAAGCAAGGCTGAATTATGTGCACTTTATTTCAGCATTAATTTCACTGTTCCTGAAGGCTCCTTGGTAGCTGTTGTTGGTCAAGTTGGCTGTGGAAAGTCTTCATTGCTGTCTGCATTACTGGGGGAGATGGACAAAAAGGAAGGCTACGTGGTTGTCAAGGTGTGATGTGTTTGAAGAATTGTTCAGCTATTTGTGGGTACTGACAGAGGGATTCTAGATTTCTAAGTGGTGTGAAGAGGGGCAGAGACAGCCTTTCAAATGAATGCGTTTTGTAGCCTGATTTCCTGGCAAGCCATGTATATGCCGTAGCCCACACTCTGTATAATTGCCTGGTCCAACAACTTCTAAATCTGTTGGTTTCTGATTTAGCCAAATAGAATGTTGGAGGTCTCAAAGACAAGTATTCTGGCGAGTCTTGTTGGCAGACAGGAACCAATACAGCCAGGAAGAGCAGTATTGGTTCATACCTTCTTAAACATCAGAGAATTACAAGGAGAGAGGGTATACCCGGATATCCAAACATGGGTAAAGCTGCTGTTGTAGTTTGTACTTTCTTAGACATCAGAGTTGCACAGAGGTCACAGAGGAAAAATGACCTGGAAGTAAGTAAATAAGTAAAAAGTCCTTGTTTTGGATTTTGCTGCTGCTGTAATGTAGGGAAAGAGAATTATTTTAAGAGCAAACCAAATATGTTGCACTTAAAAGAATGCCCATTTGGTTACCTCCAAAATTGTGCTGGAAAAATAAAGTAGGTGAAATCTGAATCACTGATTATTTGTGCAAAAAGAGAACTTTTCTTTTTCTTGTGCAGAACTAATCTTCAAATCAAAATATTTTGCAGTAGCTCAGTCTCTTCTTTGAAGTGACTTTTATATAACAACTACTTCCCCTACTTTTTGCAGAAATCTCTTGGCAGGGATGCATTTGTTAAACACTTGCATTCCATAATAAATTGTTTTATGCAGAACATAATTTATAACTATATGAAAGAACTAATGACTTTTGACATTCAGTAATTGTGCAAACATATTCTCTAAATAAATGTTTCCTCCAAGTTTGTTAGAGAATCATATTTTGTTTGAAGTCCTTCATTTTCCACCAACACACTTCGTTACATTCACTTCTAAAGAGAGGATTACAGAAATAACAATTTGAAGGAGGCCGTAGCCCAAGAACTACTTCGTTCAGTTTTGAAATGACCATCGGCAATTTGTGAGGTGATTAGCACTGCCTGCCTCACAAAGCCCTGCTGTGCTTTGACTTTTGTGTGCAGACTTTTGGTCTAAAGTACTGAATAAGGAACTTTATTTTTCTTGCAGGGCTCAGTAGCCTACGTTCCTCAGCAAGCCTGGGTCCAAAATGCAACTCTGGAAGATAACATTATCTTTGGAAGGGAGATGAATGAGAGCCGGTACAAGCGTGTGATTGAGGCTTGTGCACTGCTGCCTGATATAGAGATTCTTCCTACGGGAGACAAAACAGAAATAGGAGAAAAGGTATTTAAATACCCACTCTGCCATAACAGTGTTATTGCTAGTAGTAAAGGCCATATGACTTCTATTCTACTTTACCTTAAAGTTGTATTGAATTAAAAACATTAAGAGTAGAAGTCCTCTAGAATAAAAGACAAATTTGAACAGTATGTTTTCCTTGTCTTTAAGCCTCAAAGGGGAGGAAACCTGTCCTCAATTACAAATGCAAAAGCTTCTTGCAATGACAGTTTTTAATTGCCTCTAAGTTGCCATGGTCACAGAGCAGGAGAATGTATGGAAACAGGAAAACAAGAATCTTCTGAACACTTCAGCTTCATTTAAAACAAGCAAACACCTCCCCAACCCCCCACCAAAACCCCAAAAACAGACCACAAAAAACAACCACCACCCCAAAACTGGCCCTTGGTTGCAAAAGTATGTGTGGTGTGGGATTTAGAAACTTGAATAGATGTTGTCGTGCCCTGCTGTGGGAGCAGGACTGGGTGTCCCCTAACCATGTGGCCAGCAAGGTACGTGTATGTAACCTGCTTGGTGTTCTGCTAAGCTGATGTTCTCCAGAAGGCAGGGATGTATAGGGATATGTGCTTTGCCTGCTGACTAGTTATAGGTGGGGTATAGCTGCCAACTGACAGCCCCAGATTCAGTAAAGGGTGCAGCTTTATCTTCCTTATTGGTCAGCAGATCAACCAAATTGTAGAGCGTGAACAGAGTTTGCTTATTAAATGGGAGGCAGCACTGCAAATATACAGCTGAGAAGAAAAGTAACCTCTGTGCAGTTAGGTAGGTCAGTCTGAATTAACTGCTTTACAAGACTAGCAAACACTTTTTTTTATTAGTCCCTCCCTGACAGTGAGAACTTAAGATGTACTTCATTCCAAGAAGAGATTGACTGTGATTGCTTATGCTGTTGTGGTAGTGAAATTATTTGTGATGGAGATCTGTTTCATACAATGCTGGAATTTCTCTAACTTGCATAAATCACATATGACTTGTGACTTTCACAAACTGTAGCAAGACATCTCTTTTCAGCTGTAAATTAAGGATCATATTTTCTTGTTTCCCCAGGGTGTGAATTTGTCTGGAGGACAGAAACAGCGAGTCAGTCTTGCTCGGGCGGTTTACTGTAATGCAGATGTCTATTTATTTGACGATCCTTTATCAGCTGTTGATGCTCATGTTGGGAAACATATTTTTGAAAAAGTTATTGGACCAAAAGGAATCCTGAAAAATAAAGTATGTCATAATGAGATAGTTGTCTCTAGAGAATGATTTGGTTTTGTTTGCTGAGTTCAAATGATTCCAAGTTTGTCAAGTTGCATATTCAGACTTCTGTTTCAAACATCTGAAAAATGAAGGGATCCTTCTGAGATTTTTAGAGAACTTTTATAAAACACTGAGTTTTTATAATGAAATGTGCTGTGGTTTCTGTAATTCAAAATTCTTTGATGGAAAAAATGAAGACAAGGACAGTATTTTTTTCTTTAAAATGCTGCATGCCTGTCCACAGTTATTACTGTATTGTACACAATTCAAGCAGCAAGAGCAGTAGTTTAACCATTGTATTAACTGATTTGAGATGTTAGAAAAACTTTTTTCTTTTGCTATTTAGACACGGGTTTTGGTAACCCACGCGATCAACTATCTGCCTCAAATGGATTCAATTCTGGTAATGTGTGACGGAGAAATCTCTGAGATGGGCTCCTACCAGGAGCTGCTGAAGCAAGACGGGGCTTTTGCAGAGTTTCTTCGTACATATGCTAATGCTGAACAAAGCATGGAGAACAATGGTAAGCTTACAAATAAATTCTTTTGGGATAAGCTGGTGTGTGGCATGTTAAGGGAGTCATGTTAACGGAAAAATAGTAGTAGTGGAAGGAAGGTTAAAAGAAATTACTATTTCTTCTGATACACCTATAGGTAGAGATGCTTATTTCTTGAGGGCATTGAAGGTTGTGAGATTAAACGCACATTCTTTCTTAAAGTTTAGGAAAATGTGGAGCAGATCTGTAGTAAAATTCCTCTCACTTAGAGCAGAATTCAGATGGTTGTGAGATCAAGTAAAGGCCAGCTGGGGTTTACACACCCTTCCTGTGTGCTTATTAGGATGTGTCATCTTTATACAGATAATTCCTTTGGGGATGGGGAGGAGGAAGAAACAACTCATTTTTCTAGCTGACATCCCTGACTCCCGCTTCTGCTTTACAAAACAGCTGTAGAGCTACACTGATATGGGAATATACTTTAGATTTTTTATTTTATTTTTTTTTTTTACCTGCTGACAGTTGCAGTATTGGATGTTAATGAGGGAACTTAGTCTTTTGCCTCCAGCCTGTTTTCTTCACCAGCTTGCCTGTAGTGATTTCCTGACACTCCTCCATATGCTCATGCCAAAAAGTATGGAGGGGTGCTTGCACTGTGCTGACTGGGGTTAAGTTGTTGCCGTGTGTCATGGTTTAAGCCCAGCCAGCAGCTAAGCACCACGCAGCTGCTCACTCACTCCTCCCCTCTCCCAGTGGGATGGAGGACAGAATCGGAAGAAAAAGGTAAAACCTTGTGGATTGAGATAAGGACAGTTTAATAGGACAACACAAGGAGAGAAGAAGTAACAACAACAACAATACTAGTAAAAGAATGTGTAAAGCAAGTGATGCACAATGCAATTGCTCACCACCTAGAACCCCATGGTCAGCCTGTTCCCAAGCAGCAATTCCCCCCTCCCCGCCCCAGCTCCCCCAGTTATATAGTGAGCATGAATATCACATTTTATTGAATATCCCCTTGGCTATTTCAGGTCAGCTGTCTTGGCTGTGCCCTCTCCCAGCTTCTTGTGAAAATTAACTCTACCTGAGCTGAACCCAGGACAGCATGTATTTGAGGCTTGTTTGGTAGCAAATGCCGGCTGCTGAGTGATCCAGAGCAGGCTCTCCAGAACAGTGGGGGGATTGAACCCACTTTTCCCTTCATCTTCCATTTGGAAAACCCTTGGTTCCCATCCATTCCCTAGAGGGAAAGCAGAGGCATTTTTTTATTCTACTCCTCATATGCCCATCACAGGCAAAAGAGAAATGGTGCCACTTTTAGCTGCACTGATAGAGCTGTGAAGTGTTAAAAGAGGTGTTGAATAGCTGTCTTTGGCAAGGGGCTGCTCCTCATGCTCATCTAAAAGTTCCTTCTGTGAGGGCTGTGATGGTCTGCCTTATTCTCTGAAGCTGCACTCTGTTGTCCAGGCTGACAACACAGACTGCCCTTGGAGGCTGTGAAAGAGCAGTTTCCTTCCTGGATGTGCAAGGTGGCATCTTCTCCAGCTGTCCTTGGTGGGGAGTTGGATTTGGGGGTGATGTGTCGAGCTGAGGCTGAAGGTTAGGATGCGCTGCTGTAGGCTAGCTCTCCTCTTGAAAAAGTCTCTTGATGTGTGTCAGTTGTCACTCTGCAGACTGTGACGCTGGTTTGGGTGGACACTGTCTGTAAACAGCAAGTGCTGTATGGGTGGGGTCTCCCACTGTGAAAAACACTGCGGGAAGACATTTTATGAAAGCGGAATCAGGCTAACTTCTGTGTATTTTCTGTAGGTGTTCCTATAGCTACTTTGGGCACAGTCAGACTTGTTGCAGTCTTCAGTGTATGAGACTTCCGGAGACAAATTAACTTTCTCTGCGCTTCCCTAGGAAGTTAACAAGTTGACTCGTACAAAGATTTGCGTCCTTTAATAGCCTTGTTCTCTTAGCCTTTGTCTCCTCCCCTTTCCAAGTGCATGGTAGGTTTGGAAGTCCTTTACATTAAACTAATTTACTTTACTTTTCCATTTAAATACTGAAACTTCTTTTGGAAAGTGAGCCAGTGCTTTATCTTTTGCCATGCTTCTCTGCAGTTGTCTAATAAAAGGCACTTTTAACTTCAGTACAACCCTGGTGATTTGGAGAGGATTGCTATGTCACAGGCTTGGCCTATTTGCAGCAAATTTGTTTCTCACTTTTGGTCAGGGGATCTTCTGCCAAGGGTAAAAAGTGAAAAATAGGGGCATTATTTGTCTGATTCACAGCAATAATATTATCAGATGTGTAAAAGATTACTAAATATTATTAAAAATCACAGGTTCTTGGATAAGCACAGTAATCTGTGATGGGAGTCAACCTGAGCTAGCTGGAGGGGATCTGCATACCCACTTTAAAAGGGAGGTTCCCTTATATCTGAAGCTACATGTTGGCAGCCTGAAAACACTTAAGCCGGAGCAAAATAGAAAACCGTGCATTGGTGCTTTCTGGCTAGAACACATCCTGCTTCTGCAAGGGTAGGAAAAATTCTCCTCCTACCCAGCCTCTGAGGTTTGGCTGCAAGTCTGCTCCCCATTGACTCCCAGCCCTTCTCTCCCGTTTGGATTCCTGAGGGTTAGCTGCTGTCTGTGTGCTGTACTGCTGCCTTTCCCATCCTCGGCTTCACGGTGTTTCTTCTGTGTAATTCTTCTTGCTTTTAGCAGTTGTTCCATTCACTGCTGGCACTTAGTGTGGCTGATTTGCTCATGCCAGTACTACTTCTGCCTGTGCAGACTGGTCTGGAGTCATAGATGTGCCCTTGACTCCTGTGAGTGTTTCTTTTTTGGTGGAGTCCAGTGTCTCCGACTTCCCCCCACCCCTGATTTGTAGCTGTTGCTGCAATACTTCTTGCTGTAGAGCTAGCAAGTAGTTACTTTAAGATTACCTTTCTTGCAACTGTTTTCCCTTGTCTCCTATGCAAACTAATGGAGCAGATGTTACTTTTTGTTTTAACATGTGGGGGTTGGGGTTTTGCTGTTTTTTCCAAATGGCTTCAGCATAAACTTTGGTTTGGCCTTGAAAAGTCTGGAGCTATTTTTAGTGTTTGTGGGGAGTCTTTGGTCTTGACTGCAGTGCCTGGTAGATAGAGATGTACCACACAATTAGTAATTAGAAATCTGGTTTACACTGTGTGGGCTGTGCTTCAGATGGCGGTCTCCCCAGCATTTGGCTCTATGACTTTGCAGGCAAATAAAAGGCTGAAAGACCTTTCAGTGGCTACTCAGTTAAGGTTTTTGGTTTGTTTTTTTTTTTTAATATGAGAATTGTCAGCACAACAGGCTTAGTCAGTTTTAGTTTGGAGGAAGAAAGGGGTAAAAGTACTCTGAGAACTGCTAAGGGTCTGGACTGCAGGTTTTAGTTCAACAATCTGCGTATCTTGCATATCTTGAAAGGAAGTGTGCTGATCTGTCACTTGTGGCTATTCAATTTGAATGTCCTTGGGTTTCTTCTTTAATTTTGTGGACTTAATTCCCCAAATTCCAGCTGTTGTCCTGTACAAAGTAGAAATCTGCTTTCTGGAAAAGATAGTATGATACAGGCGTAAGATTTGCGGGGCCTTGCTTGGCCTCTGTATAAATTGCTTCCCAATTGCAGCAGTGAGAAAAAAAATTAGATTTTTTTTTTTTTTTTCCCAAGTGCTGAGTTTGAAAGGAAGATAGCTTCCTTGCTGAATAGCTTTGTATTATACACTAGGTAGTAGTGTGTATTTCATAATAAAAGTTAATTCCACATTACGGGCTGCAGTTTCATATCTGCAAGGAAAAAGCATTGTGCCTTCATGGTTAACACTATCTCCCAGTAAAGCCTAGCACACCTGTATTTTGTGGCTGTGCTTCTTTCTAACAGCATCAGGCTGAGTTAAGCTTAATAGCAGTGTTGGATAGTTAAGATAACTTGTGTGATGCCTGTAGGGATGGTCGGGTGTTTCTCTCCTTTCTGATTCCTTGGGAGGCAAGAGTTAAATATTGAGATGTGTTGGCTCTTTTCCAAATGTTGTTGTGGAATCTGGAATGGTAATTCAGGAAACACCTGTCTTCATCAGGAAATAATCTGGCTTTCTCTTAAATTCATTTTACTTCTAGCAAAATTAATCTCTTTCCTTTCTCTCTCCTAAAGCAAAAGCTATTTGCAGCCTCTGCCCCAAATGGCAGAAGCAAATACTGATTCAAGATGAGTGCTGTTAGGGTATTAAGATGCTTGGAAGAGTGAAGTATCTCACTATTTCTTAATCTGTGTATGCAGGATGATGACCGGGGGCTACACAGTAGATGAGACTAAGTAAACCTGTGCTATCACAGCTCTCCTCTCATTGCAGTTACATGACTAAAGCAAGGGAGAATAGCAGAGCTGTGGGAGGAGAGAGGTAGCCACATAGACAAAAGTTGCCACTCTGAAAACATGATGCTTTGTATCTTTAACGTTAAGGTCAGGGACTTGCTTAAGATTCTTGAATGAAGTCTCATCCCCACCACTGGGAAAATGCATGTGGTAGTTCCCTGTACGTAGTGAGTTTTTCTGTCATTGTCAATATGAGGCCACTTTAGAGTCACTTTTTTTGATGATCTCTTAGTGCATATCTTGAAATGAAGTTTCTTGATGGTTCACTTGTAGCCGTCTGGTTTGGATTTTTTTCTTTTTCCTCAAGGCTGTTTTTTTTTTTTTTTGACTGTGTATGAAGCTTGGGATTAAAAAGAGGTCCATTTCAGCAAATTTGATCTTGCCTTGGGCATTTCTGGTTTTGTGGTTTAGGTTGTGCTACTTGGATGTGTTTGTGTTTGTAAAGATTGAAAATGGTTGAGTTGTGTTCTGGAAAAAGTTAATTGTATATACTTTTAGACTCAGATCCTTCATTAGAAGGAACAATTCAACCTCTGGAAACAGGTAACTGCTTCTTTGCCGTGTGGCTTCGTGTTAGTGCTTGTGTTGGAGTAATATGAGTAGCTGCAGTTCTAGAAGAATTTTGTTTGCACAATAGAATGTATTTGCTTGGTTTGCATGGTACTTGTTTGTGTGATGCTACAACAGTTGGTGTGTCAGCTTGTAGGTAACTCAGCAGCAGCAATTCTTTATCTCAAACACTTCCATAAGGAAGCTTTAAATAAACTTTAAAGGTGTACCCTGGACTTAGGAGTGTCGTGAGTGTACCCAGAGAGGCATTGTTGGTCATTTTTCTTCTCATATGTGTATTCAGTACTTCGCAGCTGTTCCCTTTTATTATTTCTGGACACATTTTTCAACAGAGCCCTCATTAGTGAGCTTATACCCTAGGTGCACATGCCAGATTTACTATGGCAATCTTGAGCATTTTTCGTTCTCAGGAGGTAAATGCAATATAAGGGGGAAATCTTTGTAGCCTACAACACAAAATCAAATTTAAGAGCCGTTAGGGCAGGATGGTTTATTTGTGGTTTTGTTTTGTTCATGTGGGCTTAGAACTTCAGTGGTGCTCATATGATGCTAGAATGCTTGCTGGTTTTCGTATGGGAGCCTTTCAAAAGGAATGCCGTCAAATGCTTAAAACCAGCAGTCCCATATTGGTTTGCTCTCATTCATATAAATAAAAATAACAACTAAATCATTGCACTTTTACCTTTTTCACATTTTCTGCTTTCTTCTGCTTCTAGACCACACTGAACACTTTAGCTTTGGGTTTTTAGACTAATGAACCAACGTTCAATTTGCAGACACAGGAAGGAACAGCTTTATGTTCAAGGAGTCCACGCTTAATGTATTGATGAACTGGTTTATGCATATGTTTTGCTTTAGTATAAAAACATGAAAACTTCAGAGTCTAGATCTACATAAATTTTCCTGCATATATTTTGAATAGATGCAGGTGGGCTTTTTTGTTTGCATAAACCCTTTAAAATGCAAAATTCTTTTGTTACAAATTCTGAATTAACTTTCATACTTGAAAATGGAGTTCTGTTTAATTGACAGGTAATTTTTTAGGAGTCAGTCATTTGGTCTGTATTAGGAAAATGACGACATAACTTGAACCTAGAAGTTTTTACTCATGGCACTGTATTATACTGTATTAAGTTGCTCAGAGAAAGCTTAATATTTGAAGCTGACAGGTTTTGTGAAGTGTTTTAGACAACTGTCTCATGTGTGTTGCATCTTGTTACAAATGGGATGTTATGGGATAGCAAGACTTTTTTTTTTTTTTTTTTGAGAAGTGATGTTCATAGAAAGATCGTGTGTTTAAATTAATCTTGATTCCTATGGTTGCTTAAAAACACAAGGCTTTTGCATGTTGCTTCCTGCTTAATTTTGCAGGAAGGCTCAAAGTTAATAGCACATGCCTTCTGTTCTTACAGCTTCACCCCATCATTTACTAGAATGTCTTCTCATTGGATTCTGAAATGAAAATATTTATAGCTAACTGTGTAAAAGATGTGGTTTGAAAAGGAGTGGTTGGATTGTTTGTTTGGGTTTTTTTTTTCCACTGAGTGAGTCATAATGTGACTTCGTATTGCATGCTTTAACATGAAGTATGTCCTCATAATTATATTAGGTTATTATTACTGACCTACATTTGGTAGGAAAATAGAAAAATAAATGTTCATTGTCTTGGCAACTAGTCCTGTTGGGGGTGGAACTAAACTGATTTGTTCACCTGGTCAATTATCTGTTATTACATGTAAATACTTACTTGTGTTCCCCCCTTTGTTTGCACATTAGGATTGCACCTGGCATTTAGGATTGAAATGAAACCTTTGTATTTTTTTGCTTACCATTTCCATGTTTACTTTTTTGCCCTCCCTCCCCCCCCCAGATACAAATAGTCCATCTGGAAAGGAAGGAAAGCCTATAGAAAATGGAGTCCTTGTGAATGAAGTCCCTGGAAAGTTGATGCATAGGTGTGTAGTCTCTTTTTCTTTCTCTCTCTCTCTTTTTTTTTTTTTTTTAAATCTTTTTTCCCTTTTCCATTCTGTTACTCAGCTGTGGACAAATAGTAATTTGGTGTTTATGGTATTTCTTAGAGGAAAATGCTGTATCCAGCAGCCTGAGAGAGGTGGGGTTGCTGCCGCTCCATGGCTCCAGGTCCTACAGTAGTGAGGCTGAAGATATACTCCCAGCAGGCACACGCACATAGAGCGTACATACACACCATGTGTATACATGGCCAGCCACACAGATCACGGACACTTGGAGCACCCACACAAACACAGCGCCAAATGGCCTCATTCTGTTCCTATCTCTGGCTCAGCAGGATGGCAGTCCACTAGTGAGAATATAATATATGCGTATGTACAAAGTAGATCCCTCCCCTAGTTGGGTTCAAGGATAGTCTGTCCAATAGCTGCCCTTGGATCCCAGTCTTCCCAGTTGCTCGTGTCTGGGCATACAAACCTCTGAGGCTGCAGCCCTGCTCCAGTTGCTGATACAGACTGTTGCGCATGTATGCCTGCACACACAGAGCTCTTACGCTACTCTTCTTTCTGTGTGAAGAAATGATTATGTTGTAGCAAGATACCATGGGCTTGGCTTGCGTGAAAGGGAGAGTATTGTATTGGCTAGTGCAGCTTTCATATGCTTTCCCAAGGCTTCTGCATATAACTGCTGTCAGATGGGATGAAGTGCTAAGTGGACCCATAGTCTGACGTAGTACAGCTGCTATTATGCTTGAGAGAGGCCAAAGGTAATCACTCTGATGATACCTTCCCAAAATCAATCTCATAGTCTATGCCTTATTCTTATGGTGATCTAGAGATACTGTATTTCTGGAAGCTAACGAGTGCCTGGGAGTACAATTGCCCGTTTTGATGCCAGTGTGGGTACCCTTTTTGCACTTCAGCATCTGCACTGGATATGATGATAGGGTTTGTAAAGGCTGGTGTTGATGATCACCAAGCATTTTTCTTTTGGGAGTTTGATTGCTTAACCAAGGCTTCTTTGACTGGCTAGCCTGTTACTCGTATCTGAAGATGGACAGTTGAGAACTGAATGCCATCAGGGAGGACTAGGAGTGTGCTGTGAGGGGAGCAGGGAAGCATAGTAACCACCAGCCTGATCATGACTGGTTAGGAGATTGATTATCACCAGAGTCATGTAAGCCACTGACTTGGAGCTGTGGACTGTTGAAGTCTATTTATGAAGTAAACACCTGGCCTATATCATGCTAAGACTGAAGAATAAATGTCTTCAAGCAGGCAACTCAGTAACTCTTCAACATACAGCAGAGACACTGGGAAGTCACAGCACCAGAGCAGCACAGCAGAGCTGCAGAAGCCGCTTGCTGAAAAGAATTCCTGGAAACTGACGGAGGCTGACACAGCGAAGACTGGGAGGGTAAGGTCTCCTTTTCCACTTCTGCACTCTCTTTCTGTTCCAGAAAAATACATGGGCTTCAGGAGAAAATAACTTCTAAAGACCATGTAACTGGGGTGAGAAAGGTTTGTGTGGATTCTTGGACTTGCTGCTTGTTGTGTAGTACTTCATGGAAGTGTTGCTGTGCCTTCTGTTCCCAAAGCTGAGCCCCAGGTTTGCATGCAGAAAGAGTGCTGACACTAAAACTGTTGTTTAAGCTGATGGGCCTGACCACGTCAAAGTTTAAAAGAAGAAATTAAAACCTTGCAACTATTTCTTAGAGAGAGGTTGTGACAAATTAGGTGACATAATGAAATCTGTCCTTCAGCATAAGGAGCTGGAGTTGACTTAGATGAATTTAAGCCAAGTTTCCACTGTAGACACAAGTGTCTAATCCCAGGATATCCAGGGCTTTCTGAGAAACGTAAGAGTGAGGTTCCTGGGAAAATGACAATTACACCTCCTAGCGGTGTTGCTTGAATCCTCTGGTTAAAGATAGATCATAGGATACAAGCCATGTGGAGCAAGGATTTGATTAAATGCTATATAATCTTGTGGTAAAAAGAGCATGCCAAAAACTGGAACTCCTCAGTGAAGTTTTTGGCTCTGCCACTGATGCTCTGTGTTACTTCAGGCAGCTCTCTCCCTACCCTTCCCTTTCCTTGGAAGACAAGGGAAAGGTTACGTGTGCCTGCCCTGGAGGGATGTCAGATTTGGCACATCTCCAGAGAACCACTTTGCAGCTTGTGTTGCCAAAGAGCGGCTCTCTAGAGTGCAACTGTTGTGTTTTTATGGCCTGATGCAGAGATATTGACTTTAAATAGGGGGAATTGCTGGTTTTGAAACTTAATCTGCAAAATGAATATTTTTTTTTTTCCCCTTCTGTCTTCAGGTGAAGGCAACAGTGTACTGGGACTACATGAAAGCAATTGGACTCTTCATCTCTTTTTTGAGCATTCTGCTCTTTATGTGTAATCATATAGCCTCCCTGGCTTCCAACTACTGGCTAAGTTTATGGACAGATGATCCTGTTATCAATGGGACACAGCAGTACACAAATGTCAGACTGGGAGTGTATGGAGCACTGGGAATTTCTCAAGGTTTGCTTGGTCTTTCCTATTTTAAGATTAGCTGGTTCAGAATGCTTCTAATGTTCTTGGTGATCTTGTATCCCCAGAACTGCAGCAGCAGTTTACTAAGGATTTGAGAGTGGGGTCGTTTTTTTTTTTTTCTCTTTGTAGAAAGATGAAAAACTTGAGTGAATAAAAAAAGGGCAAGCAAACCAACCTATAAAATTATTTAGTTAGTGAATATGGTTTTCTTTTGTACAAAACAAGAATGGAAGTGGTTTGCAGGGGCTGATGAGCCAGTAGTTAGTGATAAAATGTCTGACCCAGGAAATGGCTCCTTAGGCTGTAAACAAACTGCTAGCCTGGTTCAGAGGGACAGTTTGTCACAGGAGGCCATTGCTATGCTGCCTCCCTTGCAGCCACGGCCTGGCTGAGCTGTGTAGGCAGGTGTTTCCTCTGACTGTTTGAGGGTCCATCCGAGGCACCACGGGGAGGCCAGCTCTGCATCTTTTTGTGTCCTCTTTGTGGTCACTCCAAGTACCTCATTTCACAATTGCCATAAAAATCCTTCCATAAAAACTAAATGCTATGTTAAAATTCAGTGGTCTTTACTCAAGAAAAGTGGTCAAATATTACACAAAATTTTGTAATGGAGAAACAACTTCTTCCGTGAGTGAAATGTGGTGTTTTCACTGATATTTTTTTTCTTTTTAAATTTTTTTTTTAAATTACTTGAAGTAGCTGCTGAGTCTACTTGTAGTGAACCCTGGTTCTCAGGATTATTGTACTAGAGACCTGCTAATGCTAAGTGATGATAAAATTAAGGAAAGTGTTTTGTGTGAGAGGTGGAAGCAGTTAAAAACAAGTCATCTTTTCTAGGTATTGCTGTGTTTGGCTACTCGATGGTTGTGTCAATAGGGGGAATATTTGCTTCGCGACACCTGCACCTTAACCTGCTGCACAACGTCCTCAGGTCTCCAATGAGTTTCTTTGAACGTACACCCAGTGGAAATCTGGTGAACCGTTTCTCTAAGGAGATAGATACCATTGACTCCACTATTCCACCAATCATCAAGATGTTCATGGGCTCGACATTTAATGTGATTGGTGCTTGTATCATCATTCTGCTGGCCACACCTATAGCTGCTGTCATTATTCCACCTCTGGGACTTGTCTACTTGTTTGTCCAGGTAGGGGGGTTTACCTGGGGGCACTGGGACCAGCAGTCACTTACCCTCTGTTAATGAAGACAGTTCTTTTCTGATTCTGCACGGGGATGGATTTTAATGTGTTTGACTTGAGTCATGCTTGACTGACTGTGCTTTGCATGGTTTCTTGATTAGCTGATGTCAGCAGAGCATTTCCTTCCGTTGTCAAGTGTAGAGTGACTTCTGTGCAGAAGGTAATCCTTGAATACCTAAGCAGGCTTTATAAAAACGCCATTAGATTTTGAGGCAAATTTTGTATAGCTTGTTGCTCAGAGCCCAAATACGGAAAATGTATGGGCTTTTCTAAAACTAGCTTCCAAACAAAAGAGTAGCCTTTAGAGGGGTATGTGTACATTGCTGATGTGCCTGTTTCATCAGAATATTGTTTATAGAGAAGAGGAACGATGTCAGCCTTTCAGTCCTGTCTTGTGTAGGCAGAGTGTGCTTGCTTCACTCTTGCTTTACTCTTAGAAATCTAGTAGAGCCAGTACAGATCAGAGGGAAGCTGGGTTATGACTCTGACTCTTGAATTAGTAAATCAATCGGGCTGCATTAGTAAACCTTAAAGGCAGTGATGTGTGTGTTTTATAGTGTTGAGCTAAGCTTGCAGAGAGGAGAAGGAGGAGAACGTGGCTATCGCATGAGGTGGTTTGATTGGTGGTTGTTTAAAGACAGCAGCGTGTATGTATGTAATGGTCTTCAGGCCTAGAAGTGTTGGAGAAGGCTTGTATTCTTATGTGTAAGTTGAATCTCTGTAACTGACAGCCCAAATGGCAGGGAACTCTCTTAGGATTCCCTTCGTCTTTTCAGATGCAGTCCGTATGTAACCATAATTCTCATACTCCGATTTGCAGAGATTTTATGTGGCCACTTCTCGTCAGCTCAAACGCCTTGAGTCTGTCAGTCGTTCTCCTGTATATTCTCACTTCAACGAGACCCTCCTGGGAGTCAGTGTCATTCGAGCCTTTGAGGAGCAGAAACGTTTCATAAAGCAGAACGACATGAAAGTGGATGAAAATCAGAAAGCTTATTATCCAAGCATTGTTGCAAACAGGTAACAGTGGGATTGAAATATTGAAAGGCAGTTATATAGGGAGGGCATGGTTCTGCTGCCTGTGCTTCTTATAAATCACAGCTCTCAGCATACTTGTCCAGGGTAGGGAAGCCTGTGTGGATATATCCGTTTCACAGATGTTTTGCTTAAACTTCTATGACGGAATGAAGATTACTTCCGAATTTCTTTTCTTTCTGAAAGTTCCTGCCTTACTTCTGGGTAATGTTTTGGTTTTTTTTTTTTTTTAAAGTTTTGATTCATTGATCCCAATGTTAACCACAACTGCTTTCTAAAATAAGACAGGAATTTATGTACCTGAAAGGTTTATTAATTTTGGATGCCTCTGGGTTTGCATGCTGCTGGAGCAGAATATCAAATACCTTGCAGTTCCTGTGTCACTGGCAGTACACAGGTGCCGTATCACTAATCTTTCCAAAAAACAACACGTGTGACAGAACAATTGATTGGCCACATTCCTAATTTTCTGTGGGTGAATTACTGGAAAGATGCATTACATTTTTCTGTCTTGCAGGTGGCTGGCTGTCCGTCTGGAGTACGTAGGGAACTGTATTGTCCTCTTTGCAGCATTGTTTGCAGTGATGGCACGCAACAAACTCAGCGCAGGACTTGTTGGGCTTTCAGTGTCCTACTCACTGCAGGTAATTTTACCTTTTTTAAAGAAAAAAAAAAAAAAAGCTCTGTATTGTAAGACTGCATCAGAAAGTTAGAACCTTGCTATGGCTTTGGAGGGAAAACTAATAACTAATATAAGGAACATAGAGAATACTACCTACAAATAGCATCTGGGAAGTTCCTTCTGTGCTTTGCCTGTGTTAGGGGATGGGGCTAAGACAACTCATCCTCTGCATATTAAAGGCATCTGGACTTTTCTCCTATCCAGCACTGATAAGCCAAGGTCTCATCTGTGTTCATGCATTCCATGAACTTGCAGTGCTTTGGTTGTTTTGTGTTTTTTATTTATTGCGGGTAACATATTTTGTGTAAATTGCTTCTAGACTTCTTTTCTTCTTGCAGATTACAGCGTACTTGAACTGGCTAGTTCGCATGTCATCTGAGCTGGAAACCAACATTGTTGCTGTAGAAAGAGTCAAAGAATATGCTGAAATGGAGAAGGAGGTACATTGAGTTGTCCACCACACCTGTAGAAGTCAGTGCCCTGTTCTGAAGTCTCACCCACAGCCTGGCTGAATGGGTTGGAGAGTGCAGCTAGGCATGTCCTTTGAGCTGAGGGATGGGACACAGCTTAGTCCTTTCAGTGCTCTCCCTCTAGGGACAGGCTATATCTTAGCGTGTAGTTCCTGTGGGTGCGTTTGAGGTGTATCCACTGATATTTACACAGTTGTTATTTAGGAAATGTGCTGTTCTGCCATGGGCTAAGCAGTGGAGCTGTACAAATGTTTTGGTTTCCTAAGTGCTTAAACTTTTTTTTTTTTAATTTGTGTTTCACTTTTTGCTCTCAGTGTGGGGAGTAAAGAGGATTTACTTTTTTCATTTTGATTCATATCACCTAACAACTCATTTCATCTGCAGTTGTACCCCTTTTGGCTACAGAACAGAGTTCCCTATGGCTTCTCTTTGCCACGCCTGTCACTTGAACCTGAGTTGAGTCACTATTTTTGCAGCCAGACCTTATGAGGACCCTTCCTAGAATTTTCTTCTCAGGTTCTTGTAGCAGACCAGTGTTTATACAGTTAAAAGGCTTTCTGTCTGGCACTGGCAGTGAATGCAGTGGGGTGTGTTCTCTCCTCTCCCACCTCTGTGGGAAGCTGATGCAGCAGCTGTTTACTTTACCAGCCTGTTAATCTTTTAGTGCTTATGTCTCAGTTAAACTGCTTCTAGTTGCACGTCTGGCTTCTCCAATGGTTTCCTTACTGTGGTGGGGGTGCACAAGCAGGCTATCTGAATACATGTTGCATGTATGATTCTGCCATTTGTAAGAGGAAAGTTTATCCAGCAAGTGGTACTTGTGATAGCAAAGCCCTTGGCTACACGTACCATCTGCCTTGGGGCAGCTCTTTCCCTCTTCCCATCACCATCACAGTTCCTTTTGCAAATTACAGACTAACAAGGATTTTTCTTAATTGCTTTCCTTGAGTCCTCCGAGCCCGTGTCCAGTTGAAGGAGGAACTGATCAGATGCATTTGTGTGGTTTTTTTCAGGCTGAATGGAGTATTGAGCAAACCGCCCCAGCAAGTACCTGGCCCGAGGAAGGGAAGGTTGAGTTTCGAGGCTATGGTTTACGTTACCGGGAAGACTTGGATTTGGTTCTGAAAAACATAAATGTTACCATAAATGGGGGTGAGAAGGTAATGAATCTGGATTTATAGTAGACTAGTACTGTTTATAAGTCTGCATGCATAAGCTGAAGAGAGGTCTATCCCTGTTCTGTAGTGTCTCTTGGGTCCTTAAGAACTAGAAGAGCTTCTGTAGAATCAGTCGTCTTGTAACTGGCAGATGTAGTAGGCTTTTATCCTTTTTGGGATGTATCCTGCATCATGGGATAAAGATACGCTATTACGTGGGCTTGTGAAGTATCTTTTGGTCTGGTTTCGTAAGGAAGCGAGGTTTACGCTGTCTTCTCTCCCCTTCCCAGGAAATTTTGCTAATTTGTTTGCCGTAAACAAAGAGGAGTACAGGTTGCAGAGCGATTATGTTAATTATAGTCTCAAGAAAATGAGCTACTAATTAGAGGGGGGGAAAGCCCTGGTCTAGTGAGGCAGAAGTTGCAAGGTGAGACTTTCTGCAGGAAAAAAATGGGACTTCAGAGCAGATTCACTGGATCCAGCAAAACTGATGGCGATATGTGTGTGTCTCTCCTATTACTTCCTCGCACATGTGCTCACATGCATCCTGCCCCAGTCCTGTGTGGATTCTCTGGTGTCTAATAATAGTGTGATCTTGCACGGCAGCATAAAAGGTAGCTGCAAGACAGACCGACTATCCGGCTTCCTTATTTGTGGTATCCAGCTAGGCATTTGCTTTTTTCCTGAGTGCACGCTTCCTACCTACAAATATAGGCAGAATACTACCTCAAGAGTGGTTAGAAAGGGCAGATGGCAAGAGATATGTCAACCAACCAAAGTAGCAATCTTTTCTATTTATTTAAAAAAAAAGAAAAGAATTGGTGGGGACTTCAGTCTAACTGGGAAACAAAACATGAAACTGAGTGCTTTTGGTATATTTTTGCTATAAATTCAAACAAGATAAATGTCAAGTCAGCAATTATAACTGTGAAGGGTGAACCAAACAAAGGATTAGGGAAATCTTGGCCTGCTCTACCCAATTCCATCTGCCTTTCTAGGAAAATTGAAAACTGTGATTGGATTGCAAGTTTTGAGACTGCTTTTTGTTCTTGTTTTCTTCGTATCCAGTGATTTTTTTTTTTTTTTTTTCTTCCCTTTTGATCAGCCTCAATTTGTTATGCTGTTTTGGGGTGTTGATAGCCCAGCAAATATGACAACCTTCTGAAAATGTGTCACTTTCAAGCAGATGCTTGGAAATGCTGTAACTCTTCCTTGGAGTAAGTTGTTCCTGTATTTCTTCCCAACAGATTGGAATAGTTGGAAGAACGGGAGCTGGAAAATCCTCACTTACTTTAGGTTTGTTTCGGATTAATGAAGCAGCTGAAGGAGAAATTATTATTGATGGAATTAATATTGCAAAGATAGGGCTCCATGACTTGCGGTTCAAGATCACCATCATCCCTCAGGTAGGTGCAAAATCCTGCCATTACCAGAACTCGTTTTGTAACAGTGCTGTTTCTCTAATGTACTAGGGAGAATGTATTTATTCCTTTTGTGATCTATAGCTATGAAATTGAGTCATTTCAGCATGCTCTTTCATGGACTTGAAACCAAGATTTTTTCTTAGACTGGCTTTGATTTGCTTGTGCTGGGTATCAAGTAGGAGCTTGGCTATGGCCGAGTTGTGGTGTGGAACCAAACCCTTGGCCTTTGGACTCATGGGCCTTGTCAGCACCCCATGCTGATCACTTAAATGCTATAGACAGCTTAGCCTGAGTGGGGAGATCTGATCCCAGCTGAACACCTGATCGGAGTCCCTTAGTTAACTGGGACCATTGCTCTTTTGGCCAGTAGAGGGGAAGTAAAGTCTGAGTATTTCCATTTGTGGAGAGTCCACAGGGGAGTTTTTCTAGGGATAGGTTTCCGCTTTCATTTTAGGTAGTTCCATTCCTTTTAGAAATGGAATGAAGGTACTGCGTAGTCTAGTTGTGAGGGATGGGGATTTTGTGTTGCTATGTCAGGCTTCATATGCACTCTTCGGGCCTTTGTACAAAGCATTCTGACTTCGGCAGGATCTCATGAGCGAGTTGTGCAGTACTGTTCACGCACAGAAACAAGTACATAATCATCCCAGTCTAGCCCAGCAGCTGTGGGTTTGATAGTCGAAAATGTTTGGAAATACGGATTTACAAGCACTGGACTTGCAGTCTCAAGCCTTCTTATTCTTACCATGTAGCCTTTATTGACTGCCTGTTCTTATTCAAAGTAAGACCATAAAATGTGGTTATATAAATCACCGTTGCAGCATGCTGGCAAAAACAAGTGAGCACACTGTAGAAGGTTTTCTGCACTACTTCTTTTGGAAATCTGGGGGGACTTTGCTTTGTTCTTTTGATCACTTTGCATCAGTCTGACACTACTAGGTCAAAAGTATTTCCAAAGTAGTATTTCTCCATGTCCAAGAAAAAATGCATTCATTTCACTAATACTGCAGCTGAAGACTTTTGAAATATTTACAGATGGTGTAATTCCCTAAGAAGTGGAAAGTTGACCTAATAGTCCCTGCTGACAGAAGGTTGGGCAGGGAGTGCCTGTTCTTTAACTTAGTGGCCCAGTGAAAAAGTTGGCTGCTTGTGATTTGTTTTGTTTTGGGTTTTGATTTTTTTTTTTTTGTTTGTTTTGTTTTGTTTTCCTGGATTCATGAGTTACTGAGTCATGGAAAGGTCTGGAGTGCCAGATTCTGCAGAGGTCAGGCCCCCAAGAGGCATAAGGAATAAGGGTGAGGGAGAATAACTTGCTGTTGGAAAAAGTGAGGTCTCACTCCTAAACTCAGTAGATTAGCTTGCTTGCAGCTGCATCTGGACATGTTGTTTTTCTTTCACTATCTAAGAAGTATTTTTGGAGCACTTGCCATGTTCTGTGTACGTTGTCAATTACCTCTTTCTATGACTAGGATCCAATATTGTTTTCTGGCTCTTTGCGTATGAATCTTGATCCTTTTGACCAACACTCTGATGAAGACATTTGGAGGTCTTTGGAATTGGCTCACCTGAAAAACTTTGTATCGTCCCTTCCTGATAAACTTAATCATGAGTGTGCTGAAGGTGGTGAGAACCTCAGGTATGTCAAAGAACCGTGCTTGTGAATATTGCCTTGAGAACTGAGAGGTGTGTGTGTGTGCCCTTCCATCTGCAACTAGACTTTCCACTTCCAGAAACCTTGCAGCTCATTTGGGACAGTATGTATCTAGACCCTAGCAATAGCAATGCAGTTTGGGGCTCCTCCCCCTCGCTCTGTATGAAAATCTGGGGAGGGAGTTGGGGAATTCTTAATGCATGACCAGGCAATCAACCAGCTAGGTTTTATTCAACATGTTTTAAACTCTGAAGTTTGGGAATTTAAAGTAATTTAAGAAATACTCGGAATGCTGCAAGGTTTGACATCTTGGGCAGTCTTGGAAAGGATCTTAGTAGCAGCAACCTGCTATTTATAGCAGATGCTCTGAACTTACCATGGCTCTTGCCCAACAGATGCAATTTTTCTGACGAAGTTGTTAGCTTGCTTTTTGCACTGTAACAGGGATATATGTTCGGTCTGTAGAAACCTTGTAAAGTCCAGTCCTCAACACTGCATTGATTCAGTGAATCAGCCTGATGCAGTTATGGTGAAACTATTTGTAATGTATTCTCTTATTACACTGCCAGGAATTCATTGTGAGGGGATGTAGTTTCAGATGCTGTTAGATACTCTGCAGTGAAGTAGTAAGACCAACCTTATCTATTTTGCTGGATTCTTGGCACCTATACTTTAGAACAAGGAATTGCTAGGCTTCAAAATGAATACTGCAAACTTGTTCTGACTTTTTTTCCCCACCCTCCCATCCCATCTGCGTAGCGTGGGACAGCGCCAGCTGGTGTGCCTGGCACGAGCTCTGCTCAGGAAGTCGAAAATACTGGTTCTAGATGAAGCCACAGCTGCTGTTGATCTTGAAACAGATAAGCTTATACAGTCAACAATAAAGTCTCAGTTTGAAGAATGTACTGTATTAACTATAGCACATCGTCTGAACACAATAATGGACTACACAAGGTAAAGTAATACCACTTTTATCTTGAAGAATGGCATGTGTGACTTGCATTGTGCTCTATTTAAATGAGCATCTCTGCGTTAGCTAAATGTTTACCAGCGCATTTTTAGCCACCTCTCCACAGAGCTGCTGGAATACCTGTTTTGATGGGTGGTGTGTGTCTGTGTTCTGGCTTGCATTGGCTGTGCTTGGCCTGGAGAGCTCCTCTGATCCTTCTGTTGCACTGCTGTTGTGCCATTCCTGCCCAGGCAAACTGGGAAGGGGAGGGAGGTGAGGATAGGAATCTATTCCTGGGCCTTGCCTTAATTTAGGCACAGCTGGAAGAGGCATCAGAGCTTTAGGGAGCTCATACCCTAAACTAGGCACAGACAGCATAAGGCATCAAAGGGGGAGGTCCTGTGCTTGTTTGAGGTTTATCTGATGCTTCTCTTTCCATCACTTTTGGTTATAGTTCATACAGCCTCCCTCACCTTCAGCTGCCTTGCTAAGGTGTGGTTGAGGGCAGAGTTGTTGTCTCATAATTTCAGTTTTAAGCTCTCTTGTCCTTTTTATCACAGAATGGCAGAGAGCAAAGTGACCAGTGACAAGATTTTTGTGTACTTTTGTAGACCTCTCTTTGTGCTGTCAATAGTGAAAGATAAGAAACAGGAACATTGCCTGTGCCAGGCCCAGCACCAGCAGTAGTGTCACCAGATGAACACCCAGTTTGGTCACGGCAGCGGGTAACACCATGCAGCAGCACCTGCTAAGGGCTTAGCAAGCATCTCTGCAGTGCCTGGCCAATTAGTGGTGGTAGCTGAAGGCAGTGTTTTAACTGTGAGCTGACTTTACTGACTGCTGTAACTTCTTTGTAAACTTCCTAATTGCAGTTGCACGTTTGTTTTGCATAAGCTATGTCTTCACTTGTATTTCGTCAGCAGAAGCTGTATAGCAGCAGCTGATTTGGTGCAGTATTACGGGAAAGTTATCCCGGATCTTGGAAGGTCTTAGGGGCCCTCACCTTGACAAGAAGTGCTGCCATCTAGTTTCTGGCTGGCTCAAAGCACAGTCAAAAGTCTCATGGCTACCTGCAAATGACTGGGTAAACATGCTACATAAAAAATAGACCAGACAGACCATCTGCAATGAGGTCAGGAAGGACAGAGTTGAGAACCTCTGTCCATTCATACAGTCTGCACTGTCTTCACTTGCATATAATGGCTATGCTACAGTCAGTTTCTGTCTGTATATATGTATCTGTGTTCATTGGCTTTCTGCATCTTCTTGTGACCGTGTTTTTTTTCCTTGTTTTACAGAGTTTTAGTCCTGGACAGAGGAGAAGTGGTGGAGTGTGGTAGCCCAGACCACCTACTTCAGGAAAAAGGCATTTTCTATAGCATGGCCAAAGATTCAGGCTTGGTGTAGCATTTGAACTTGGTTAGTTCCTGTGGGAAAGAGGGAGGTGATACAGTCAGAGAACTGTAACTTCCCCTGAGCTGGTGTGAACTGTACAGTTCAGTTTCAGACCTAGTGAAAGCAGACAGAACATGGCGATGGAAGTAACGTAAAAATGCAATTTTTTTCTTTTTTTATTCTCCTTAGTATTGATTTTAGCCAGCTTTAGGAGAAGCACATACACTGTGCAAAACAATCCAGAGACTTTTAATTTTTGCCTGAAACCTGTCATTATATGCTCAAATGTAAGGTGGAGTGATTAATCAGAGAAGTTCAGAAAAGCTTTTTCTTTTCATCTGCTCTTATGTTCTGAAGTTCCCCCCCCCTTTTTTTTTTGTTTAAAACATTTTTGCAAATGCTAGTTATTTGCTTGTTTGCTGATTCCTCATTTGATGAGCCACCTATTGTGGGATGCACTTGGAACATTTTGTGGCATATAGTACTATAGTCCAAAGATTCTTCTTCTTGTGAAATAACATGTGTGCCAGGCTTTCTCATTATGGCATTTACTGTACTTGGTTAATGCTTTTATGCATTGTCCTAAAGGTTTCATGTGTTTACAGTGTATAGCAGCAAGTTCACTATAATATGTCAGTAGTACTGATGTGAAAAAGCACAGTCAACTTCAAAGCAGTATTTAAGCATGTCTAGAATGACAATCACTCCAAAACCAAATTCGTGCAGCAATTGGTGTGTTGCGGTATGCAGTACCTGATCTTACACCCAGTTCACTCAGGAATTCTGATTTGGGTGGCGAATCCTGGTGATGCCTGTGGGGACTAGGCTGAGAAGCGAGGACTTGCCCGAGCGGAGGTTGCAGGCTCGGTGCGATACGGATTCTAATACCCTTGGCTTTGGCAGTTCTGTGCTTTAATAGAAGCTCTGCCACATCAAGGACCATTAGCCTTATATCGAAGAAACATGCCCTTCACACTGCTGCTGTTGACTTTTAAATTTTGTGGGAAACTTCTGTTACAGTTGTTTAAAAAAAGAAGATGTTACTGTTCTTAAAGTTGTGTGTCAGAGGGGTCTAACAATTCAGTTAGCAATGGAGTCTGGTTTTTGAGATCTATGTTGAATGTTCAGTTTTCTGTGGGAAGAAAAAAGTTACTTTTCTCATGTTCTGATTAGTCTTTTTTTAAAGGAAAATGCTGGAAGAAGGCAAACTAAGTCAGATGGACCCAAATACTCAGCACTCTGAGAATGTGGACTTCGGTGAATGATATTGCTGACCTTAATACTAGACAATTGTCTTCTTTAGAGTAAAACTATTTATTTTTTTGTAAATTATGACTCTCTGAAATTGAATAGACTGAAATTTTCTTTGGTATTTTTTGTAATGACTATACAAAGAACTTGAAGTAAAAAAATTGTTTGAAAGATAGCATGATGTGTCATTTTTTGCGTTGTATTTGACAAAAGGTTAGCTTTGGCAGTTCAGGTTTTTGCCTTGAAAATAGAAATTACTGGTACTGCTTAGACTAGCCAGGCTGCTAGGCCTGATGTCTGGGGAGTGTTAGGGTGGGTAAGAAACCTTGAGTGCAAATAACTGTGTGTTGTGGTAGGGCTGGATCACATCTCATGATTTCTCTTGTAATTGGAGTGCTGCAGTTTGTTGAGCAGACCAGGTAATAACGATGGATCAGTAGAACAGGATTCTGTGATGCTGTGGACCTTGTCATACCTGTGGTGTCCATGGCCTATGCCTGCCACATTTCCTGGGCAGCTTGGTGTTAACTTCCTCTGTGGAAATGGAATAGGCAAGGGGTGATTTGGGAGTTTGGGGAGGAGGGGTAGGTTTTGGGTTTTCAAATCACCTAATGTTTACGCAGCATTGTGACGGACAGAAGGGTGGAAAGATTGGAGCAAATGGTTAGTAAGAAACGGAGTATAGAGCAGAGAAATGAGCTTGTCAGGTGAGGTGCGTGGCTGGTGTTGTTTTACGCAGCTGCATTAAAATGGAGACAGATCTATTTGCAGAGGAGACCCAGAGGAGGAACTGGGAGTACCACCATGAGACCTTACCCACTTGGGGACAGTCATCCTCCAAGAACGCTTTGTGATCCTTCCCCTTCCACTCCTTCCTGGGAGAGCCCTGGGAAGGAAAGGGGAGAGGGGCCACTGGCACTGGACAATGAGACAGTAAAGCTCCCCTGTGTTCTCTCTTTGCCTGGGCAAACTAGTTACCACCAACACCTTCCTCAAGGCAACGGTGTGGAGAACGTCCAGTGAAGGAATTCAGACATGATTTCAAATACCTTGAAAAGCTTTGTGGGTTTAGTGCAGCTTGTTACTGAGATGGGGACCAGCAGGTACTCTGCAGGTTTGGGATTGAATTCAAAGGAGGTTGTATTGCTAGATTTTTTACTTCAGGGAAACTGATTTCAGATTTGAGGAAAAGATGCTTTCCATTGCACACTGATTAACAGATGTTTACAAGCCTTGACATATCCATGTAAGTCCTTTGAAAACAATGGAACTGCACTTAGGAGCATGGTTTGTTTGAAATGCAGAACTTGCAGAATTATGCTTCCACTGTGGAAAATGTTTGCAGTGGAGTTGTCTGTGCAGGAATGATTTAAACTGCATTTGCAGTCTCAAACTGGGTACACTGGAAAGTGTCACTGGATGGTCTCTGTCCTGTTCATGGGCTGTTTGTGATCATTTGGGGAACTGCGTGTCCAAAATGCTGTATTTTTGCAGGATAACCTTATAAATAGTGCAGCAAGGGATCAGAAGACTGCTCTTTGTGTGTGCTTCAGTCTTGTTCTTTTTCAATCATGTGGTTATTAATATGCATCATTGTGTTCTCCCAGTTCTATATATTTATACTCTTTCTAGTACAAACTGTTCTGCCCCAGCTCTGGAGTAGATACTCTTTTCTGTTTGCCCTAAGTACCTGTCAGTGCTTTGTGCTGTTGTTGCATTGATTCATGATGCTGATTTCAAATGTCTGTCCTCATAAAAATGATGAATATCTTGTCTGGATTTAACTTGAACAAAATTGTATTATGCATGATGAGGATCGGTCTGAACTAACCTTTACTGTGCACAGAGCTAGCTGAACAAATGCAGGTTTCTTCCCACAGAACCTGTGTGTAAGAGCAGTGTCATATAGGTACTTTGGGGTACCTTGAGGTAGGAGCAGTGTAGCTGTGAGATCCTGTTTCAGCTAGGAAAGAGAGGGCCATATGCTGATCCCTGCATACAGTGTTACTGGGACCAACTGCAGAAAATGATAGAACTTGCTGCAAGGTAAGCTATTAGAATCTGGCACTAAAACCAGCAGATTTTCCTTATTTAGTCTGGTTTCATTTTTGTGTGTGTTGTTTGGACCTAATGCTTATTTAGTACTTGGGACACTGTCAGCACTCCTGGGTAAGTGAAACCTGGCCTGGCAGCATGTGACCTGCAGTACAAGAGAGTGTTGCCATCCAGCAGGGATCAGTGGTATCACAGCCCAGGATGATGAGCCTTCCCTCCAGCTGTTGGGGGGCAGGGGGCAGCACTACTAAATTAGGGGTGTGACACTGAATTCCAGCAGCTGAGCTCGGAGTCATGTAGCAGACACCTATTTTCTTTGAGTGCCTTGATGTCGCATATTTTCCTTTACGCAGCAAAGCTAATGCCAGCTCTGAAAGACAGCATCTGGGACGGGGCAGGAACTGTACTGGGAGCGTGTACGGCAGCAAGCAGCTTAGTCCTTGGGAAGGATGTGAGCTGGACACCTTCATCTAGCTGCTGCAGAGCAGGGTTTCCCTGAAGTGTATTGCTGTGGCATGGCCTGAGTTCATCCCGTTCTCATCCCCCAGCTCCCCTCCTGGTGAAGAGGTAATTATTTGCCCACTGGGAGGCTCTTTATAGCTGGTAGTCTTGTGCTTCTGTAGGTGGGTAGGTTCTCACTTCCTACGGAGCATGTGGAAGCCTAGCTCCATGGTTTTTTTGTTTGGGGTGGTTTGGTTTTTTTATAAAGATGGCACAATTAATTTCATTTAGATCAGCAGAAAAAATGGAACCCTTATTTAGCTGCACTGCTGGCTATTTTTGTGTATTTTGTGAAAAAAATTGCCAAATACCTGTCAGGCCTGAAAGTAAGTGGCCAGACTTAGCATCCTTGGTCTTATCTAGAGAAAGGCTGTGCCTCTCCCCAGTTCATTCCATGCTCTTTGCTCTATGGACCATTTCTTCTAGTCTTTGAAAAGACCCTTATCTTTAAAAGTAAAGCTCTTTCTCTCAGAACAATTTTGTTCTGATCTGTTCATTAAATGTTAAGGATCTGTGAAACCAGTTCAGATGCTGCTGTGCTGTTTCTTCTGTCTTACAGCAGTCATGTGTGTGCCACTGCAGCCCATGTGAAGATAGTGGTGGTGGTGGTAACAATAATAAACATTAACATTTATTATAAGCATGTTAATATTTATAAAAGAGTAAAATAAAACTGTTGAATTTACTGTATCAGATTTCAGGGCGTGTAGATATATCCTGGCTGACATTATTTGCTGCACCATGGAAGATATTTCACATCTAGAAGAGCTGATTCTGCTGAGAAAACAGCTCAGGTTCTTGAGGAGACCTGCACGTAACATCCTAGTTCTTCATGTGTGTGAATACAGCTGCTTCTGTAAAACTGTTCCCAGTCTTGAGACATCTCTGAAGATATCCTTTAGTGGTTCAACCGCAATGTAGCACAGAAACAGTTGTGCTCTGGGTCACTGATGCCTTTAGCATTTTGGCATTCCTGTGCATCTTGCGACCATCTAGGGAACTAGGAGTGCATGAACTTGGTGTAAATCAGTGCACGCCACCTTCATTCTTCTAGCTTTAGCAATTTTGGTATTACCTTAAACTTGGAATCATGGGACAAGAATCTTTTAGGTCGTTTTTCTCTTCTATGTATGTTGTGTTTTCACTTTGATATAGCCTTAAATGAGGAGGAAAATGGAAAGAAAAAAAAAATCAACTTGGAATTGAAAGCCCTAACTCTTGATGTCCAGATTGGACAGACAACTGAAACAGTGAAAGTGCTAATTAAGCTCTTGACTTAACTTCATACGATTGCATGGGAGTCCTATACTGGCTCAACTGGCAGAGCAGGTGGCCTGCATGGAGTGAGTGGCTTTCTGAGGATGAAAGGCTGCCACGGGGAGGTGCTCTGGCCGGGCTGGGCTGTCTCCCAGGGGCTGCATAGCGGTGATGCTTGCTGGCTCCCAAACCCCCTGGTCTGGGTTCTGCCTCCATCTGGTGGCCTGGCCTGGCCATCCAGCCGCAGCCTGCCTCGGGTGGGAACACAGCTCAGCCTGCCCGGCTGAGAGAGTGGTTGGGAATACGGGTTCTCCCACAGAAACGTGGGGGCGTCATGTGTTGTTGCTGTGGTCTAGGTAAAAACTTGTTTTTTCTCTGAAGTCCCTACTGGACCTAAAGTAGAACACTTGTTTTGCTCCGAAGAGAAAAATAGAGTTGGGAAGCCACTGAGATGTCAATAAACCCTCTTTAGATTAGTGGGTTTTATTTGGACTTTGAGTGCGTAGCTACTGCTGAGCTAAACACAACTGCTCTGTGTATGTTGCACTTATGCTACACAATAGCTATTAAAAATTAATGCTGCAAAAGTGTAGACATGGCAAGTCCAGGTGCTCCTCTTGATCAGCTCTAGACATTCCGATTACTGGAGGTGTTGGACAGACTTTTATTTTTTAATATTTAAAACTTCAGAGCAACTTACGAAATAGGCTATTGGCATAGTTCTGAGCCTGCTGTAGTCACCTGTGCTAATTGCATAATTCAGTCAAATAGTCTAATCTAGAAAGAAGTACCTCTGCAAAGAGCCAGCGGACCTGTCCTTTTAAACACCGCTTGCTGTTCCTTACACCAGATTTTGAGAGGATGGAATCTTCAAGCATTAACTCCTTTATATATTTTGCTTTAGCCAACTTCCAGACAACTTCCTTTTGATGACTATTACTGTTTTTTTGAGACTTGAGCTCCTGATTTGTCACTTACAGTACCACGTGGATGTAAAGTTGGGGACTCCGTCTCATCTGAAAAACGGGGGGTTTGTCACATGTAATTTTGGGAATGCCTTTTCTTTTGTCCTTTCAGCACAGCTTGATGTGTGAAAGCTGATGGTATTTTTGTTTGCTCTTATTTTGTGCAAGCCAACAGCACAACTGTGCCCTTTCAGAGATTACCAGTGTGAAAGTATGTTTTGATTATTTTCTCCTTCTGTTGCCTCTCTCTTCGTTACCAATTTAGGAACGGAAAGCAAGCATTTAAAAGATGTTTATATCAGAGATTATGGTATGCTAAAAGATGTCTGTTTCAGAATTACCCAGCAACACGGGCACTTCTGTTTCTCTTTGACCTCAGCTAAAAAGAAAAAATAACTAACTTATATCTCACTAGTTCTAAATGCTCCTGGTTTTGAGATCCATTGATAAACCTTTAGAGCGCTCATAACTTGGATCTGTTGTTTGAAATTTTTTTTGTCTCTGCCCTTGAGTAAGGTTTGGAGAAAGGAGAGGGAAAAAATTGCTTCTTTCCTGGTATTTGAGCACCAGTATGGCAGCAGGCACTGGACTCTGCTATTTTAGGCACTTGTCCAGCAGAAACTGTTAACTGCTCCTAATGTGGGTGAAGAGGCTACTGAACAGCTGTTGGTGAAGAAACTGGTGGGTTTTGCTGGTCTGTGTTGACTCTTGCCAGTTTGAACTCTCCCATCCCCTCCCCCATTACTCCTTTTTATACTATATTTACTTTCGCTTACTGGAGAGACCCATTTCAATACTTGATTCTATTTTTATTTCAGCTTCCTAGAAAATGAAGTGCTTTAACAAGTCACAGTAAACAGCAGTATCTCACAGTGTGATTTGTTTGTCACATTGTCTTGTTGTGCTTCCTGAGGAGAGACTTGGGACAGCTCTGACCACAGCTCCTCGGCACTGTAGGAAGCCCAGGAAGGCTTTGCTTTCAGCTGCCATTTTGGTTTGTTGAAGTAACATCTGAAAGATGATCATGTCAGAGGCTCTGCGGCACCAGGGTGGCACATGCAGGAGGTAAACTTGCACTCAAGAAGAAAACCAGGAATGAACCACCAGGCTGACAGGCAAGTCCCTGCTACTTTTCCCATCTGCCAGACTGCCATGCTGCAGGGATCAGAGGAGGACACTTTCCACCACGCAAATTCCTTGTGGCCAAATTAGATTCAGAAATGCTGGTATCGATGTTTGGACATGCTCCGCTGTGACCAACCAGCATTTGGCAGCAGGGCTGCTCCAGGCCTTCAAGCAGAAGGAACGATGCTCTGCTGCCCGCTCCCAGCCAAGTTACTCTGTCCTGCGTCAGCGAGCCGGTGTCTAAGCTGTCTCTCTTCCTCCACGCAGTCTGTCAGCCCTCTGCACAGCATGATTCGCCCAGGGCCCCTCCAAAGCTGACACGGAAAGAGATGCAGTGGATCTGATCCCCAGCTGTGACAACAGGCAGCCCACAGGCAGCTGTATGTTCTCGTGCTTAGTGGCATCCCACTTCCTCTCCCCTACTTCCCCAGTGTTTTGTGCACTTTGGGTGACTAGATCCAGCTGCTGCCTTGGAGTCCACATCTGTGTAAAAACAGCACGTAGGTGAGCAGTCCTTAAGACACTGGCAAAAGACTAAATTTGTTCTGCCTGGAACTTGGGACAAGCTGTAAAGAGTTAAGTTTGCTTGCTACCAGTTAAATACTTGCTTGCTGTCCATAGAATGTCGTTGGCTTTTAAAAATAATCTGTGTAATCTTTAAGTATGGCAGTATATTTGAGCTCCATTTATAGTATAAATTGGAAATGCTGTGGTCTTTTCCTTTTGGCTTGTTTACTTTTATACCATAAAAGCAACAAGGCGTTTAAGTACTGACTGGCTCATTTTCAACAGGAGAATGAGGTTTTGGTATCTGGAAACATAATGAAAATGGAATTGCGAAGTTTCCTATGGAAATAAAGTGTATCCCAAGTCGTGCCTTTTCATCTACTCAACTGCGGTTATAGCTCAAACAAGATTTGGTTGAGTGTCAGGCATTTTAGAGTGAAACCAAGATAACTCAATTACGAGGTCAATTATTCCTGATAGTGGTGGCATTATGGTATACTCTGTGAGTGAGTCACGCAAGGCCTGATTCTTCCATCAGTCTGTAGAACGGTCCCTTCTGGGCTATTAAGTGTTCCAGAGTATCAAATTCAGCTACCCGACCATTTTCCAAGACTAAAATCCTGTGAACATTAAAACAGAAGTGTAAGCTTGGGGATACACCAGCAGCTGTAAGAAACTTAGTTATTTCTAGTTATTTCTAAAATAAATTTCAGTACTTGCTTGTTATTGAACCAAGCTTTCCAGCAGCTTTTCAGCTGGGAAACAGCTATGGGATAGAAATAGGTTTCTGATGAGCGACTATTCAAATACTGAGTTTGTGGGAGGAGAGTTTTTTGGCAACTGAGACTGGAGTAAGATTTGTGAATGTGTATTTTAGCTTCATGATTTTAAGATGAAGCAGAGAGCTGTAGCCATGGTTTGCTGTCAGTGGAGGGGGGGGAAAGGGATGTGACACAGCATGAAATGCATCATGTGGGAATAAATGATCTTTGATTAGCCTATTGGTGCCTAGCTGATTGAAGCAAAGCTTTGAGCGTTAAACAAGAAAAGACAGAAATGAGATTGCTGTTCACTAACACTGTGTGGTTTGTCTAGTTCACCCAGGTCTTCCTCCCTCCTTAGGAAAGTGGCTGAAAGTATTACCTGTCACAGTCCATGACAGTGTTTATCCGGTGAGCTATTGTTAACACTGTGCTGTCTTTGAACTGAGTCCTCAGGGTGGACTGAATCTGAAGATCAGTTTCTAAATCTACTGCTGCTGTGGCCTCATCTAGAATGAGGATTTTGGCTTTCCGAAGAAGTGCTCTGGCCAGACAAACCAGCTGTTTCTGACCAGTGCTGCAAGTAAGAAGAGGGATGGTAAATTGAGAGCAGTAGTCAGTTTTCCCTGGGGTCAGAATATGTGATTAATTTGAAAATAGTAATGAAAAGGTGATTGTTCCCTTTCCCTGAAAGGGTGGCACTGCAGGTAAGAGCGTGAAACAACTGAAGAAAATCAAGGGAGTGTATTACTATAGCACCCAGATCTGCACTTGGAGCAGGATTCCAGTGGTTTAAGTATTGCACAAATACAAGCCACCACAGTGATTAAGTCTCAAAGGTCTCCCACTTGGCATCTTATGATTTGATTTGATGCTGCTAAACGGGACGATAATGCAGCAAATACTGTCTGGGCGGTTTCTTTTTCTTTTTTTTTTTCTTAAATGAATTAGACTCCTTGTCTCACTAGCTCTATGTTCTCCTAGCCCATGGGCTGGCGCTGCCCTGCTATTGTCTTTCTGCAGATAAGGTACCTTAGGTTTTCCCCCTGGTCAGTGCACTTATATTCCAACTGATCGGGCAAATCTGCAACGAAGTTCTTGAGCTGAGTCAGTTCCAAAGCTGTCCAGATGTCTGCATCAGTGTGTTGGTTTAATAGGTCGAGATTCATTCTTAGCGAGCCAGAAAACAAAACTGGATCCTGAGCACAGAGACAGTACAAACAGCTCCTGAAATGAATTATAAAAACGAGCTCTCTGGTTTTCTCTGATGGGTGCAAATCTGTGGCTAATGTTACATTGCATGGGAGACTAGCATGGCATAGAGGTTATTTCCAACTTTGAAATTTCTGAATGTCCCTCCTCTCGCAGAATCTTTATAAACCCTTCCTAGGTGTTAAAGACTTACAACATTGCTGAAGCATTTTGGAAATTAATTTCATACCTGGGGAATGACAGTTATCTTGGTTCTAAGGTCATGGAGACCTAGTTGAGCAATATCTAGTCCATCAATTAGGATCGCTCCTTCTGCAGCTTCCACTAATCGCAGCAATCCCACAGCAAGAGTAGATTTCCCAGCTCCTGTTCTTCCAGTTATGCCGATCTGTAAAGTGCAAGGGAAAGCTTTTGGTTTTGATGTTCATCATTTTCCACAGTTGGACAGACCTGTCACATTGTTCCTCTTGGCCTTTTGAAGAGAGACAGCTTTGCATAGATCAAATCTTCAGGGCTGGTCATTCAAGACTCACATAGTCTAGCAATACATTCTTAAAGGGAATAATTTATAATTTGTAATTGTTTTGTACGAAAAGGAATCTTGAAAGCCTTTGATGGGAAGAATAACTACAAGACTTAGCAGCTAGAACAGGGCCTTGACGTGACACTAGATTTAAAAAGTGAAATTCCTTTGCTGTAACTCTGCTAACCTTCTGTGAAATGAAATTTCACTTGGAAGAATGTCTAGTGTATGCAGCAATCCTGGAAACACTACTTTGTACTAGAAGAGATGTGCAGTGTGATAGATGGGCTCATACATTACTGCAGCTTTCATGCTTACAAGTTACTATACCTTGGTGTAGGGCAGGGACTGTATCTGCGCAGATCGGATCACTGTAAAGCACTGCTCATGCTTTGTAGCTCTTCTGAAACAAGTGGCTTTGCTTACCTTCTCTTGCCCGTTGATGGTTAGATTGACATGCTTCAGTGCTAACTCCAAATTTGGCCTGTATCGCAAACTATAGTTTCTAAATTCAATTCTTCCTTCAGTGAGCCAAACTTGACCTTGAAGTTTGCCATTCAGAGTCCAGGGTGCCTAAGTAGATTGAAACAAACAGCAATGTATAAAGCTGATTTAAACTACCAAATCAAGTGGCCATACTGAAACAGGAAGCTTATGAAGATATCTGTGCCAAATTCCCCTGATCTATTTACTGTTTCCAAAAGAGAAAAAGGCCTTAAACTTTCATATTGCAAATGCTGACTTTTTACTTTATGCAAAGATGCCAATCATCTTAACTGAAAATGGGTATAAATGTTTGTTTGCATGTCAGAGTTCTGACATTATGAGTGGTTCAATAAAAAAAGATTTATACGCTCCTATGAACAGGACTGTGAAAGTCTCCTTTAGTAGGATCTCAGGGCAGCGTATGGAGAAATAATTTTCATGAATACAGAACAAAAATGATTGCACTGGAGGCTTTTAATGGCTAAAAGGCTATCTAGCGGCCATCAGTTATCAGAGAGTTGCATCGGAACTTGTGCAATAAATACATACTCCAAATATGGGCAGAAAATACAGCTCATTCCAGGCGTGTTACCAAGTGAAGCTATTTTAATGGCGACCTAATGCTTAACAGTCTTAAGGAAATAATGACGATTGGAGGTTATAAAACAAGTCCAGTCAGCTGGATAAAACCCAAATGTTGCAGTTCCTTAAGGGAAACATAACTGGCCTTTTAGAAAGGGAAAAGTAGGGGGTTTGTCCAGGTGGAACAGAAAAGTTACTCATTTAGTTTGCAGAGATGTTCCCCTGTGCTAGGAAGGTCAATAGCTGTTTAGCTACCTCCTTAGGAGTCCTCAAGTATTCTCTCACTCTCTCCACAGAAACAATGTTGTTCTCTATTTCTGTCCAGGAGCGCACCATCCAGTTCAGAACACCAGTTATCTAGCAGAAAGAAACAGAAGCATTCAGGCAGATAAAGTAAGTCTTGACCTGTGCTTGCGAGGTACCTAGTACTTTGTCTTAGTGTTTATTTATAAAGACCTCCTCAGCTAATTCCTTCAGAAATCATCCCTTAAAAGGCTAAAAAATAACCATGGATCCTTGTGAAAGTTTGTACAGCTGTGTTTAAAGAGCCTAGCCAGCTCCCCCCATAGCTTCTCAGCAGGTTTATGGAGAATGAAATGCTACTGACTTTGGATGCTAAAAGATAGTGTAGCTGTTTCTTAGGCTATTGTGTAACTGGTCTACAAGCAGGTAAGACAGCCGCTGAAGACCTTGCTTCAGTTGCTCAGAGTATGCTGTGACTTAAGTATGAGTTCAGATGCAGGAGGAAAAAGATAGCTGGTGCATGTGTTTGAGGTTCATTCTCTAAGGGACCATGTGCTCCAGATGCTCTGGGTTTCAGCAGTGACAGCACGGTTTGGTAGGAGAAGGCATCTAGAAAGCCACAGAAATAGTTCATGACTTCTTAGAAATTAAAATGTATATTGCTTTTGATGAAAGGCAAGCATGGTATTACTCAACGCTGAGTTACCTGAAGAGCATATGAAATGGAGAAGCCAGCAGTTCCTGGACTAAGATGTGTTCTGCCCACTGCTGCAAATAGTGCTGCAAACAACACAATGCCATTGCTTAGAAACTCCAGGTTTGTAGCAAGCCACCTGCAAGAGGAGGAGAGTACAAGGCTGTTGCTGGGTGCCCTCTTCCTTTCTTCCAACAGAATCTGTGATTACTTTGCAAAACACGTGTGGAGCTGCTGGGGTACAGGATGCTCAACAAAGCTCTTGTCGCACCCTGGTTGCTTTTATCCGGCCACCTTGGAGCTCATGAATGGCTCCAGTCTATCCAAACTGGTTGGCTTATGGTCTCCATTAGGATTTTCTCCAAGGCCTGCTGAATGAGAGCAGCCAGCACAGTTTCTTGGATGAGTTGGTCTAACATTTCTCACTCCTTCTGGTACTCCTCACTTCTTTCATGACTGGTAGCTGATGGCTCTATTATCTGATGAGTTCTGCATATACCACAGGCCTCATGCACTCTGTCATGTGATGATGGGCCTCACCAGTCACATACTACAGCTTTCCTGCATTTTGGACACCCAAGTGATACCTCTAGCAGTGTGTCAGCATGTGTGTGTGCCTAGCCAAACAACAGAGCATACTGGTTGCGTGAGGGGCACGTTGCCAGAGAGGGGTGCAGTATGAGTGGTAATAAAAAAGACTACCCTACCCCCAAAACACTGTGCACCACTGTCTCATCTTCTGTATACCTCCACCCAAGCCCCAAGGGCAGCTATCTCCACTCACCAAGGCTGTGACAGTAAACTATCATTTTTTTTACACTGCAGATTTGTACCTGTCAGCAACTGCTCCAGGGAAGCATATTCGCTGATTCTCATCCACTAGAAAATTGCTCTTCAAAATAAACCTTTCCTGGGCCTTGTGAGCACGGATCACACTGCTCCCTTGGAAAGTTTCTGAAATGTGGGAATAGATGGGTGATCTGCTGGCAGCCTCTATGCGTCTCAGCTGGCAGGAGGTGATGACATAGAAGTGCTGGTTGAAGGGAAATGGAAGCGATTAGAAAGTTTATTCCTCCATGGAGGTGCTCCACAGAACATCTGGGAAGGCCTCACCAAGTGCAATAATATGTACTATCCCAGTGTTATAAAACCTAATGTGCAGGTAAGAGATGCCCTTAACAGGTGAGGTAGCATTTCTGCCTGTGTTATGTCCTATCTTCCTTAAGAATAACCCCGTGGTTAGTTAATGCGAAGAAGGCAGGGTACTCTGAACTCACAAAGCCTCTAAACTCACATTTACTTTCTCCTGTAGACCAGCCCTTTGCTTGATGGAGAGCAAAGGCATACTTGCACCCTTACTTGCCCTTCCCTCATGTTCAGTCTTAGCTGGCAAAGTGTCTGAGGTGTCAGAGCCCAATGGGAGAACTGTATGGCATACATGGATATATTAAAAAGCAATGTAGGAATTCTGGAGGAAAGGAAAAATGCTTTTGGTCTTAATGTGATTGCATTTACACTAATGGAGACAAGGAATATAGCTCTAGGTAGGATTTGATCTGGACATCAGAAAAGCACAAGCCTCTTTGTGAGGTCTCTGGGATGCTTTGGAAGGCTGAGGTGATGTGGGAAGAGCCACTGACATTACTCTTGTTCAGTTGCAATTTGAGATGATGAAACTAGTTTCTGCATGTCTCTGCTCTTAAGAAATGGAAGGAGGCTTTCTGCAGGGACATGGCCATGCTGCTTCAGCCTCACCTGTCTGGGTATCTCTCTGAGCTCCTACCTGGAATGCAGCATAAAGAACAGTCAAGGGCACTATGGCCATTGCTGCCCTTGGTGTAGCCACTATAATCACAAGGTAGATCTCCAGCAAGTTGAACAAGAATCCCAGCAAGGACTTCAGCTTGTCAGGGATGACAGAATCAATAGCATCCATTTCTCTGGAGAAGCGGTTCAGCAAGTTTCCAATAGGTGTTTGCTCAAAGAAGACCATTGGGGATCTAGCAACGTTCCTCAGCAACTGCAGAAACAGCTTGTGTGATGCTAACACGCCACCTAGAAGGACTGCTGCTGTGGAGGCAAATCTGCCAAGGGCTGTAATAAAAAAACAGTAGTTATTAGTAGGTCTGAACAAACTCACCTTGGAGTTCTCCTTTGCAAGATCATGATTTTCACTTAGTACTGTGAATGCTATACTAGTGAAAAGAGCTGACTTCCTCTTTGGTAGCAATTAAGCCAAGCCTCAGAGCTGCAGGGTAAACTATCCTTTTTGTAGGGTAGCTACAGAGGGCTGGAAGACCTTCTAAGCAAGCTTGATGGGGGCCACGGATTCAGCAACTTAAACACACAGGACAAATTCTTTATTCTTCACAAAATGAGCTTGACTGGAATTACTTGGAATTACTGGAAGTCTTAGGTTTCCTGTCTACAGATTCACTGTTGGCACAGAAGGGTACCCAACTTTCCTGCTGAAAGGCACAGGAGAACACTTCTAGCATATCATGAAGTAGAATTTCAGGCAGTAACACTGGAAATATTACTCGGATCCCTTAGAAATCCCCTCTGTGCGTCAGAGCCTGTAGTTTTAGGTCCCATGCCAAACCTTTAGGGCTGGTGCCAAAAGCCCAGGAGGCTAAGAGCCCGTGGGTATGCACTTGTTTATATTCTGAGAAAACATCCTGGATGTAGGAAAGGGAGATGGAAATACAGAGGAGAATTAGGTGACCAAGTTAAACGAACCTTGAATGACTCCTAGTGCACCAAAGACTCCAACTCTCAGCTCTGTGTGCTGTTGTGTCCTGTTGTGAACAGGGTCATCTGTCCACATGCTGAGCCAGTAACCACGAGAAAATGACACAGCTTGCTGACATGTGAACAACAGAATGGTGTACACACACAGTGGTAAGCCTGTCGCCTTCAGGTAGGCTGCATAAATTGAAGTATTAACCTAGAGCAAAACGATCGGGGGGAAAAATAGGAGAGGTTGGGATCAAGCTTGTTAGAAAGGAAAAGCAGGTCTGAAACAATGGAATGATTTATTATGGCATATCTACTCGGTTATATGTCATGGGTCATAACAACCATGTTAATTCTTTTTTTGTTTTCCTCATGGATGAATAATGAAGCCATACTTAAATAAATCCATGGTATTAATAAGGGATTATTGTCAACTGATGAACGTTCTTGCAGTAGGCTCTTGTTACTGCTGGAATGCACGTAAAGCTTTCTTTATGCCAGGCAGTGGTTTTCATTTGTTCTCAGTGCGAGTGAGAACTACCATGTATCCCACTGACTGCTTGCGTGAGTAACTGCTGATCAGCAGAGGTGATGCTGGCTAATACTGTGCTTTCCTAGGGGAAGATCTGCCTCCATTGGGGTGTCTGACTTCTTACTCTCATCTCGTCTCAGTACCAGTGTGTAGCCTTAGCTATTTGTTTTCTCCCCACGTTTTACTGCCGCTACAATGCGCACTGAATACACACCTCATCCATACCTGACTCCTAGCTGGAATCCCATGTCTGCTTCTCTCCTTTCAGAGAGCCCTCCTTGCCTCAGCCTTTTGAGGAGTTTCCCTTGGGCAAGATGAGAACAGTGATGTGCTTCTGTGCCCCTTCCCACCAGCCTCAAGAGTTTGTGGACAGACTCAAGATTACAAGTCCCTTGTAACCTATCCTCTTCTGTCCCTTACCACCACATCACCCTGATTGCCTCAGTGCGCTTTCCCCCTTCAGGTCAACTCTTGAATCAGGATCTCTCTCCTTAAGTGGTCATAAATTATTTTTGTTTTCCCCTCTCATTTCCATAATGTGCTCTCTGCAATGTAGATGCATTACTCTGATTGTGGGACCAGTCCTTGGATTGGGGCATCCAGGGAGATACAGTTTGCATAGAAGGTGCTGTGTAAAATAATGCTGAAATGACTTTGTCTCAATTATAGGGCAAACTTGTACAGCTCAGCTGACTTCCCTGGAGTTGCACTGGTTTAACCTAGGCAATGAGCTGACCTGCCTGCCATGAGTGGGTCAGTAATAAACCCATGGTATGTGTCTTTGCCTTTATAGGAAGGTGCTGTCCTTACCCTGCTGTGCTGGGTTTTCTCTTCCTTCATTAATCTTCCTTTGGTGGCTGCAGCAGTGGTAGAGTCTTGACTTGCAGGAATGGTCTCCCTTCCCATAGCAGAAGATCTGACTGAATTGTCACTTCATAAAGAAAACAAAAATCCTTTCAATTTTTAGCCAAGGCAATGAGTATTTTAAAGCTGGATCTCCTTACCCATCCACGTCTATATTCATGCCTATTTTGAGGGCTGCAGTTTTCGGGGTCCTCTAGAGTGCCCCAACCATTGTCCATCTTTGTCACAGGGACTGGGCTTTGTCAAGCTATTAACAAACTAAAGCTTTAAGCATTCACTAGCTGTGGCTGGTTTGAAATGAGTCAGACCTTACAGCCCCACTGGGAAGTGAACAGCAAGGAAATGTATCAACATGCCTTGTATGGGAGCTCTGGAACAAATTCTCACTCCTTGTGAAATATGGAGGAAAATGTTAGTCAGCCTCCACATTCAAGAGTAGTTTCTTACCTGTGGAGCAAGTTCTTCAGTGTCTGAGACAGCTTTAAGCTTACCTAAAGAGCTTCCTCTGTGATAGACCACTTCTAGAGGTGATAGTGCCTTTGGTGTCTCCTAGAGCTGTGAAATAAATGCAATTTTTTTTTCTAAATGCTTTAGAATCCTGCTTCGTCCTGTATAGCCTTTGAGAGACTGGTAATACAGAGGAAAGATTCACTACAAAGAATTGTTTCTAAGGGTAGAAATATTAAGATGAGGCTTGAAGAACAGCACATATAGTGGGTAATTCTGTTTACTGCATGATTGTTGTCTACTAAGATGGAACTGTTTATTCAAGAACCAATATTGAGGTGATGAGTCAGCTAATTTGACAGGCATATTTTTCCCCACACAAAGCGACACCTTATCGTAATTGAATCTTGGCTTTAAATGTCCATAATAAAACAAATCTAAGGCTGGCTTTTCCAGTTTTCTTTTCTTTTCCCTCTTCCCAACTGTGAACAGCAGCAGACCCCTCCCCTGCCAGTTCTTTAATCTTAAGTATAATATTAAGGAAACAATTGACTGATAGACATAGGAAGAATGATTCCAACTCATTTGGGTTACCTGGAAAACCAGTGCCTGCCTGCTCTTCTGCAGTAATGTGTGAATGAAGAAATTCTGCAAATGCCCCATTTCTCTGTAGAAGTTCTTGGTAGGAACCAATCTCTGAGATCGTTCCATCCACCAGAAAAACAATGTTGTCCACTTGAGGCAAAATGTTGATTGTGTGAGTCACCAGCACACGAGTCTGCTTGAATAAAGATCAAACAGTTACAATTGTTCTGGTGTTTCCCTGCTCACTCGAGCTTTTGCAGTCAGCTGTCTTCTGAAGAAAGACATGTACTCAGCGTGAGCTATGATTTTTACTAACTTGGAGATATTTTTGTTATTTATTCTTGTCACTTCTGACTGTCTCTTTAATGAAGTTTATCTTTGCAGTACAGCTTTGTGCCCATTTTGAAAGTGCAGAACTCGGGAGCAGTGAGTTAACTTGCTTTGTGTCACGTACAGCATAAAAGAATGAGAATGGGAACTGAAGCCTGAAGTCCTAGGCTATCACCCTGTGTGTAGGGGGACCTTTTGCTTGGCTCACTGACCAGTTCCATGTTATTGATTCCCCTCAGGCTGAAGCTCTTAGGTAGAATGATGTTAATTGGAGAGTATGTCACATTTATTGTCATTGATATCAATATTTCAGAATCAAATTTGTGCCTGAAAACTTCATCAACCTGAATGGAGTTAGAGTGCAGCTCCTTCATGTTTAAACTTCTGAGCATATTTGCACAGATAATTACATGTAGGAATGGACATATGAAAAGTAATTTTTCCCTAGGTAACAAATTGGCATGTTCTACATTTCTAATATACAATCAAGCCCTTTGAGTACTGCTTAAGTCTGATACATTCTTTCTTTGCCAGTCTTTCTGTTTCAATACAATAATTACATTCTGATACTTGCAACCAATCCACATGAAGAGAAAGGTATTTGTAATCAGACACGTCTGTTTTAATTGGACTTTCTAATGAAATAAATTATCTATTTTCCTTCTACAATGTGAAATTGAATCAAGTATTTGTAGGCAATTTATACCATGAAGCAAATAGAGCTGCCCTCGCATCCCTTCTCATGTAGCCACATATATTATCCAGATTGCTTGACAGCAGAGAAGTACGAAGGAATAACAAAATGCAACCAATGCAAACAATAATGGAAGAGAGGTGTTTAAGATGGATTTTAAGACTGAAGTTTAAGTGATGAACATTTGGGTGATGAGAACTGTAAAGGTGCCACTGAACCAGTCAAAAGTGATGGGACTAGACATTATGATAAGATACAATGAGCTGGAAGAGATCAGACAGCTCTTCCTAACTATACTAGAAGTAAATCTCAAAAAGGGAGAAGGGTAATGTCAGTGGAAGACCAAAGACCTATAAACTTGCTGTAGAAGTAAGGCTGGAACTAGGCATGTGGTTCGCATGAGGATAAAGACAGTCTTTCAGGAAAACCTAACTTCTCAGTCTTCCTCCTAGGCGAGATTTACTGCAGGACTTCCACATGCTGTGTGGAGTGCAGAGGTTACCTGTTCCACTGTTGCTAACAGTAGTATCTGCTGCCACTAACAAAAAATAATTTGGGAGCCTTCGATAAAGTAACCACCTTACTCGAAACATTTCAGGGGCCCCGATAATTAGATACATTTTGCCATCTTTTACAGTTTGGGATTTATAACATACCTTGTCCTTCAGTAAGCCGTTGGGTCCAAGAACATGTTCAAAAATGTGCTGTCCAACATGGGCATCAACAGCTGAGAGGGGGTCATCAAGTAGGTAAATCGAAGCCTTCTGGTACACGGCACGAGCAAGGTTGACCCTTTGCTTCTGCCCTCCAGATATATTTATTCCCTGTACAAATGTATTGACACTGTTTATTCCAAAGCTACAGCATATTTGCCAACTGTTGGCTCCATTTTACACTAAGGTTTTATGACTTCCTTATTTTTAAATCAGTGCATCTCCCTCCCTCCAAATAGGGCTCTTGAGATGCAGAGGCAGATTCTTTGGAGCAACTCCACTCTCCTGCAAAAAAGGACCCAAGAATGACCTGGAATTGTTGATTTTTGTCTTAAGCATCTCTCATATCTCTGGTTAGGTTAACTGCCAGGAGGTGGGCTTCAGACCCTGTTAAATCATGGCCTGACTTCTCAGAAATCACTGAGCACCTGCCTCCTGCAAGTTTAGTCCTTTTGTAGGTGTTCTAAGCAGGACACCCAAGTTGTAGCTACTCATGGAAAAGTTGGCCAAAATATAAATCTAAGCCAGTACCTTCTCTCCTATTTCACTCTTCCGCCCTGCAGGGAAGCTCTCCAAATCAGGTTGCAGTGCACAAGCATCTATCACTCTATTGAACCATGTTTCATTCATCTCTTTCCCAAAGAGAATATTATCTTCCACTGAAGCATTTTGTATCCAAGCTTGCTGGGGGACGTAAGCTGCCGTGTCCTATAAAAATGGAAAAATGTTAATAATCTTTTTCATAAGCTCAACTTGACACTGTGGGAACCTGCCTTTAAAGAAAAACTCTCCCAGTTAGATTTATAGAAATCTGGAATGATCACCACCATTGACAGGTCTCAGAGAGCTCTGCAAAATATAAGTCTGCACTCTCATTATCTTACAGAGGAGGAAACAGAGGTGCAAGTACATGATGTGATTTACCAGGATGCCACTTCAGGTCACTGTCAGAGTGGGAAATAGAACTGGATCTTTGAAGTCCTGTTCCAGTTCCCATTCCCAAGGGCCAGGCTCATCCAAGAGGTCCTAAGCACCTTCAGATAGTTAAATGTGGGCTGCTACATACAGCCTTTGTTAAAATTCAGCAATAAATGGTTAATACCTTGCCGTTCCTGAAGACAGCCTAATTAGAAGCAAATGCGCAGGGGAAAATTTACCTTCATGATCATGCAGCCGTCCATCTTCTCCAGCTCACCAAGTAACGCTGACAGCAAGGAGGACTTTCCAGCACCTACCTGGCCAACTACAGCAAGCAAGGAGCCTTGGGGCACGGTAAGATCTATCCTATAGACAAAAAGATTAATCTCTTATCACCTTTTAGATACACCTTCTGAAAAGAAAATGGCCAAAATTCTTGCTATTGTCTTGTAGCAATAAAAATGTACCAACTAAACCCCCTAAATTCATACTTGAGGCCTCAGTTACACAGCGTTACTCTTCCTGTCATGCTGACTTTTTGCAGCAGGAGTCATCCCTCCAAAGAAACCTCCAACCAGAACGTCTTCATCCACATCCTCCTCTGAGTTTCAAACCCAGATCCCCACTCTGGAGATAGGCTAGCCCAAAGCACTGGATATAAAACATTCCTGAACGTCAGAACTTTTCAACACTGTTTCTTTTCTAAAACTGCAATGCCTTTTGAAATAAGCATGTAGTGATGTCATATATAATATCTGCATACCATCAACTCTACTTTTTTGACTTAAATTACTGTAATTTCATATTTGGACAAGAAATTTATGTAAAGAAAGCAGTCTCCATGTATTAAGGCAACATCCATATACAGGTACCTTCCCATTTATGTGCTCCCAAGCATAAAAGCAAGATGACATTTTGTCTGACTTTATAATTTCCAGAATTCAACGTTAAATATGAAACAAACTCAGAAGCCTCTAGATATTCCACAGTGGTTTCACTGATTCCCCTGAGGTGTTAGTTCATGCAGCATCCACCCTGACCTACTGAACTGAGATGACTAAGAGTAAGTCTGTACCTTCTAAGACAAGGAGAAGTTTCTTTGCTCCAGCAAAAAGTCCCATTTCTTATGGTGATACTTGCCTGTACTAAAATATGAGGAGAAATAGAACACTTGTCATTTCAAAGGTAGGTACAGAAACATCCCTGTTTATGTGACTTCATCTTTCAGTGTGTATTTATATTACATAAAATGAACCTTCAGTATGAAAAGAATCGGTTAATTACCAGACTAGATTTCATCACTGGAAGTCAATAGGCCTGAGAGATAAAGTGACAGTAAGGGGCAAACATTTTTTTTCTCTTGACTATGGTAGGCACCCTAAGAGTGGAAGCTGAACAATGGAAGCTACTTCTCTTGTAAGACAACAATGCTAACACAAAAGCTTACCACAGTCAGAAGTGTTTCTGCTTGAGCTTTCAGGATTCAGTTCTTCCAGATTCAGAAAAGCTGCTAAGCGCTTTAAAGAAACCTTGGCCTGAAATGAAGCCCATGAAAGAATAAGATTTGGAACAGAAAGGGAGCTAAAACCCAAAGTGAAGACTCAGCTTGAAGACCCACTTAGAATGTTAACAAGGTACTATGTTGCGGATGCTGTAGGCTTAGATGGACAAATGCAGCTCCTTAACTGCCTTTATTTCCACTTAGCATAGCAAAAAAACATATTCTTCTCTGTGTTTTCTTTTCTGTTCACACAGTGAAATGGGTGCTTTTTTCTCCAATTCATCCTGCAATCTTTCCAGTGATTGCTTCTGTACATGAAGAGATGTGACAGTCTCCTTGGGGTACAAGAGGGAAATTAAGTTCCCAGCTTTGTACTGGACAATGACTTGCTTTTCTCTCTGGCCTGGGCTAGCAGGGTTTCCACTGATCTCCCATGGAGATTTTGCTCCATCTGTTCTGATTTCTGTCATTAAAAACAGAACTGGAAGCACCTCTGAGATCTAATGGTGCTTCTGACTGGCCCCAAAAGACTTAAGAGTTGTTCTTGGTGACTATTTTGTCAATATATGAAGCCTTTCTGAAAAACAATACTATAAAGTACTTTTAGCTGCAAGTCCTTGCACTTTACTGTTTCACAATAGCAATTAAATAGCTAGCCCTGATGTTCAAAGCCCTAAGAAATCCCTACCTTTACCTGTTAATGATGATCTGCAAAAAAACACTTATGGCCAAAATAAAAGGAACGTAGCCCGCAATTAACCTGGACAGCAGCATTTATGGAGAATGGCAGGAAGGAGTGAGCACTGTTGAGAATGTTGATCAGTGTTAAAGATACAAAGGCCTTCTGAGCATCCAGGACGTGTGTGTTATCCACCAGGGTGTAGACAGCAAACATGACAAATGCAGTCTGAAAGGGAGCAAAGGAACAGCAAACCATTTGCTTCAGACAGGGAAGAAAATGGTTCAAGGGCGACAGACACCTTCCTAAAGACTCTGGAACACATTTAGTTAAATCCAGGCTATCACCAATATACACGGTAGCCATCCTGCAAATACCATAGGCAAAGGCCTTGCATGTTGGTGACAAACCAAGTCTGATCATTTGACATTTGTTCTGCTTTAAGGAAGTTTTGGTGCTGCAACCACAGTGAGGTGAAAGCACAGCCATTTTCTATTGAAAACACACATGGCTGAGCTGCAACAGCAAATGCAAAAGTGACTTGTGCAGCTACTGACTGTGCCGTGAACTCTGTCTAGCCTGGAGGTCTCCAGGTGGCTCTTGCAAAGCAAGCTCAGTCTGCCTGGAGCACACTGCCAGACCAGATGACTTGTCCATGGAACTGTTAGGACAGTGTAAATGTCTGTGTGGCTAATTCCATTGGGGCTCAACAACTCCTGTGAGACCACCAATTCCTCCGGGCAGATATTATCTTTAGCTGTCCCACAGGAAAAATCTGTCTAGACAGGAGTACAAAGAGAAATGGAAGTAACAGCACATGTTTTATGTAGGAAGGTGAACCACTCACCAGGAAAGTTGATGAATGGAAAGACGCTAGAGATGCTGAGAAGAGAATCTGAGATCTTTTTAGGGCCTGAAGTTCTTGCTTCCGGATACCAAGCACTTTCTCTGTGAAGGTTTTCTCCCAGCCATACAGTTTGATTACTTTAATGTCGCTGAGAATGGCATTGGTGAGTTTGGCCCGCTCATCTTTATGTTTCATCTGGGTCTCCTGTAATAAATGTTTGAGTTTTACCATTTAATAGGTTGAATGTTTAATGGTGCAATTACTCTGAAAAAAACACTTTATTCCTGCCTATGAATTGTGAATAAATTTCCCTGCAGTTAAGCTGTGTATACTGTTTTGCTTATGAATCTTCCAGGCTGGGAAATATTTTGCTTTTCATCTTCAGAGCTTTAGTTTTACTGGCAATACAGAAAAAACACAGAAAAGATGGGCGAACAAGGTAAAAGACTTAATATGCAAGAGCTTCCTCCAAACTTCAAGAAGTTTGCAGGCTTCAAATCCTCCTATGTGCCTTCAGATAGTCATGGTAAGCATGAATAATAAATATTAAGCCACCACTTGATGTGAAGTGTTAACGATATGCTTCAGTACAATACTTTTTTTTTTTTTTTTTAATGCTACATGCCTACTGTAATCATCAGTAGCCTTGGATTCCATGTGATCCTTTCTTGGAAGAGCATGGCAGCTTTACATTTAAAAGTAGTATCCTAGCATAACTCAAGTCAGTATACCACTTCATTTTTATGAAGTAAAATTTACCTGAAACTGACTCCTCTTCTTGGTGATCATGAAATTCAGAGGCAAAAGAAAAAGGAATACAGCAATCGAAGTCAAGGCAGATGGCCCAAGAAGCTGCCAGGAGAGAAAATGAAAGAGGAAGAACTTGTGGTGATTCCTAGAAATGACTGTTTTCCATTCCCCTTTCTCACCTTGCCTCTTATTTGAACTTAAGCCTAACATCCCCCATGGCTAAGGCTTTACTCTAATCTTGCCTTTGTCTTTCCTGGGAATTGTGCTTCCTAAGCACTGTGGATTCTTAACTCTCCAGGCAGGGTAACTCTTGTCATCGTGCTCTGTTGAATTTATTTGCTTCCCTTTTAGGAACTAGATCAGTGCTGAAAGCGATCCAGAAGCATGCTGGCAAGTCAAATAATTTCTGTTGCTGCCGATCTGTTCTTCGATGTGTTAAGGAGGACATCTTGTGGCTGGCACAAGTAAGTGACCCGAAACGAAACCAGGTTTTGTTTAAAAGACAAACCCAAACCCTCAACAAACTATTCTTGCAGCATAAGTAACCCAGCTTGCCTGAATTTACATCAACTAGTGAGATGAAATGGTAGCACTACACTGTGCCACGAACTCTTGGGACAGCTCTTGGATTCCAGGGTTCATAATGATTTGTGTATCAAAACAGAGAGCTTGTTTTTCATGGTTTAGTTCCATCTCTCTACAGATGGCTTACATTTGCCAGAGAGGTGAGCGCTGGTATACCACAGAGAGATAAAAGTATTCTCTACACAAATGGTCTGTGAACACTAGCAAACAAAGTGTTAATTACGCTCCAACTACACGCAACCACATTCAGCTTGTCAACATCGCTAGAAAAGGGATGACTTTTCAACAGTCTATAACCATGGCTACTAATTTTCCAAGGTCATAGTATCCTGCCAGGCATGAGGTACAGTCCATCCTGGTTAGCAAAGGAAGGTCTCAAAGGTCTCTGGAAAGCTCCTGGGGATCAACTGTCTCTATAGTGCTCATACTTCCATTGGGTGTGCTGCCAAAAACAGGGACTAAGAAATAGGGCTTTACCCTGCTGAGAAAATACTGTATGTTGAATTAGGGGGGAGAAAAGGATCTTTTATATTCTCATCCTTCATTTCTAATTCAGGTTTTGCTCTCTCCTTCCTAAACTCCTTGATACCTATGAAACTCAATGTATCCAGTACTCTTCTTGAATATCATATAACTTTGCTTCAAACTGTTTCACTGATTTTGTGGTAATCAGGCTTTAGGATGAAGTATGTCAAGTTGCTATTTCAGACCATTCCCCTTTATGCTCTGTAACTATGCCAAGGAGCTGGAACTGGACTCTCAGCCTGCACTGGGCCACCACATTTTGGTTGAAAAGAGCGGTGACAGAGGAAAATCAGAGGCAGAAGTTTTTCAGTCAGCTCAGAATTACCATACTCAGTGTCTTTTCCCTAAAAGAGACTGAATGCTGAATACACAGGTGAGAGGATGTAATGAAGGATCAGGTGAGGATTCTACATCAATAAAAGTATCTTCTAAAAAGAAAAGTGAATCCACCACGCTGCAGAGCTAAGAAAAATATGGCAATTTCAGGTTATTCAAACCAGCAAAGCTCTAAGCAGAATTCTGAAAAAACTCCTTTTTCCTTTGATACCTAGAATAGAAAGGGATTGTTAAGTACTGTCATCATATTTTACCTGCCACAAGAAGACAAAGCAGATGATAATCCGAATGGGAGCAAGCCAGGTCCCATTAAAATAGATAATCAGGTCCATCAGCTTTTGGACATCAACAGACACCAGATTAACAATTTCACCTACTGTTGCTGCTTTCCTTGATGCACTTGACATGACTAGGATCTAGACAGGATAGAGAAGAAAGCAAAGGCATCATCAAACAACAGCTTTGGTCCACAAATCAAACAACTTTCTTTTCCTTACAAAGGAAGAAAAAAAAAAAAAAAAAAGAGGGGGAGAAAAATGTCAAATCCTAGGTACTGAAACCATGCTGTTGCGTGGGATATGTGACTTCACTTTAAGATGAAGAATTTACTCCTTTCCCTAACCATAATCTACAGCATAAGAAAGTTTATGTTGCTTTTTCCTCTTTCCTTTTCTTGGCTTTTCCTTCAGAGGTAAGATCTGAAAAATAAATAGTAAAATACCTCCCACATACTGTTCAGAGATGAATATAGCATAGAGTTACACCCTAAAAGTAGTTTCTAATAACGTCTCCCCTGATATTGTTAAGAACAAGGTACCAACAATGTTGTAACTACTACTGTAGGGCTACAAAAAGATGAAGACAAAAAGGAAGCTACACTCACCTTCCTGTACACAAGCCCTGTTACTGCAGTTTTCAGTCTCAACCCCAGAACAAGACACATGTACATATATCGTTGTTCAAACAGAGTCTGGAGGCAAGCCAAAAGGAACATAGTGAAGGCATAGAAATAACCATGCCAGCTAGGTGCTTCTTGATCTTCAATGAACTCCAGGAAAAGGCTGCAAGATAGGAGCAAAATGTTGATGAATCCAGGTAGAACTGATGAAATATCAGACACACAGAAATACCAGGGATTTTTCTGTATTCTCTCTGGCTGATGTTTATCAGTAAAATAGCAGAAGAATTGGAAAAACTGCCGAGTATCCTATGTCTTATAATATCCTGATTTTTGACATTTAGTCACTCTTGGTTTTGAAGCAATTTTTGATCTCAGCATCTTCTTGGAGGAGTCCTCATTTTCAGTGTTAAGGATGGCTCCCTAAATCCATGACTTTGCATATTTCTGACAAATTGGGAGCCATAATCTAAGGAAGTCATTGACATTTCCTGAACTTCTCTTAATGACTAAGAAGTGATTTTGCCCTTGAAAATATACTGTAATGCAGGTTTGTGTTGTACCAACGCAATCCACAAAGCACTATGTCAACTGACTGAAGAAGCTATTTAAGATGTGTAGGATGCACAGCTGTGCTCTTTATAATTAGTCAGGGAACATGGAGCCTTAAGACTACCGCAAGTGGCTGACAGCCTGTGCAAATAATGTGATATGTAGCACCATCAAATAACTTGCTCCTGTTCCAGTAAAGTTGTCAAAAGGCTTAGTGCAGCCTGTCCTTTCCACTGCTGGAATACAGCAGTGGAGAAAGCATGCACAGCTTTAGACAGTGGTTTGGTTTTTTCCCCTCACTGAGTTGACTCTAGGCTTAGCACAAGTGATAGTCCAGCTCTTTCCACCAGCAATAGGAGATTTCAAAAGATAAGTGTTTGTGTGTCCACCTCTGTGGGTGCTGCCATGACATACACATCTGTGAGTTCATGCACACAGCAATCTTGTACATGTGATAGAAATACATTATAAATATGCACATACCTCAGTAACTTTGGGATGGAGAACAAGAAGACATCACAGATAACTAAGCAGACAGTGCTGAGAAGGAAATAGGTTCCAAACATGCTCCAAAACGCTTTCAGTAAGGGCCTGCTCTGACTGTGCTCTGACTGCAGCAGAACTTCTGTCTCCTCAGCTTCTGCTATGCCAGTTTCACTCTTCTGACCCTTTTTAAATGTAGCAGACCCCACTTTTCTAGAGAAAGAAACAATGAGAAAGCTAGCCGCAACTGGAGAAAGCTTGGGGATCTTATGCTTTCAAAAAATCATTAAATATCTCACACTGGGTCTCATGCCATGTCCAGTAAAAATGCTCATCAAAAAATGATCCCTCTCACAAAAAACTTACAGTTCCATGCTTCCAGGAATGGAAGGATGTTCTCCAGCAGATTTCAACACTTAAAATCAGGTTTTGCACAAAGGAACTCACTCACTGAGCGCTCACCTACTGAAGAGTAAAGACCCCCAAGTTTTCACAGCAGAGCATTACTTGGACCATTTTATGTATGCTATCCTTTTCTTCTTCTTGTTTAATGGACAAATAATTCAGCAGGATTGAATCTTTCAACCGTTCTCTTGTCCAGGTAGGAAGCACCTAGCAGAGCTTACATTCTGAGCCTCAATATGTGCTGAAGCAGTCTGTCTAGCACTCTGTGGGGAATGGAGGGCATTAAAGCCTGTTCTGAGATGGCACACCAGCACCTGTAAGCCTAGTTCTTTATATAATCTAGACGCAAGAGAGAAACTGCCCAGTGAGTCCATGACACACCCTCTAGATCAAGTACTCACTGCTGGGTTCTGCTATGACATTTCTTCCACACTCTTTCAGCCCAAGAAACAATTTCTTCAGAGGAGTCCTCTTTCCTCACTGGCCATAAGTCATCCACCTTCAAGGACCGCTGACAGCCTTTCCAGACAAGCCTGGAAAACACACAGACTGCTGTAAGGTAAGCACAGAAGGATTTGTTATGCATGTAACATTTCCAAAACAGATGGGCTTTAAGTTAGTGCACCACAGTGAGCACATAGGTACTTACATAAAACACTACTCGGGACTATCCTTTCCCAGAATAAACATGAGTGCTCAGGAACAGCAGTTTTGCTTCAAATTCCTATGCTATCTTCTGTCAACATAATGAGGATTTGCCAGTAAGCCCTAATTTCTAGTCCATAGTGAGAGCTGGGTCTTGGGCAGTGGGGGACAAAGTTCGGTTTAACTTACTCTGTGACTCAGTGAAACACAGATGAGGCCTTATCGTAGTGGACGTTAGGCCCAAGGTATGTAATCATTTTACTTCCGAATGCTAAGCAGCAGGCTGGGCCAATGTCCTCATTCACTATTTTCCCCTTGCCCAGCATTTGTTATAGGAAGGTCTGGCAGGCAAACAGGGCTGTGGTTGGTGTACCGTGATCTTTTGACATTGCTGGGGTCTATTTTGAAATTGGGAGGGCACTGGAAGGGTAGCTGGAAGGGGGAAGAGAATTATCTAGAATCACAAATTTGTGTTTTGAACTGTTTTGAGAAAAGTAAGTTAAATTTTCACAATTTGATCTTGTGAGAATACCTCAAGTCCCCAGAGAAAGAACTTAAAATACTCACTCCATAAGCTAACCCGGGGGCTGAGATATTTCCTACTGGCTGTCATCTACACCCTCTCTTATGCTGCTGGTTTTTTTCTGATATTCTAGCAAAAGCACGTCTTTTTCTGTGTTTTCTTACCCAGAGAACCACCAGTATGTGATTTTGGAAAGAAAAGAGGTGCTGGCTTCTGGACACTGATTCTGATGGGAGGAAAAACATGGGTGATATTTATATAGAGAAAAGGGCATGTGTCAGATGAATATAATCCCCTTCTGTGCTCCCCCAGGCAAAGCAATCAAAAAGTTACACACCCCTCATTCACTGACCCTGACAGTGCAGATGTATTGTGGAGGATCAATGGGATTGGGAGACTTTGGAGAATTAGACTTTGAATGTTTCCAATGGAGGAACAAAGAATATCATTCTTAATACCCAAAGACATTTATTTTCTGAAGTACCGAGCTCTGCCTTACTCATAGAGTACTGCTGCACAGGAGAGCAGGGGGAAGCAATATGAGCTCTACCTACTGGTTTCGATGAAAAGAAACATAAATATGGATAGAAGAGGGTTTTAGTTTTTCAAAACACACATTGAGAGACAGAGTACTATTATTTCAAATTCTGCTGGTTACCTTTTAAAACCGTCAGCCTTTATGCAGAATGATGCATCTTACATCTCCCAGATACTGACGTTCCTGTGTACTCCCATAAATTCCTGTTTGAGCAATGAAGCAATGCATTATGAAAAGCTACATTGTACTTACAGGACTGTTGACAGCTTTAGAGAAGAAGGGAGGGTGATCAACTAAGCAGAATAACACAAGTTCTCCTAGCACCAGGCTAACATAAAGGTAAGTAGTAACGTGGTGGAAATGGTCTTCCAGGAAGCCCTACGAGACAGAATACGTGAAATCAGTGGAGAAAGATGGCTTCTCATGTTCTACCAGCCATAAGCTCTGAGTTTTGGTTGAAAGCATGAAGTCCATTTATTTAAGCTGTAGTTATGTAGAGCTACTTAAACAGGTAACTCCTGAAACTGGAGTATCAGAAAATGCTAAATAACGGACATATGTATTACTTATAGTGACGGTTTTATCGTGAGGCTTCACAGAAGTCTAGTCAAGTCAGATGTCCACATGGCATCATTATTCAGTGAACTTTGGGTGCTCTGAGGGATAGAAGCTCCTTGCTCACCTAGTGGGATGAGTTGTTGATAGAATAAAGCAGCTGCCAGGTTTTATCATAAATGGCGTGTCTAAGGGGCTCCATGAAGGGCTCTCTAATTCATTTCACGAATGAGAAAGAGAAAAACCAAGGAAAAAGTCCGAGTATTTTTGGAACCGTATTTTGGTAGCAAGAAGTGGCAGAGTGTTATTTCTACAAGAGGCCTGGTGCCTGAGTATCATTCAACACAGCAGGAACAAGCAAGTTCCTAACTGTCTTTTGTTTAGTGGCCGCATGTTTTTCCCCTATTACTTAAACACACAGGTGACATAAGCTTTTGTTTATCCCTTGTTGTGATGGAAAGGTACAACTGTTTGCCTGAAGAAAATGGCCACTGACAGTAAGTCTCAGATGTGTAAACCTAGCTAGCACTCCTCCCCAGATAAACATTCACCACAATATACCAACATATTTATGCTGATACAAAATCTGGTGTAAGGCCAGTTTTTACTGACAACATTTATGTTCATTTTGCTTTTATTCATATACAAAGTCTGCCGAGCTCTCAGAAAACCACACTCTGTCTACATTGAAAGGGACAACATGCATGGAGATGACAAAGTGTCATCAATCACTTTTCTCAGCATGTACCTTAAGGAGAGGAACTTGGTTCTCCACCTCGCAATCAATGAGGCAAAAAGAGCCTGGTTGTATAGAGACTTCACACCCCTGCATGCTAAAGATACATGATTTCACTTACTCTTTCCAGGGCGTGTTGGACTTTGGAACTAAACATCACAACCGCAGCCATGAATGAGAGCAGCCAGTAAATCAACAGGATGCCTGAAGACTGGATGCCCTTCATTCTTTCTGCCTGGGTAAGGAACACGGCAAGGATCTGCGAGGAAGTACGAATTTGTCCAAATAAATAGCTGGTAATGGAATGCCAAACATTATTATCAAATTAGCAGATACAATAGAGAAAAATCAGTTAGTTTTTTGCTCAAACATTTCAAGATGTTCTGAGCTGCAGCATTGTTCCTAAAAGGCTAAAATTGAAAAGCATTATGTGCAACTTTGCACTCAAGAATGTCTCTCCGGAAAGGGCAAATAATAAAACTACACGTGGGCCAACAGGCTGGGAGGATCTAGGCTACGAAGACCCAATGACAGAAGGGGAGGATAGGCATTTAGGTTGAACAGAAATCCCATTTCATTCTAAACCATACTAAATCGCATACCATGGTTATGAGAAACTACATCTTGTCTTGTTGTTGTGAGGCCTCTTTCTAAACATTCCTGCTACCTCCACTCTTGCGAGGTGTACTCTGCCCACAGGGCTCTATACCGTAGCTGTACAGCCAGCGGTCTGCCCCACGCAACTCCAAACCCCTGCTGCATTACACAGCAGAAACTCACAAAGCACATCTCCAGCCTTCTAGTCTCCATCAGCTATCTTTGTGCTCAAAGATACTGAGAAACATGGGAAATACAATACCCGCCCCAGGAGGGCTAAGCTAGGCCACACGCAGACAAAACAAAGGAAGAATTACCATTGTGATTCCCACCACGGCAGGGCTAATGAAGAATGCTGGAGCCCGTGGGATCCCTTGGCTTATTTCCCACAGTACGAAGAAGACATTAGAAAAACACAGTATTACCAGGATGAATCCAAGGACCTGGGGGAGAGGCAGCAAACACATGTTGGAATGGACTGAAACGGTGATGGGACAATCCACCAAACTGAACGGTCCAAGCAGCCTAGGTGGTTAGACTGGAGAGGTGGAAGAGCAGGTTTGGGACAGAGAGCGTTACAGGAAGTAGCAGAGAACCGAATGGAAGTAGAGGGGAGAAGGTCTTAATGACAGTTCTTCCTAAAACTTTACTTGATTTATACTGACCTGGCTTTACCTGAGTGAGTAAACGTTAAAGCAAACACAGAGATGGATCATCAGAAAAGAGTTAATGATTTAGAAAAATTAAGTTCTGCATCAAAGTTGTGATAATGTTAGGATCAAACCCCATCCTCCACCCTTACCATTTTGGCTTTGAAGACGTGGGACATCCTGATATAGCCTTTGGTTTTGTGTTGAAGATACAAGTAGTAGAAAGGAAAACAGATCCAAAGATAGGCACAAGGGATCCAAGCAACGACTGTCCTCTCAAAGCACCACGTAAATCTTGGGGTGTTTGTATACCATGTCTGGTTCCAGTTCTGTCACAGAATCAACACAGAAGTGAAACAGTAAAGCTAATGTATGCAGAACTTCACCAGCTAATGCAAGTTGCTAATGCTACAACTGAGATCTACGATAAAGTTAGAGGAGCTTGATTTACGGTTCCAAACGTAAAAAACCTTTGGCCACAGAGGGGCTGCTGGAGAATAGTAAGGTGTCACGGGTGAGGGATGGAGGGAGGACTCAGCAGTGGCATTTTGGAGGGAATGGAAGTAGAAAGAGAGGAGCGGGGGGGAAAGGTTGGAAAAGTGAAAGATGCCCAAGAAAGGACATCATGTATCACAACTAGGGAGCAAAAAAGAGAGGAAATTTAAGTTATTGAATGTGGACTGACAAAAAATAATTTGGGCATGAAAAAGATTATTGGCATTTGGGAACCCTCAGAACAGTCAGTAGGGAATGGCTGGCGAAATGGAGGAGGAAAGAAGTGTTCTAGTGCATAAACTGCACGGTAACTGCACTTCCTCATCCGTATTTATAATCCATTTGTAATTTTTTCTGACTGAACAAATAGTTGGATCTCATCTGCCAGCGCAACAGTACTAAAAATACAGCAACTGTAGATAAACAGGCAAGTGTATTTTTTCTCCAGCAGCTTGCAGAGGCGGTCTGAGTCCTTTATGTGGAGGATACAATGCAAAGCGAGGCTAGGGGAAAGGAATCACTTGATGACGAGAGGAAGCAGCTAAGGGCCCACAAATTCTTGTGAGCGTTTATGGATGGAAATCCACGTGAGCCTGCACCGATCAACTCAAGAGAGCCCTTTCAAAGGTACTTCCGTAGCGGGTCATCCAGCAGAATCTTTCTGAAGACAATAACGGGACTAACTTCAGCGCCCTTCCAGCAGCGCAGCCGGACTGCACGCTCCCATGCAACTCTCATCCCATTTACCGGGACGGGATAAGGACTTGGGCTGTTCTGTGCCGGGGCGAAAACTTGTCCCTGGGAGCAAAGTCCCCAACACCAGCCACCTCTGACGGACGCGCGCTTCACCGCTGACAGCGTGTCCGTCCGCCGCCTTGCTCGAGTACCGCGCTGGGCACCTGCCGCCCGGCAGGAGGGGCCGCGGGCACCCGCCCGGGCGG
>NW_010973072.1:6624302-6633003 GCF_000737465.1 Haliaeetus leucocephalus
ATGCGGGCCTGGGCGGCGGAGGGGCTGGCGCTGGTCTGCGCGCTCTGCTGCGCCCTGGCGCGGGGCTCCGAGGACATCGTCGTGGGCTGCGGCGGCTTCGTCAAGTCCGACGTGGAGATCAACTACTCCCTGATCGAGGTGGGCGCCGCCGCCCCCCGCCCTCAGCCGCCCGGGGCCGGAGGAGGGCGCCTGGCGGCCCTCGCCCCCTGTTCCCTGCCCGGCTGTAAAGGCGCGGCCTGGGCGCCTGGCTGCGCGGCGTGACCGAAGCCCTGTTGCCCTGGCCGCTGTTTGAATTGACTGTGGTCGCGGCGTGGTTTCGGCTGAAGCGAGGTGGTTCTTTAAGCGTTTTCTTCAGAGCCCGGGACTGGGCTCTGCCGGCTTTGCCCGGTGGGTCGTAGGCTTCGTGCCATAAGCCCTCTTACCCCCTGGGGACACGCGGGTGCTGCTGTGTAGAAGAGTACCTGGTTCTAGCTTTGCTCACGTGTTTTTAAAGGTTTTGTCGTCTTTTTTTGTTTGTTTCTTTTAGATTAAGTTATATACGAAACATGGTACTCTGAAATACCAGACAGATTGTGCTCCAAACAATGGGTATTTCATGATTCCCCTCTACGATAAGGTAAGAAGCTGAAATGCCAGTGCTGTCTCCTCTGTGCCGGGAGCAGGAGCTGACTCCGCGTTCCGATCTGCCAGCATACAGATTAAACATCAGAACGACACCCACCCACGAAACATTTGAATCGGGACATAATTTAGTTTGTTTGGGACCAAACTTTCAACCGTTCCTTTTTGTAATGCAACTATTTTATTTCTCAGTGCGAAGCATTACCATGAGAAAAGCCAGGTAACTTCAGCTGCCGTGTTGCGTTTGTGCCGTTTATCTGAACGACTGCAGCATTGGGAGCCTGAGTTACTGCCAACAACCATGTGCTAGCAGCTGTACAAATACTGCGCAAAAAGTACAGGTTCCTGCAGAGTACAGATAAAGCTTTCGGTTATCTAACTGTAGAAATTAAAATACATCTGTATGAGAATGTGTTTTGACATGACTGAATTGAAAATTGATTGACTAATTGCAGATGTTAAAAATAGCTTAAGAAAATAACAATACAGGAAGCTCAGAATGTATCAGAAGTTTGATGTCTATTTAGACGGGAAAGATGTTTACATTCAAATTAAATACAAGCTGCCCTCAGATGGTCTAAGTGCTTTGCTCTTTTAAAGAGCTAGCTAACTTGGGGATCAGAAATAGAATCATAGAATGGTTTGGGTTGGAAGGGACCTTTAAAGGTCGTCTAGTCCAGCCGCCAAATAAATCCTTCCCTTCCCAATCTGAGAATATAAGATGCTTTCTGATCTCAGTGATTTCATTCTTGGGTCTTTGAGCCTTTCCAGGGGAGACCTTCAGAACGTATGTGGCGGAACATATGTGGTGCCCACTGATTTAAAGGGGATCTCTGTGTAGATTAATACCCTTTTGGTGCAGATCTTTTAATAGGATTGAAATTTTGTTATCCCATGTTTGGGCAGAATGGTTGAGTAGGACCTCCTAGTGGAAATACTGAAGGCTTATTTAGAGTACATCTGTTGGGGCAGGTGGAGATAGATTTGAACACTTTCTAACACTGAGCTGCTTGAACGTGAGCCAGGTTTGGTCTGGAAGCAGTATAAACGTGATGAAACTTAATTTTTGCTCTTAGCTGGCTGGATGTCAGCCCAGCATCCCAGCCCGTGTGGGTAGATATTGCTGCTGCTTTGAACAGAGTATCTTAGGAGGAAAGGAGAATGGGACATCTGAGTCTTGTGTTACGCTCTGCAGCATGATGCTTGTGTTCTGACTTCTTTTTTTTCATCCTTTAGCTAACTGAATTTAGATTAGTGAAGACAGTTTCTGCTTTTTTATTTTTAGGGGGATTTCATTCTTAAAATTGAGCCTCCCCTAGGGTGGAGTTTCGGTAAGTGCTCATATGTCTTCATACAATAGGACAGTGTATCTGCAATGTGGGACTTAACTATGTCTAACTTGCAGTTGGCAGGGAAAATCAAGCGCTTTTCAAAAGAGATAAGCCCTGCTGTATGGTTTTAATAACTAAAATGTACTTACTATACCAGAGGAAAATAAAGCTGTAAGGTAGACACTGACAAACTAACTCATGAGCTGCTTTGAATAACTGTGGGTTTTTTGACAGAAATGGCTGCAATGGGAGGGGGAAAGAGGATTTTCAGCATCAGTTAACGCGTTTCTGTGAGAGTTTTGTAAAGCTAAAGTAGAATTGCTTCATGATTGCGCTCTCACTAACTACCTTGCTGCTTATTGTTCTTCCTCTCCAGAACCAACCAGTGTAGACATCCATGTGGATGGCATTAATGACGTTTGCACAAAGGGAGGTGATATTAACTTTGTGTTCACAGGGTTTTCTGTGAATGGAAAGGTTAGACTCCTTTATCTTTTATTTATTCCATCTTATTATACTAATTCTACCTTCATAAAGACATTCTACTTCAGCTCTGCAAGTTTTTTTTATCTATTTATACTCTGGCTTCTTTTCATTTTGACAGGTTCTCAGCAAAGGTCAGACATTAGGTCCTGCTGGAGTCCAGGTTGTACTGAGAAATGCTGGCAGTGACATAAACATACAAGCAACTGTTACACAACCTGGAGGAAAGTGAGTGTGGGTGGTGCATACTTAATTCATCTGTTCATTTACTCAAGGTTCTTTCAGTTCATCATGTCAACTGGGATTATAGTACTTCTGAAATATTTTTTCTAACATGTGCATAGAGTCTGAGTTGTTTTTCTGTAAAGGAATGTTTGTGACTATTTCTGAAGAGACGTAACCCCTGTCTTGCCTTACAGGTTTGCTTTCTTTAAAGTCCTTCCTGGCGAATATGAAATCTTTGCATCTCATCCTACCTGGATGTTGAAAGAGGTTAGAGCTACAAAAGTTCTGGTTTACCTGTTTAGTGAGGGTGGATCTGCTAGACCTTGTCTTGACCAACTAGTGTGAGGAAGGGTTTTTGTGAGTGGATGAGGTTAATGGAGTTTTCATAGGTTTAATTTAGGTAGTCAAGAAACTGCCTCGTGCAGGCCCAATTTGGAGATAGTGGAGCCAGCCAGGGAAGGACTGGCAAATGAGCTCTTGCTTTCGGTCTTCTAATCATATACATTTTGCAGGAGCTGGAACATTGTAGCAGATGCTCTAATCCTTCCCTCTCAGACTGATTGCTTTCTGAGGAGCTCTGAGATCCTGACCAATTCCTGAATCAGTAAAATAGGAAAAATATTGTTTTGCAAAGTGTCTTTGCTTTAGTGTCTTGTGTTTTGACTAGCCTGTGGACCCTCTTTGAGTACTGCTGCTCTGGCCTCTGTTTCTGTTGAAACAGCTTCTGATTGCTATTTAGGTGCTGTAAATGAGATCTATACCTACTTTTGATGAAAATGTATGTGTTTCTGTATTTCAGTCAAACACAGTGGTACGGGTGACGAGTTCTAATGCTTACGCTGCTAGCCCTCTGATTGTTGCAGGCTACAATGTTTCTGGGTCAGTAAGGAGCGATGGAGAACCAATGAAAGGGGTCATGTTTCTCCTTTTCTCTTCTTCTGTCACTAAAGAGGTAATGGTGTATCAGTACCTTTTCAATATGAGTATGGACATAAATAAGAAGCAGCTAAATAGCTTCTAGATTCATATACCCTGATACTCATCTCTGTCCTTCATTGAGCTTGGCTTACAGAGAGCAAACTCTGCAACCGTTCAAGCTGTATTTTTTTGTTTGGTGTTTTTTTTTGAGGTTTGGGTTTGTTTTGTTGTTGTTTTTTTTTTCCAAAAAAGCCCTTGTATTACAACATTTGTGTATGTGCACAGTTTTCACATGACCTCCGTGGAATTACTCAGATGTGTAACACAATAGCCATCTGTTTAAGTGTTGGCAAAACTGAGGCTATGTTTTTTGGACACAAGAAATTAGAAAATTCTTTTAATTTCAGCTCTTTTGAACCCTTCATTATTGTTTTCAAACGACCAGGTTCCTCAATGATCAGGCTGTTCAGGGGCATAGAAAACTAAGACCTAAACTGAAGCATGCAGCAAGTGCAAAACATATGGTTCACAGCATGTTATTGATCTGTATATTCCCTGTTGGTCAGCAGGCTTAAGGGCTACTGTTTTAAGACAATATTTTTCCAGTTACACCTTTTTGCATGTTAAACGTTGGTTAGTAAATGTGTTCTCTCGTGAGGATGACCCTTCTCCGTGGTGGAAGACCAGCTTCTGGCACAAGATGTTGCCAGACAAATCCTGAAGTTCACTGTACAGTAGCGATAATGCGTCTTCGGCATGAGGTCTTAATTGCTCTTTGCCCTCTTGATGCAAAGACAAAGTTCAGCAGCTTCTCTTGCCACCTTAAAAATGTGTCATGAAATGAGCGTGAAATATTTGTTCATGTACTGTGATTTGTTACATAAAGTAGAGCTCTGTTCTGTAATGTTAACCTTGTCCACAGAACTGAAGTCAGTTATGTTAAGACATGCAGTGCAGTTCTGGGGTGCTGGGGATTGTTGAATTTCCCGGTTTTCTTGTCCATGTTACCATAGAGTTGATTATTGGCTGTTTTTTTCTCTTTTACCTATGCATGAATTTTAAGCTATGCTATCAAACTTTGCCTCTAAAATGGTTTTGTACTTCCCATCCTTCATTCACAGTATAGTATTTTGAACCCTCCTACATACCCCCTGAAATGATTTTCTCTGTTCTTCCATGAGAAAAAAGTTGTATTGCATTTATTGTCACAGGATGTTGTGGGCTGCAATATTTCTCCTGTGGATGGATTCCAGTCAAGAGATGAATCTCTATCCTATTTGTGCAATGTTGTATCAAAGGAAGATGGATCTTTCAGCTTTCTTTCTCTGCCAAGTGGGAAATACACGGTGGTAAGTAGCTAGAAAGTTCATTGGTTGTCTATCCATTGGGTTGTTAACTTTCATTTTCTAAACTGGATGATGCTTAACTTTGTAGCTGTTAAAACAGAAGTAGTTGAAGTATTTTGAATTGGATGAAACAATTGGAATACAAACCTCCAACCTAAAGTATATGACAGTGAAGTCAGTTGCTGTGATAGGGCTCTGTGGTGTGGTTTCTGAGGAAAAACTTATTTGCAAATCAGGCTCTGAATTACCTGAATACATTGGCCGATCACAGAACAACACCTAGAGGCTGCTGGGAGACTGAAAGTTTCAGTTGGCTACAGCCACCTCAAGTCCTTCAAGTTCTCTGTTTTCTTTTTTGCCCATTCTCTTTATTATGTCTGAGTAGTGTGGGAGCATGGTTGCTTGTGCACAGCCTAGAATGATGGTCCTGCATTCTCTGTTTGCGTGCTCTAGAAGTGGGATTCAAACTTTTCTCATTCCTTTAACCCTTCTAGCAATCTTATAGCATCCTATCTGTAAGCTCTTGCACATCCAAGTACCTTTGCCATGTTCTGAGTAGAGGGTTTGTTTTCTGTCTCTTCGGATAATCTCATATGGTTTCCATCAAACAGTCTTGAAATACTGCCTTTATTCTTGTCTCCATCCCTCGTCAGTTATTTTTTCCAGGAAGTTTGCAGCCCATTTGACCCTTCATAGAGGTGTCTGATGGTGATAAGGACATGGAAAATAGTAAAGGAAAACAATTCTGTCGCCGTAGCTTCTTAGGAGTCAAAGCAATGTGTCTTCTTTCAGATACCATTCTACAGGGGAGAGAGAATTACCTTTGATGTCGCGCCATCTAGATTGGACTTCCTTGTAGAGCATGACAGTTTACAGATTGAGGTGAGGCTTTCAGAGGAGGTAATCTTTTTGTGCCATTCGTTCCTGTAAAAGTATAACTGACTTTAGCAGAAAGCAGGTGTATTATGGAAAAACTTCTTTGTAAGAAGTTTGAAGACATTTATTATACATACCCTCTTGTACAGCAGGTAGAAGACAATATCTAGCATCATGCTGTATTTCTACACTTCATTCCCTTTTACTAGGAAGAAACAAAATATGGAAAAGCTGTCCACAATATTCACTTTCGTGTCCATGTTGCAAACAGGCAGTAATCTTTCAGGTTGCTTAAATTTTCTCATTCACATTGTCAGATCTGTGGAGAAGGGCCTGTAGGTTTGTATGGTTTGCAGAGTGCCTTGTGTAATGGCATTATGATCTGTGATTTGGGCCTTCTGAACCGGATTGATGCAGAGAAACTGAGAATCTGTTCCTGTACTTAGGGGAGCAGCATGCCTGGAGATTGATATGTACTTTCATTGTGATTATGCTGGTACATTCTTTTCCCAAAGCTGGAAATAAATTTCCTTTATATGTGTGTGTGGGGAAAACAGTTGGTGTTGATTGCTGTAGGTGTGTGTTTGCTTTTACTGAGTAAAGATTAATGTTAACTTTTTTCCCATTTCAGCCTGTTTTCCATGTGATGGGTTTCTCTGTCACAGGCAGGGTGTTGAATGGTCCTGAAGGAGAAGGAGTTGCTGATGCCACTGTGACTCTGAACAATCAGATTAAAGGTATGCAGTGGTCTTGGTGTTTCTTGCTACAGGGAAGCCTTTATTGAGCTCAAGTACAGGACTAGTGTGTGAGGTGGAACTAACCCTTCAGGATAATACACTACTTTTGTTGCAGTTTATTTCAAATATTAAAGTGGTTTTCATGCGGTTAATTAATTTTGCATTTTCTGGCTTAGATGAGAGTATTAGGTGTTCATTTGTTTTGCTGTTGAAAATTTTCAATTTTCTTTCAACTGTATGCCAAATTTGTGGTCTAGTAAGAAAACGTAATACTCTTTCTTTGTTGTGCAATGCAAATTAAAAATAGCCTAAAGCAGTGCATACCCTCTGTCTCTTTTTGACACATAAGGATAGGCAGTCAACACATGCTCTATTTTTTAACTCTTCTCGTTATTTTTTACAGTAAAAACAAAAGCTGATGGCTCTTTCCGCCTTGAGAACATAACAACAGGTACATACACAATTCATGCTAGGAAAGAGCATCTGTTCTTTGATACTATTACTGTGAAGATTGCACCAAATACACCTCAGCTAGCAAACATCATTGCAACAGGGTAAGTACTGGTGTCATGATGAAAATACAGTTTGATGTGTGGACAAGGTCTTGAAAATGGGTGGTTCTTTCACATGTCATGCCCAGACTTGCGTACAGTTATCAGGAGCTAAATGTTGCTCGAGAAATTCAAGGTAAACAGGGCAGCATGAGTGCAGGATAACGTTTTGTCCACAGTATTTTGCTCAATACTAGTTAAGGTTTAGAGCACCCTCTTAATAACCTCTCCCTTGCAAATGAAGATGCTAAGACATGGGTATATTGAGCAATTTTAGAACAGCAAGTGAACCAAGAAAGGAAAAGAGAAGCTTTCTGCCACTGCTGCTGCACTTCAGATACCCTCCTTCTGGTCAAGAGTGGAGTTTCATAACTGTCTGGTGCAGTGTTGCACTGAACCTCTGCATTTTATTGCTCACTCTCAAGGTCATAGTTGTCTAATAGGAATTGTTTCTTATTTGTGATTCTTTGGCTGCTGAGCGTAAGCCTGTATAATGGTGACAGGATGAGTTTGGGAGTGTAAGGCTGTGCAGTGGTAGGAGATACGGTGTGAACTGAGGAAGACAAAAGGGGCATGGCTCTGTGTCCAGGAGCTTCTCCTGAGGAGGAAGTAGTGTCAACCTTCCAGAGGAGTGAAAACTAGGAATTTACTGAGGCAAATGGCAGCTAGCTCATACAGACTTAGGTAGCTAATTAGAAAAAAAAAGGGTGCTGTTAAATGATCAGTTACAGTTTTTTCAGTCACTAAATATGTTGTGCTGTTGAGGTGAAAAGTAAGACTTGACAGCTTCTCATTTGTCATCTTGTCTTGTGTTTTCACAAATGTAGGTGTGCTAGGGTTGTGTTCCAGTGAATTACCTATTATATTTGAGGTCTTTGACTCAAAACATTTGAAACTGTTTAAAACCTGAGGGATGGCAGTCCTAAGTCAGTTGCCTGCCTAGCCAGAAAAATTGCTTGAAGTGATTGGATTGGTGGCGGGGAAGAATGAAGCAAGTTGCTTGCAAATAAAAATGTAACATAACATCATGGTGACTTCATTGTAAAAGAAAAGATCCCATTAGTCGAAAATGAGTTTGCACTTGTTCCACTGTGTTTGCTTATGGTACCTCTTTGATATGAACGCTCTTTCAGGAGAAATCCATTCTAATTCATGTGTTAGGACCCCAACATAGTGAGGTTTACTTTTTAAGGAAGTTTTAAGAGAAATATTTTTTTATGAGCTTTGTCAAATCAAGATATTTATTCTTATGGCTGGCTTTTATTTAACAGATTCAGTGTGTGTGGCCGGATCTCAGTAACCCGTTTCCCTGACACAGTCAAACAAATTAGTAAATACAAGGTAACCATGATGCCTCAAGACAAAGACAAAGCATCACTGTTTACAACAGAAACTGACCCTCATGGAGCATTTTGTTTTAAGGCAAAATCGGGTATATACAATGTTCAGGTAAGAATGAGCTTCCGTTTCTTCATTGCAGGACTATCATGAGTTTTTAGAAGATTTTAAACATTTAATTTCTAAAATTTGAGAAGCTGAATTTAGATTTTCCTGGTCCTTTTCTTCTGTTTGCACTATTTAAACGATGACAGTCATTTCCTTCCCCCCCCCCC
>NW_010973073.1:0-2562 GCF_000737465.1 Haliaeetus leucocephalus
GGAGAAAGCCACCCACACAGGTCAGGGGACCCAGGTGTCTGGGAGGGGACAGACCCCAAGGGATTCAGGGGACCCCGGCGTCTGGGGGGACCCCGATGTCCGGGCATACCGGGCAGGAAAGCCTCGGGGTGGTGCCAGGTGTCGGGGTCCTGCTGGGCAGCCAGGAGGTTGGGGATCAGGATGGAGCCGGCCGGCACTGGGATGCCCCCGACACTGGGAGGAGACAGCGGGGTGTTGGGATGTACTGGGATCTTCTGGGCTCTGTTGGGGTCTACTGGGACTTGCTGGGGTCTACTGGGATCTATTGGGGTCTACTGGGGCCTGTTGGGCTCTCTGGAGCATACTGGGGTCTACTGGGGCCTACTGGGGTCTGCTGGGGCCTAGTGGGATCTACTGGGGCCTACTGGGGTCTGCTGGGGCCTAGTGGGATCTACTGGGCCCTAATGGGATCTACTGGGCCCTAATGGGATCTGTGGGGTCTACTGGGACTTGCTGGGCCCTCTGGAGCCTACTGGGGTCTATTGGACACTACTGGGGTCTACTGGGGCCCTCTGGGGCCCTCTGGGGCCTACTGGGACCTGCTGAGGCCTGCTAGGACCTCCTTGAGCCTACCGGGGCCTACTGCAGTCTATCAGGGTTAACTGAGACTTACTGGGGCCTACTGGGAGTTACTGGGATGTACTAGAGTACACTGGGGCCTGCTGGAGTCCACTATGCTCTGCTGGGGCCTACTGGGGTTTACTGGGACATACTGGGCTCTACTGAGGTCTTCTGGGGCCCACTGGAGCATGCTGAGACCTGCTGGGATCTACTGGGGCTTACTGGGATGTACTGGGTTCCACTGACATCTTCTGGGGCCTGCTGGGATATACTGGGGCATACTGGGACGTACTGGGATCTACTGGGGTGTACTAGGGCCTGCTGGCACCTACTGGGCTCTGCTGGGGCTACTGGGGTCTATTAGGACCTATTGGGGCTTACTGGGGCCTACTGTGTTCTGCTGGGGTCTCCGGGGGCCTACTGTGTTCTGCTGGGGTCTATTGGGGTCTACTGGGACCTACTGGGGTCTACTGGGGCTTACTGGGATTTACTGGGGCCTACGGGGCCCTACTGAGGATGCCTGCACTGGTCAGTACTGGTTCATACTGGTCTACACTGGTGCAAAACACTGATACGCTTTGGTGCACAGTGCTGCAACCTGATGCCCAGTGGTCTGTAGTGGTTCATGCTGGTTCATACTAGTCCACAACCATCTGTACTGGTCCATACTGGTTTCTACTGGCTGTACCTGGTGTGGCGGCGGGCGCAGTGGGGCAGGGCCAGCGGGGCAGGGGGCCGGAGGCGCAGGGTCTCGGTGATGGTGGCGTGGAGAAGGGGCAGGCGTCCAGTGTCACCCGCCTGGGGGGTCCCGGTGGGACCCAGCTCCCGCCAGAGCTCCGCCTGCAGCCGCTCCTGCAGCTGGGGGACACGTCACACGTGTGTCATACACGTGCCACACGCAGGGCACCGCCTCCTGGGGTGACATGTGTGTCATGGAGTATGGGGAGGTGGGTCCCACCCTGGGGGATACCCAGTGCCAAGGTGGGGGGGACATAAATGGGACCACGGAGCCGTGTGGGGACATGGACATGGGTGTGACACGCGTGTGGCACCTTGGGGCGGCGCAGGGGGACGGCGATGGCCATGGGGAAGGGACACAGGGGTCACACAGGACACGGGTGGGGACACAGGCCCCCCGGGGGACACCCATGGGGACTTGAGGACACAGGCAGGGACACGGACACGGCTGTGACATGCGTGTGGCACCTCGGGGCGGTGCAGCAGGAAGGCGATGGCCCAGGCCAAGGGATGCCCCCGATGAAGAGATCAATGAAGAGATCGACCAGGGCCATGTGGAGGCGGGGGGGGCTCAGGGGACCCCCCTGGACGCCTGGGTCCCTTCCCTGCAGTGCCGCCAGAACCGTGTCCCCAGGGGGGGATGGGCACTCCTGCGGGGACATGTGTCATTCCCTCCCAGATACCTGGGTCCCCCCCCCCATGCATCCCCCCTGACCTCGTGCCGTCGAATCTGGGCCTCCACGAAGCTGTCGCGGAGCTCGACGAGGCGCAGCAGCTCCCGCAGCCCCGGGTTGGGGAGGACCTGGGACGTATGGATCCCATAGGGACTCCCCTCAGCACCTCCCCCCCTTGCCCTATAACTCCCCTCAAGCCCATAGAAACCCCATAGTTCTTCTCCCCCCCGGGCTGTATAGACCCTATAGGCCACCCTCCCAGACCATATAGACCCTCCCCACAGTCCTATAGATTCCCCCAGCCCCATATAGACCATATAACCCCCCCTGGCCCATATAGACCATATAACCCCCCCTGGCCCATATAGACCCTAAAACACACGCCCACACCCCCATATAGATCATCCCAGCCCCATAAGACCCCCATAACCACCCCTCCCAACCCCATACAGCCTCCCCATGTAGAACACCCATCTCCTTATAGACCCTATACCCTCAGCCCCTCCTACACCTTATACATCTCCCCCCAGCCCATATAAGCACCTCCCCA
>NW_010973074.1:0-1451 GCF_000737465.1 Haliaeetus leucocephalus
TTTGCCTACCTGAAGCCCCCCTCCATCTCCTCCCCATCCCTGGACCTGCTGGTGGCAGTTCTGTACTCGGTGGTGCCTCCAGCCTTGAACCCCCTCATCTACAGCATGAGAAACCATGAGATCAAGGATGCCCTGAGAAAACTAATCACTGGATTCTTTTGAGAAGGAATAAACTTCCTGTTCTCTTTTGCATAGGACTCATATCTCATTACAGGGTCAGCCTATTCTGGTATTTCTTTCATGAATATTTTGGGTTTGATGGCTTCTTTAATACTTTTGGATTGTTATTTTTTTGTTTGTTTGTTTGTTTTGTTTTATTTTACCTATCTGAATGCTTTCCACTAAGAAATGTCTTTATTCCTCTGGTTTCTAATTCACAGTCTATCCAGCTTTTGTGTGCCCCGCAGGCTGTGCAAATCAGGAGCCGTAACCTCTGTGTGTTTAACCAAAATAAAGGGCCCTGCAGTGACTTGTTTTTCTGAGATCCTTCCTCCAAGACCTTCTCTGCAGCTGCAGGGAGCAGTGCCTGTGTGCAGAGGGGAAGAAGAAAAGAGTCCTGGCACAGCAGCAGTGCCAGGGAGCACCAGCGCTTGGTCTTTCCCGAGCTGCTCTCTTCCCACTTCCATGCTTTCCTTCTGAACCCTTTGGTTGGTGGAAGGCCTGAGTGCTCTTCAAGCATGGTTACAGTCCTGCTGTGTGGCAGGCCTGTGGCCGCAGGCAAGGACAGGCAGTGGGCACTTGTGTGACAGAGCTGGCCTCCATTGCAGCATTTCCATCATACAAGGGGATCTCCCCAGGCCTTGTGCCACAGATGCCCCCCAGCCCTGGGGCTCAGCCCTCTCCACCCCCGAGGAGCTGCTGTGCCCTTCAGAGGGTCTGGGGCTGTGGGGTGAGTGCCCAGAGCTCTGCAGCACCCTGTGGTGGGCACTGCTGTGGGGTCATGCCAGACTGGGCTGCACTGGGGAGAGGGCAGCAGAGGTGGAGGGAGGGCATTGGGAAGAGTTTAGGGGGAGCTGTGGTGGGCTGGAAAGTTCCCAGGAGAGAAAAATATCAGTGTATAGCTTGTAGTGTGTGACCATGCAGGGCAACAACTCACACCAGGGGTTTGTGGTGCAGAGGCAGGGCTTGTGGAAAACATGGAAGACATGCAGGTGCAGGATAGAGGAGGAGGCCAGTCTGTGCCGTTGGTGGTGTGGACAGACATGGAAGATGGCTCAGGGTCTTTGTCACTCCCAGTGTCTCTCATTGGCCATTTCCAGCACTTGCTGGTCACCCCATATTTAAGGGTGAGATTTGCTGTGAGGCCATCTCCACCTTCCTGCTGGTCCAAGGGCTGGTTTGGGGAACAGACAGCCCTGCCCAGCCTCTCTCCTTCCCCAGACCCTGGAGCAGAGCTATCTGCAAAGCCCCATGGCTGCAGCAGGGCAGGGGTCAGGACAATTACAAAGCAC
>NW_010973074.1:3746-4337 GCF_000737465.1 Haliaeetus leucocephalus
TTGAAACATATGCAGAAAAGAGCTGAGGATAATAAATGTGTAAGAAGTCTTCATTTTCAGAGTTTTGAGGGTTTCCTATAAATCCTCAGGATTGTTTTCTCTATTGGCCATTGACACAGAACAGATAGCTGATCACCCTTTCTCTCCTTCTACATAAATCGAGATTTATATAGTCATTTCTGAAATGCATTACCTATGAACACATTGAATGGCAAAACTGTTCTCAGGACAAGTTTCTATTAAAACATTTGACATCTGCATTTCATAACTAAACAGAGCTGAGAGCGATGGAGGTTGGAGAAGTTGGATAGAGCCCACTATTATTTCTTTGCTACCAAGCAATGTCCAGAATTGGTAGCACTTCCCTCCTATCCTCCCTGGTTTTGAGGTGGCCAAATCTTTATGGGCTACACAATGGCATAACATCATGGCCCTCCAAGTGCCAGACCCCAACCAACACACCACAGAGGCCCAGAGTACAGCCGATGAAAGGAAATGCCATGCTTATTTGACAAACTTCTGATAAACTTCTCCAATGAAATGGCTGCCTTGGTAGATGACTAAGGCTTTCAACACTGTCTCCCATAAAAT
>NW_010973074.1:4614-4988 GCF_000737465.1 Haliaeetus leucocephalus
TTCTCCATTTTCTAGGCATGCACACAACATGGAAAAATCTCTTTCATCCCTGACTTGCAGAAGAGGGGTCTTCCTTCCTGACATCTTCCCAGGACACACCTCCTCCTCTTCCCCATCCACAGACATCCACTGCTTTCCATTTCTGGCCTCAGATATGGTTTAAGGATTTGCTAAAGCCATCAGCTACCTCCTTGTTTCTCACTGACATCCCTTGACCCTCTCTCTGAGCCCTACACACGGCCAATCAATCAGTGCTGCTCAGAGCTGCTCGCTCTTCAGAAGAGGCCTTGAGATTCCTGCATATTCCTGGTGCTTATTAAGTATCTTCCTGACTCCCTCCAGAGCTCATAGCACACATTGCTGTCTACAACAGG
>NW_010973075.1:0-2680 GCF_000737465.1 Haliaeetus leucocephalus
AGCTCATCTTGCATGCAAAGCATCACAATTACAGAAATGGGGACACCGCTTATGTTCCCTGCAACGCTGCCTTTTCATTTCCCTCTTCGTGACATGCCCATTCAGCCACACAGGCTCCTTTCAAGTGACAGTATTAGAGGCCAAAACGTTTCCAGGGGAAATGACACGTCAGCACAGGCAGATGATCCAGGCAGTGATGAGGAGTGTCCCACCCTGCCAAGTGATGCCATCCCCTTGCCCTCCAGGGCCTCACTTTCAGCGTTCTCATAATGAACGGGGCATGTTTTCTGGCAGTCCTAAAATACAAGGCCAGACTTTAAAAGAATTTTCTGTGACGGGAGTCAACATATCCATTGCGGAACCTCATACCTAACTCCATCAAAGTTAGGTATAAACTTCCCAGTCACCTTGGATACCCTGTAAGGTTTTAGACTCAGCAATTTAACATCAAGAGAAATTCATATGCTCTTTGCTCGTCCTTACCTTCTCTGGAGAGCCTCCAATCAACAGGAGAAGGACGTTTGAGAAGCAGAGACACTCCCCTCCAACACGTGCTAAGTCTGCTCCCTGCCCCCACCACCACCAAAGGTCAGTGTTGGGGCTTCCCAACGGTTCCTTCTTCATCCCCAAGACTGCCAAACACTTCTTCTTTGAGCCTACACGCTAACTCAATAACATACACTGCAACAAGCTTGGAAAGCTTTCCATGAGACATCAAAACTCATCACAAGTACTCATAGTCTGGGAATGTCAGCAGGAACACACTGGAAGCAAGTAGACATCAGGATATCTGTTTCCTCTTCCCAAGCATCTCAGCACTCTCAGACATGAGTTTCCCACTGGCCCATGCTAGTCCCACAGTCAGCACCTACGGTGAGGGTCTGCCCAAAGGCTCCAGTGCCCTGCTGCACCCTACCCTCTCTGATCACGTGCCGCAGATGCTCTCTACCCGGCCTGGTACGATGTTTTCACCCCACCGTGCTTCTGCTGTCAGCTCAGCATGGCTTATGGGTGTTGATGGAGAGTGCATTTCCTGAGGGCCCTCCTGCACAGCAGGGCACTGGGATTTTGCTAGCAGCAGCTGTCTTTCGGGGAAGACAGGGCTTTAGCTATGGGGAAAGGCACCGTGGGGGTTCCCACAGCATATGGGGCAGCACAAGAGATGACCCTCGCTCTACGTGAAGCAGGACTGGGAAGCGCTGGGAGGCACGGGGCAAAACGTCACCTGTGGAAGACTAGAGGATGTGGGAGGAAAGGATAGGCACCTTGTCCTCTCCTACATCACCAGCTACATGACAACTTTACACACAAGCGAGGTTACTTCCCTCCCGGATGTCGGTGGTCTTGCGGTTCAGGGCAGAAAGGCAGGAAGACACAATGGCTGCATCCTGCAGGTTTCTTTCTTTCCTTCCTCCAGCGTGCAAGGGACGGAGAAGGACTTGCTAAATGCCCTCACTTCAGTGTCATGGGCCACACGTCATGTAAACTCCCAAGCAGTGACTGTGCCGCTCTGGCCACATTGCTGAATACTTCAGAAAGGGAGCTGGGGACACAACGAGATGGTCTGGGGGCAGAAGTGAAGAGATACAACTCCTTGCGCATCTGTCAACGCACCAGACACGTCTTGGAGCCATGGAGAGCGTGACAGGGGTTTGCTGAGAGAGACAACAAGTCTGGCGTTTGGGACAGCGGGATGTGGGTGACTTTGGGAAGGCTTTGTCACATGTAAAGGACAGTCCCCTCCAGGTGACCATTTCAGTGGGACACCCACTCTCAGTCCCTCAAAAGGATACAAGCGCACCACATCGTTTCAGCCACCCCTTTACCCTGTATGGGATCACATTTGCTTATGCAGCATAGTATTGTACCCTGGGCTGCTTTAGACAAAGTATTTCCTCCAGCTTGAGGGAGTTGATCCTTCCCCTTCACTCAGCACTCATGAGGCCACAGCGGGAGTACCGTGTCCAGTTCTGGGCTCCTCAGTGCGAGAGCGACATGGACATAGGGGAGAGAGACAAATGAAAGGCCACGCAGATGATTAAGGGACTGGAGGGTCGCACGTATGAGGAAAGACTGAGAGCTGGGATGAGCAGGCTGGGGGCGGGCTGGGGCTCACTGATGTATTTAAATACCAGAAGGGAAGGTGCAAGGAGGAAGGAGTTAGGGTCTTTTCAGTGCTGCCCGTCGAAAGGACCAGAGGCAATGGGCACAAAAGGAAACACGGAAAGCTCCATCTGAATGTCAGGAAACGCTCTTTCACTGTGAGGGTCACCAAACACTGGAACAGGTTGCCCAGGGAGATTATGGAGTCTCCATCCCTGGAGATATCCAAAAGCCATCTGGAGCTAGAGCAACTGGCTCTAGGTTGACCTCCTCGAGCAGGGTACTGGACGAGATGACCTCCAGAAGTCCCTGCCAACCCCAATCATGCTGTGATTCTGTGATTTCCCATTGAGCAGCTTGGCTGGCCATCCCGGGAGGGAAGGGGCATGAGGAGACTCAAGCTACAATGCAGCATAAACTTTAATGAGTCTAGAGAGTGAAACAAAGCTGTGCGTGCTGGAAGGGACGCGGTCCGGGCTGCTACAAGGGCAGCTGACGGTCAGGCACCCCTTCACAGCAATGGGACGCACGTCTTCCTCCCACACACGTGGGGAGAGGGTGATGAGCAGGGCCCCTC
>NW_010973076.1:0-1532 GCF_000737465.1 Haliaeetus leucocephalus
CCGGCCCCGCTCCCTTCCCGGACCGCCAGCGGGGTTAGTTAGAGCTCCTGCGGCCACGGGGAGCGATCCCCGCTGGAGGGGAGGCAGCCCCCTCCCCGCCTGCCCCGGTGGCAGAGGGGCTCCGTAATCGGCGGGGTTTTTTTTGGTTTGGGGGCTTTTTTGTTTGTTTGTTCGGTTGGTTTTTTGGTTTGGGTTGGGTTTTGGGTGGGTGTTTTGGATTTTTTTTTTTCCTGAGGTGATTAAACGTGAAATTACCAGTAATTCGTCGGGTCTAATGGAGTTATCTGTATAAATGCACAGTTTTTCTGCGGTCAGAGGAATAGTTTCCTTCATTTTTGAAGCCACAAACATGCAGGTAGCTCCGAGCAATTGCAATCGGCTTTTCTTGAGGGGTTCAAACGACAAAAATCTGTCCAAATAATTCATAGCCAAGGGGAAAACTTCCTCTTCGCACTTCTGCTCCTCGCAGACCTGGAAGAAGGAGAGAGATCGTTGAAGAATAATTTAATATAGGCGAAAGCTAGGCTTGTCCCGCTGCCCTCCTCTTCCCTCCCCCCCTCACCCCCCCAGGCTTTGCAGGGCAAGGTTGAAGGAGACAAAAATGCAGTTGGGGAAAACGGGTAAATAAGGGAAAACCAGAGGCATCAAAGAAAATGAAAGAGAAAGTCACGAGTGACAAAGTGGGGAGAAATGTGGCGATAGAAATCCGCAAGCGATTCATGGTAAAAAAGGAGGGGGGGGGGGGGGGCGAAGGGGGGGGCTGCCCCCCCTTTTCCCCCCCCAAGAACAAATTTTTAAAAAGGGGGGAAAAGAAAAAAAAAAGAGGCAAGCGGAGGAAAATGCGAACCCCCGTGTCTGGGAATGGGGTGCAGAGCCGGGCTTGCCCTCGGATTTATTTATTTCGCTTTTATTTTTTTCATCTAATTTGCTGTTGTGCTGCCGATTCCCCTCTCTGGTCGAGACACAAAGGTGGCGTCCAGCCTCATTTCCCCAGACGTCATCTTTTCAAAAAATATTTAAAAATATTTAAAAAATTATTCGAGCTCCGAAAAAAGGTTGAAAATGAAGCGGCGGGGGTCCTTTACCGAGCCCCGTGCCGATGGTCCTGCTGGGGGGCTCCGGGGAGTCCCCCCGAAGTAAAATTCACCGCCTCCCTCTCTCGCCCTGCAGCACAGCCGGGCGCGACATTTCCCAGAGCAAGGCAGGGCGCCGCGCTTTCAAAAATTAATTAAAAATAGATCGCGGGCTCCCAGGGCTTCCGAAAAAGCATGAAAATGTAGCCCAGCTCCTGGGGCTCCCGCTGGGAGCCCCCCCAGACGTGTCTCGCCAGGGGACGAGGCCCTTTCCCACTCGCTTTTCCCAGGCGACCTTGCAGATCGCCGCCGCAGCACAAGCATGCCTTTGAGGGGTGACCACAGCTCCAGCCTCTCTTCGCGCTGAACAAAGAAACTTTCACCCTGCAACTCCCCCCAAGAAAGCCCGGAGCCCCTCCGGTCGGTCCCCCTGCCCGCAGCCCCAGCGGGGTCCCCCGG
>NW_010973076.1:2005-2709 GCF_000737465.1 Haliaeetus leucocephalus
GGGGGCAGGAGGAGCTGGGGGAGCAGCTCCTTGGTTTAATTCATTTCGGTGCCGCCGAAGCTCGCCGAGCAAAAAATCGCCGAAAGCTACAAACCTCCAACATCCAAGTGGCGACTATTTTCCTCATATATGGCAAGATTTCTTTCTGCACGCACTTGAAGTAGGAGACGGAGGGCGAGCAGGTCTCCTCCGCCTTCAGCATTGTCTGCAGCACCCTGTCATTGAGGAGGTTGGCGTCTAGGTAGGCTCGTCGGATGGGCTCCACCTCGCAGCACAGCAGCTGATGTTCCATGTCTGCCTCCGTCGTCTCGAGTCAGTTTTTCTGCAGCAGGACTGAGTCAGTCGCTCGCTCGCTCCCTCTCTTCCCCTTCCAGGAGTCCCTTGGATGCTGCTTCTGCTACTGCCGCTACAGCCCTCTGGAGGCTGCAAAACTTTCTAACTTCCAACAAAACTCTCCTGTATAGTCCTGTGACGTTACTGTTGTTAAGCAGAGATCAAAGCACGAGAGAGAATGAGAAAGAGAGAGAGAGAGAGCCAAAAGCAAGGGGCAGAGCCCTAAAGCCATCCCATAGGCTTCAAGTCCTTCCCCTTTGCTTAGCTTATAGAGAGCAGGGGTTTAATGCAAATGCAAATGAGACAAGGGCTTGCTTTCTTCAAGGGCAAGGGAGAGGTGGGGGAAACCCAAATTGTCTCTTCAGTGTATC
>NW_010973076.1:3360-4427 GCF_000737465.1 Haliaeetus leucocephalus
GGAGGGAGGTACCGGCAGCCGCCGGAGCCTGCTGGGGCCTCATCCGACACGCCGCGCCGCCAGGACAGCCTGTCCACGCGTGACGTGCAACAGCGGGGCCCCACCGTAAATAACTCCCATTCCCTGGCTGAACTGCTTGTACCTGAAAACACTTTGCTTTGCTTTGTTTCTAATTAAAAAAAAAGAGTTTCTTTTAAACTCCTCACTTTTCCAGGGGCTGACAGGGGAGCTTGGGGCCTGCCGGAGAATCCCGGCGGTGAAGGCAATGTACCACCAGACGGGAGAAACGACTTGTCCTGCACCAAAGTGGAACTGGGAGGAGCGGGAAGGCCGTAAACTGGGGTTCACGCTGCCTTCTGCCTGCCCACTCCTCAGAACCCGAGCACTCGGATTTAACCTCAGCCTCGGCGCTTTAGCATCACCTGCGTGCGGCACCGATGGCGGGGATACCTACCGGTGGTACGGCGCTCGCGGCAGCATCGCCGGCAGGCGTCGGGGCAGTGGAAGGGTCTCCTGGCCGTGGAGGCCATGCCGTGGTGGACATGCCGTAGAGTCATACAGCATCTCTCTTGCATGACCTGCGGGGAAAGCAGTGCCAAAGATCACAGGGCATGTTGTTGCACAGTTGCGTGTTTACGTAATCTCTTTGCGTGACATATCTGCCCATCTTTCTCAGTTTACCCGTTCGCTCGACCATTTGTCTCCATTTTGTCTTCGTCTCTCAGGAGGATGTCGGAGACCCCGGGGATCTCGGTTCCCCTTGCTCGCCGCAGCCCGTGGGGCGAATCTGGACGGTTTCTCAGCGCGGCAGCCGTCCCCTGCCTGCGTCCCTCCGCCTGCCTATTGTGCTGCATACGCAGGACACGCACTTCTGTTTTCACAACTTCAGTTGGCCGGGGAGGTTTTAATTTTTAATGAAGAAACACGCCATGACCCCGCACTCCCAGACCGGAATTCGGCCTGCCCGTGACGCACAACTTGGGGGGATCCTATTTAATTGACTTCCCTGCCACCGTTCTGGGGAGCAGCTGGTTTGGGGGTGCAGGCAAAGCCCTGGGGGGGGGGGG
>NW_010973077.1:0-1982 GCF_000737465.1 Haliaeetus leucocephalus
CTCCCACACTTCACCAGCCCCATTCTCACAGGGAGGTGGGGTCACCCACGGTGCAACCACCACTCCCGGGGCGCCCAGCCTGGTGCTCCACGGTCCGCGTTGTAAAAACGTAAATCGGACGGCTGCAGCAGAGACCGCTGACCGCGTCGGTCCGTGCGCACCGTGCCGTCCCAGAACATTATGCTTACTGGGGAAAAAAGGGAATAGACTTGGGTTTGGGAGAAGGCAGTCACCCATGGGCTCTCTTCGTTCAAACTGAACACTGCAGTTAGAGAGGGCTCAGAAAGCAGCTGAAACGTACGCAGAGCTAAACAGTGACTGTGGGGCTGCGCACCCCGCGTCCAGAAAACGGGACCGTAAGGAAGATAACTAGCCACTTGGTTTGGGGATTCCCGCAAACCACGTAAGCCTCAACCAGCCAAGCTATAGCAAACACAGCACTCACTTATCAAACTGATTTGAAAGAGCACCAGTACTAGCAACTCGGGAGCTCTTTAAAAGAAGCGGGTGAAATGAAACATTTGAACTTTGAAAACTGGGAAGGGGAGGATGAACGTTAGTAACATATGAAATGCAAGATACAGCTTTAGGGTTTGTCTTGTGGGTGACTCTTCCAGAGCGCTGTGGAGTGTGGTTTTAAAGTGGATAATTATGTCAGAAGGAAGCCTAAAAGCCAAGCCAAGGTTTCTTTCAAGAAGTACAGCATGCACAAAGTACTTGTGATGTATCTGCGTAAACGCGGATCAACTCATCCGTGGATTACGCAGACAGCTGTAAGAATCTTCCTAGTGCGATGGCACAAAGAGCACGAGCAGTCCTGCAGCTCCGCGCTCCTGAAAGCTTCGAGCAGAGCACGCTGAAAGAGACTGTTGGTGCAGCCGTCTTTCTTACGGTCATCTGTCCTCCAATTCTGCAACCATGCAATGGTCATCATCCACGGAAAATGACTTCCTGGAAGCACAATGGAATGGGTAGGACAAAGCTATCATCTGCAAAGTCTGCAGAGGCTCAGAAGGAAGTTGGAACTACTGAATTTAGGCTGGCCGAAACCTGAGAGAACCACCTCAACAGTACTTCTGACAGGCAATGAAACTGCCGAAATCTACATCTGGACGCTAGGGAACATGATGCTATTGCATCTCGCTGTAACTGGAATAAACAAACACAATGGTTACAAAGATTTACAGGCTGCCACAAAGACAAGTCTATCATCGATGAAATACAGTGCACTGTCCTTAAAAATATTCCCATTGTTCTTGCCACAGAACGAACAAGACTTGCACTATCCCCTTTAACCACGTCAGGAGTACAGGGAAGACATTTTGCCAGCACGGACACCATTCAGCTCAAATCAGTCTAATGGATAAAATCAATCAGGAAAACACGCAAAAATTCTGGTACATACCTGATCGACTAATCCTGTCAATTCTGTCCATGCTAGAAGACGAGATTTTAATTCGAGGGCTACTCTGATTAGAGGATTCAGAGCCCCCATCAGCAAAAGCGTCCTCCAACGCAAAGAGTATTTCTTTCACACATTTGTGACAGACGTTGTGCTGGCAAGGAAGGATCAGCGGGTGGGTAAACAATTCCTTGCACGCCGGGCAGATGAGCTCTCTTTCGATCCCCTTCATGGTAACCTTCGTGACAGAAGGAGGGAGAAACCAGTGTAAGCGCAGAAAACGTGAGCCAGCAAGACTCAGGGCACAGCTGCGTGCCGTCTGCATGCCACCAAAGCCCCGCTCTGTGGAATAAGCGCTGCGCAGTTTTAGATGGTCCGAAGCACTCCTCTGGTCGACGCTGCAAGCGAATCTCAATTAACATTTATGAGGGCACCGACAACACTCATTCCGACCGAAACGAACGCTGCCGCTAGGCAAACTCAGTTCGTCTTCAGGTCATGTCTGCATTGCAGGGGAGGAAAGGAGAGGAGGGGAGTCGTCCAAATTCCACTCGAGGACCTGGTGAAGGGAAAGCAACCG
>NW_010973078.1:0-1342 GCF_000737465.1 Haliaeetus leucocephalus
TTTAAAAGCAAAGCAAGAGAACTTTATACCAATCAAAGAAAAGGTATGTATGACTAGAGTCACTCAAGCTCCACCTAAAAGAAAAAATAGTACAAAAAGACCCCAAAAGAGGAAGACTGTTAGGGAAGATACCATCATAGACAAGTCAGGAGGACATCGCTGATTTCTGGGACCAGTCAATGGGCTGAGCCTCTCTCTCCCCCCCCATAGGGACACCTACTGGGTGAGATTTGAACACTCGGCTGTACCGAGTACTTCCCCAGGAAACTTAAAATTCTCTCTATATAGAGAGTCGCTTTCTTTTTTGATTTTGCGCACTGTATTCAACATTTGCATGTACTTTGCAGACGGCGTATTTATCACCGGCAATCCAGAAAAACCTGTACTGTTGCTTTAATAGACTGCGCTGCTCATTAATCTAGCTGTGATAGTTCGTTAAGGCAACCAAACTCCCTAAGTTTGGTAATTCTCATGCGTTGAACGTGGGTAAGCCGAGAGTGCAGTGTGCTATAAGTACATCCGTCATCATGACAGTTACATGACCGGACTTATAGTGCTGAATTGGACATTACTCAGAAACTAAACCTAGCCACCCCCAGTGCCTCTGACATCTGAGGATAAGCTGGAATGCAAGGGGGTTTATTTTCTGCCAAATTCTTTTACCCTTTACTGCAACAGTGACTCCAGGAACAACGCCCACTATCCCAGTGAGATTCATCTCACTTGTCTTGGAAAGGCTCATTTCCAGTTCCTCTGTCTGCTGTGATACCCATCCTTGGCTTTCTGGCCTGTGCCTTCAAATACCCAGTATGGAAGAAGCATGCCTGTGGAACATCTCACCTGTGTAGTCAGAAGGGGTTCTGCAAGCATCAGCGACATTGCCCTCTAGAAGAAGGCATTTCTCCCCTTTCAGAAGGCACAGAGCACATCTAGGGACTCTTAATACACTCAGAAGCACACCCCTCCATGTTTCACCTCTCTGAACTTCCTTCACCATTTCTTTCAGCAATGACCAAAGCAGAAAAAGGTTCTTCCTCATAGGTGTCCTACCAGGAGAGAGTGCAAAAGAAGGACCTTAGCCTCCCACAGTGTCACAGAAGAGCGGAATGCACCTCATTCAAAAGAGAGCAGCAGCAGTATGTTGTATTGAGGTAAAATAATAATTTGTCAGAGTTCAGTAAGTTCAATGGAATTTAACAAAGTTTTAACCCTGCTTTGACAAGGTTCAGTAAGTTTGATGGCAAGGTTCACCTTACTATTTATATATAGAGAGAGAACATTTATAAAGCTATAGAAATCAAATTAATATAGCCACAAAAGCATAGGTATGAAATGGATAAAA
>NW_010973078.1:2251-2577 GCF_000737465.1 Haliaeetus leucocephalus
ATCCTGTGAACTGGCCTAGGAGGCCCCCACATCCCAGCCCAGCCCAACAGGATGGCCATGCAGGGTTACTGGGGAAGACTCTGAGCTTTCCCCGGGGCTGCAAGACACAGGCAATGCCATCTGCAAACATGGAAAAGCAGGACAAAATGCCAACTTCAGAAGAATACGTGCTTGGGGACAATATGGAAAAGACCCAAAGAGGATCTCAAAAGAGACCATGTGGACGAGAGGAACTAGCCAGTGAGCCCATGAACTGCAAAGTGGCTTTCGAGGTTCCAAGCAGAGAGGGAGGGTGGTAGTGGGGAACTCCCTTTCCCCATGGGGTT
>NW_010973079.1:0-1233 GCF_000737465.1 Haliaeetus leucocephalus
CCCCAGGGTGGGGTGGGGGGTCCCCAGCGCGGGGGTTCCCGTCACTCCCCTCCTGGCCCCTCCGCGGCAGCCGGCACGGCTGGCGGGTCTCGTTTGCATACAAGCTCCGCCCCGTGCTGTATTTGCATGTCGGCCCCGCCCCTGTAACCGTATTTGCATAAAGCCCCACCTCTTTGCACGCCGGCACCGCCTCTGCTGCCTCATTTGCATACAGACTCCACCTCCTGGCCCTCATTTGCATCTAGGTCACACCTCCAGTGAATTGTCCTGCACAGGCCCCGCCTCCCCGGCCTAATTTGCTTACAAGCCCCACCTCCAGGGAACTACTCTGAAGAAGCCCCGCCTCCTGTGCCTCATTTACATACATTCCCCCGCCCCCAGGGCGCCCGTTGCCGCGGAGACCAGGCGCCGCTCCGGTCCCTCGGGAGCGGCGCTGGGACCAGCGTCTGGTCCCAGCGCCCCGCACTGGTCCCAGCCCCGCAGAGCCCCGAGCGCAGGGTCGGGCCAGGGAGGGGGGGGCAGCGTCCCCGCAGCATCACTGCATCCACACGTCCCGCATCACTGTGTCCCTATATCCCCTGTGCCCCCTGCCCCATCCCCGCAGCGTCACCGCATCCACACGTCCCACGTCACCGTGTCCCTACGTCCCCTGTGCCCCCCCGCCCCATCCCCACAGCGTCACCGCATCCACACGTCCCACGTCACCGTGTCCCTACGTCCCCTGTGCCCCCCCGCCCCATCCCACCTGGGGGCCCTGGGCGGCGCCGTCGGCGCAGACGAACTGGACGAAGTCCTTGAGCGAGTCCTGCCCGTGGTGGTAGCGGATGGTGGGGTGGGCGAAGTAGGGGCTCGACTGGGGCAGGAGGGACCCCGACGGGAAGTGCAGCGCCGAGGCCGTGGCCCGCGGGCTGCCTGCAGGGACCCTCAGTGCCAGCACAGGCGGCCGCGGGACCCACATGTCCGGGGATGCGGGACCCAGGGTCCGGAGCCCTCCCAGGACCCAGGTGTTCAGGGGAGGATGGGGACAAGACCCAGGTGGCCAGGGACATGTCGCCCCTCCCCTCCGACCCCGGCCTAGGCCCGGACCCCCAGTCCCACCCTGTGTTCACCCACCAGTGCCCAGATGGGACCCAGGTGTCCAGGGCCAACCCGACCCCTCCAGACTGGGGATCCCAAGGAGCTGGGGGGCACAGGGGGTTTGGAGGGGTGAGGCAGTGTGGGGCGCCAGGGGTC
>NW_010973079.1:3167-4059 GCF_000737465.1 Haliaeetus leucocephalus
CCCTACAGGTCCCCAGCCCCACAGCAGCCCCACAGCCTCCCCGTGTCCCCAGCCCCAGCAGGGGGGTTCAGGTGCTGTTGGGCAGCTGTGCCCCGACCCCCCCGCAGGGCCCCTCCCCTCGCACCTGTGTCCCCTGGACTCAGGCGTCTGGGAGGGGACCCAGGCATTTGGGCAGTGCCAGCAGCGACTGTGTGCGTCACCCGCGCAGCCCGCCTGCAGCCCCTATGGATCCTGCGACCCACAGGGACCCCTACAGCTGCCTGCAGCCCGACAGGCCCTATAGACCCGCCTGGAGCCCCACAGGCCCCCAGACACACAGAGGTCCTGGCGGAGCCCTATAGAGCCTAGAGAGCCCTATAGCTCCACCTGCACCCCGAGACCCCAGAGACCCTACGGGTCCCCCTGCAGGCGCCCACAGACTCAGAGAGACATGCATGGCCCCCCCCCCCCAAAGCATGGAGCTGGATCCCCTGACATGCAAAGGGACCTCAGTGTCCAGGCATGCCCCCCAAAAAGGCAGGCAGGGGGTGGCGGGGGGGCACCACCAGCATGGCCCCAGGGCACACGCGTGTGCAAGACAAGAACAGGGGGCAGGTCGGGGGGTCCCTAGCATGGGGGGGGGGCTATTGCAGAGGGTGTGACACACCATGGCATGGGGGGGGTCCCTGTCACGGGGGGGGCTATTGCAGGGGGGGTGGCACACCATGGTACAGGGGTCCCCAGCATGGAGGGGGTCCCCATCCCAGGAGGGTCCCGCTGCGGGGCTGCGGTGCCGCAGCGCGTTTCGGGTGCCAACAAGCGCCGCCATCTTCGGCCCGGGGGGGGGGGTTGGCACTGCGCCCCCCCCGGCTTGCAGCAGCCAAAGGGCCCCTGGCAGGGGGGCGAGGGGGGA
>NW_010973080.1:0-1207 GCF_000737465.1 Haliaeetus leucocephalus
CCATGCACCCACCTATGGGCAGAGCGTTGGGCTGCACCAGCTGCAGGAAGCCATGCGCCATCCCCACCAGGCCTGGCATGCTGCTCCCCGGTGCTTTGGGGCCAGGGCCGTAGGTGGGCTGTGAAACATTCCCCAGCTCCATCGTGGCAGCTCCAGCAGGCACCTGAACACAGAGAGGGGCTGTCAGTGTCGTTGGGGTGCAAGGCCACCCGACCCGCCCTGCCTCCGAGCAGGAAATGCGGGGAGAAAAAAATCAGGCACCTGCCAGCTCCTGCCCGGAAGGAAAGAGCTATGGGAGAACACCAGGGAGGGATGGGGAGTTCCGGGAGCAGCAGGGTGGGGGGCCAAGCAGGAGATGCCCATGAGGGACCAGAAGGGCTGTGGGGGATGAAGCGGGGATGAAGCACTTACCCTGTCCTCAGCACCTCCATGCACCCATGTCTGCCACAGGGCCCAGCCACAGTGCCAGCGCGCAGGCTTTATGGTTTGTTTAAGTTTCAGCTCTGATTGCTGAAAAGCTGCTTGCCAGGGAAGGCGGCGATGCTGGGATCGCCCCACCCTGTCCCTACCACCTCCTGGCAGCCAGCCACCCCAGGCCACCTCTCCACACCCGGGCCAGGGTCACCACCAACCCGTCCTGACCCAGGCATTGGGAAGAATCCCTTCTCCTCGCCCTCTGCAGAGCTCCCGCATCCTTTCTGGTTTCCTCCTGTCCCAACCCAGGAGCTAGGTGATCCGTGGTGATCCCGAGGGCATCCATCCCGCCCGCTCCACCGCAGCACCAGCTGCATCCCTTCTTCAGAACAGGGTGTGCTGGACCGGCCACAGTTTCAGCACAAACCAGCTCTGGCCACAGAACCAGTTTTTGCACTTAAAAACCCTTCCCAAATGGGGCATTGCAACAAACCCGGCATTTTCCACAGGCATCCCGATTCCCCCCCAAGTGGGGGACAGCCTCAGGGGCCCCCCGACAGGATTTTTCCTCCAAGGCTGGAGGTCTGCCAGCGCCTGCCCGGCTCCGGCTCCCCCTCCCCGCCCACCGAGGAGGGCTCCCACGCCGCGGGAGCCACGCGTGGCTCTATGCCTGCCACCGCCCCGTGGTCCTTAACCCCCGCCACCGGGGAGGGCCGAAGGTCTCTCCCGGTTGTGCCGCGGACGCACCCGGTAGGCGCGGGGCGGGTGCCCCGGGGGTCGCGTCCCGGTGGGC
>NW_010973080.1:2752-3154 GCF_000737465.1 Haliaeetus leucocephalus
TGTCCGGCCAGGCCCCGAGCCCCTTGTTTGCTCTGACTCGGGTAAAGGGCTGTTTGCCAGCAGCCCTGTGCCTCGTCCTTGCTGGGATTTCTGCTTTCCATGGCGTGGCAGCAAGCCAGCCAGGGCCAGGGCCAGCAGCCCGAGGTGAGCCAGCATCATCCCAGGAGCACAGCAAGCCCTGTGCCCGCACCCCCTGCCAGGGCATGGGGAGCACAAGGGGACGCCCCTCTGCCTTGCCCACATCAGCTGGTTCCCTTGCTCAGAAATAAGCGCTCAGGACAGCCTCAAACCGAAAAGTCATTTTATTGGTACCATACATGACTCATAAATGGCACAAACTATGGAGGGGAGGAAGAAAAAAAAAAAAAAAAAAAAAAAAAAAAAAAAAAAAAGATAAAAGGG
>NW_010973080.1:3164-3864 GCF_000737465.1 Haliaeetus leucocephalus
AAAAAAAAAAAAAAAAAAAAAAAAAAAAAAAAAAAAGGCATTACAGTGTGCCCAGGGCGGGGGCAGCGAGGGGCTCCACACCCTCCATGGGAGCCCAGCAGTGCAGCGGCGAGAATCGTACCTTAATTGCAAAGCAGAGCCCCCCCTCCCCACCACGCCGGGCTCCCACCCTGGGAGCCTATCCCCCACCTGCAAAGGGGCCGTGGGGACCCCCCGTGCCTGCGGCTGGGGGTCAGCGGGGCTGAGCCCTCCACCTTCAGGCTGCCCGTGGAGTGGCCCAGGAGCCGACGCAGGTGGCTCTCCGGGGATCTGGGGCTTGAGGTCAGGCCAGGACTGAGCCAAGGGGCTCCCGTCTCCCTGCCAGACCTCAGGGACAGCAGGGGGGGGACAGGCAGGGGGCTGTGTGTGTGTCCCCCTGGCTCGGCCACCCGTTGCAGTCTCAGCCACGAGTGGGCGAGACACAGGGTGCAGGCGACACCCCTGCTGCAGCCAGAGACCCCGTGCAGGTGGGAGCCCCTCAGCGACTCCTGCCAGCCCCATGGGGCAGCAGGACACGTGCTGCGGGATCCCTGGCTGTGGGATCCCTGGCTGTGGGATCCCCTGCGGGGAGCTGGGAGAGGGGGGGGTCTGGTGGAGAGAGTGGGGTGCACCCCCCCCCCCCCCCCACCCCCCCCCCCCCCCCCCCCTCCCCCCGCCCCCC
>NW_010973080.1:3874-4626 GCF_000737465.1 Haliaeetus leucocephalus
GGGGGGGGGGGTGGGGGGGGAGGGGGGGGGCCCCCCCCCCCCCCCCCAAACCGCCAGGCTGCTCCGCCTGCCCCGGGCTCCCTTACACACGCACAGACAGACGCACAAACCTCTCGCACACGCACTCTTGCACACACACACCCCCGCACCACACCAGGGCAGTCCCCCCCTACCCCGGCCACCCCTGTGGCAGCGCTCGCTGCAACCCCATCTCGGGGCCATTCCAGGGGGTGCCCACGGGCAGCCCCGACCCCCAGCTCCCCCCAAAACCCCCCTCCGAGGCTGCTGGGGTGAGCTGGTGAGCACAAACGCCCTCCCCCAGCACCTCCCATCTTCTCCTTGGAAGAAGCCTTGGAAGGGATTTTTTTTTTCTTTTTCTTTTTTTTAAACCAAAAAAACCCCAAAAATTATTATTTTTCTCATCGTTTCCCCTAACATCAATGGAGGCACCTGCTCTAGTGATAACACATTGAAAGAACAGTATCGTACACACTGTCTACAGCGCGGAAATGTACAAGCACGAGGTACACGAACCCGAGGCGGGGGTGGGGGGAGCGGGGACAACAGCACACAAGATTTACATTGAGGAGGGAGGCGGGGGGCTGCCCCCCCCGGCCCCTGGAGGGATTAGAAAGGAAGTCTGCAAAGTCTCTCCTTGGTTTGAAGCTCTCCGAACTGGATATAAAACGAGACTCCCAAGAGAAGAAGCCTGTACAAAAGTCAGGACAGGGTGAGAGGGCTCAGGGTGGGGA
>NW_010973081.1:0-564 GCF_000737465.1 Haliaeetus leucocephalus
TATTTCCCCGTCCCAGAGATCCCAGTGCTCCCAGTGCCACATCTCAGTGATCCCAGTGCCTCCCAGTGCTCCCAGTGCCGCCCAGTGCCTCTATTGCCCCGTCCCAGTGCTCCCAGTGCTTCCCAGTGCCTCTATTTCCCTGTCCCAGTGATCCCAGTGCATCCCAGTGCTCCCAGGGCCACGTCCCAGTGCTCCCAGTCCCTCCCAGTGCCTCCCAGTGCTCCCAGTGCCGCCCAGTGCCTCTATTGCCCCATCCCAGTGCTCCCAGTGCCGCCCAGTGCCTCTATTTCCCTGTTCCAGTGCCTCCCAGTGCTCCCAGTGCCTCTATTTCCCCATCCCAGTGCCTCCCAGTGCTCCCAGTACCTTGTCCCAGTGCAGACTGGGAGGGGGGTTGCCCCCCCGGACGACGCAGACCAGTCGCAGGGTCTCCCCCGCCCGCACGTGGGGCGACTCCAGTCCCTCGATAGTGGGAGCACTGGGGGGAACTGGAAGCACTGGTCAGAATGGGAGGCACTGGGAGGGCCCAGTGCCTTTGTGGGGGGGGACTGGGGGGGGGACTGGGAG
>NW_010973081.1:3228-4106 GCF_000737465.1 Haliaeetus leucocephalus
GTTGGTCTCTACTGGCCTGTACTGGCTCACACTGGGCTGTACTGGCTTATACTGGGCTCATACTGGCCCACACTGGGCCACACTAGTCCATACTGGGCCATATTGGCTCCTACTGGGCCATACTGGCCTATACTGGGCTCATACTGGGCCACACTAGTCCATACTGGTCCACATTGGCTCCTACTGGGCCATACTGGCCTATACTGGGCTCATACTGGGCCATACTGGCCTATACTGGGCTCATACTGGGCCACACTAGTCCATACTGGTCCACATTGGCTCATACTGGGTCTTACTTGCGTATACTGGGCCCATACTGGTCCATGTTGCCTCATACTGGGCTCATACTGGCCCACACTAGTCCATACTGGTCCATATTGGCTCATACTGGGCCATACTGGCCTATACTGGGCTCATACTGGGCCACACTAGTCCATACTGGTCCATATTGGGTCATACTGGGTCTTACTTGCGTATACTGGGCCCATACTGGTCCATGTTGCCTCATACTGGGCTCATACTGGCCCACACTAGTCCATACTGGTCCATATTGGCTCATACTGGGCCTTACTGGTCTATATTGGGCCACAGTTGGCCCGTACTGGATAATAGGAGCCCATATAGTGTCACACTGATCTATAGTGGTCCATACTGGTCTGTACTGGTCAGTGGCGGTGTATACCGGGCCATACTGGTGTATACTGGGCCATACTGGTGTATACTGGTGCTCACCGGACGGTGGCCTCGCTGGAGCTCAGTTTGGGGTGGGAGCCCTCGACGACGCGGGTGGAGACGTCGGGCAGCGGCTCCCCCCCTGCGGCCCCAAAATCACCCCAAATCACCCCAAAAATCGGCCCCCAAAATGACCCAAAATCCCC
>NW_010973082.1:0-6553 GCF_000737465.1 Haliaeetus leucocephalus
GCCGGTGCCGAGCCACGCGGGCAGTGCTCCCCACTGACCCCATCCTCGCCCTCCCCACCTGCCCCAGCGAGGCACTTTGACACCAGGACGACGGAGCCCGTCAGCTTCTTCTTGTCCAGCCTGGAGGAGCTGCTGGCCTGGCAGCCGGACAGCAACGACGACTTCAACGTCTCCGCCGTGCCGCTGGCGCAGCGCCAGCCCTCGCTCCGCAGCAAGAGGCCCCGGACGCTGGTGTGCCATGACATGCGCGGCGGGTACCTGGAGGACAGGTACGTGCTGGGCGGAGGGGAGAAGTGGTAGCGGGGCTCAATACCTCAAACCCCAAAACTCTTCCACTTCTTGATTTGTTTCCTGCCGGCTCGGCCACAGGCAGGCAGGGATGGAGGGGTTTGGTTCTTGGCACCAGAGCATGGTGACCTTGCTTGGGCCAGCCCTAGCCAGGGTCCACGGGGGTGGCTCGGTGCCACAGCTCTGCCCAGCTCCTGGGGCATGAGTCAGGGTCCTGCCCAGCCCCGCAGCCGTCTGCTGGTGTCCATCCTGCATTGCCCAACCCTCTTCCCTCTCTGCCGCTGCAGGTTCATCCAGGGCTCAGCTACACACAACCCCTATGTCTTCTACCACTGGCGGTACATCGACATCTTCGTCTACTTTAGCCACCACACCGTCACCATCCCACCCGTGTGCTGGACCAATGCGGCACACAGGAATGGCGTCCCTGTGCTGGGTGAGGGCAAGGCTGGCTGCAAGGGGGAGCCCCAGGGGCATGCTGGGTTTGCCGGGGCGCATGGCTGATGCTGGTCTCACCACCTCCCCAGGCACATTCATCACTGAGTGGACAGACGGGGAGAAGCTGTGTGAGGCATTCCTGGCTGGTGGGGAGGAGGCATACCACGCTGTGAGCAAGCAGCTGGCCCGTATCGCCCAGCACTACCGCTTTGATGGCTGGCTGGTCAACGTGGAGAACACGCTGAGTGTGAGCCGTGGTTGCACCCTGCCCGCCTCCCTGCCTCCTCCCCTGCCCTCGTGCTGCTCCCACACGGGGGTCCTCGCCCCATGCCCACCTGTCCCTGCTCTCTCTTGCCAGGCAGCAGCGGTGAGGAACCTGCCCCATTTCCTGCGGCACTTGACAGCGCAGGTGCACAGCGCCGTGCCAGGGGGCCTGGTGATCTGGTACGACAGTGTCCTGCAGAATGGCGCACTGAGATGGCAGAATGAGCTGAATGAGGAGAATAGGTGAGGTCGGGCCCTGCCTCACCACCTTGCCCCAGCAAAACCGGCCCTGGGTGGGGCAGGCACGAGCCCATCCCAAACCCAGCACTCGTGGGTGGTCAGGGCATGGCCTGCACAGCCCCCGATGGGGTGGTCTGCGGGGACAGCTGCAGCGTCTGCCCTGCCACCCTGACCCTCGTCCCCAGGGTGTTCTTTGACGCCTGCGATGGGCTGTTCACCAACTACAACTGGAAGGAGGAGCACCTGGAGCGCACGCGTGGGCTGGCTGGGCCGCGCCACACTGACGTCTACGTCGGTGTCGACGTCTTTGCCCGCGGGGATGTGATCGGTGGTGGCTTCGACACTGACAAGGTGGGTGCGCCAGGGCCAGGCCAGAGCGGGACCCTGGGCCTCTTGCTGTGGAGTGCAGGGCTCTGAGCTCCCACCGATAGCTGTGCTGTGCCACGCCAGGCTGCTAACCCAGGGAGGCAGCAGTGAGGAATGGGGGAACCTGGAGCTGCTGGGTTGCCAGCCATGCATGGAGAGGCAGCTGGGGGATCCCCGTGCTGCAGTCCCTGGAGAAGGAGGTGCCGCAGCACATCCCCATGGCATTGTCCTGCTCCATCATGGGGCCGGTGGGACCTGGGGAAGTGGGGACAGGACAGGTGACAAGGTGACCTCCTGGCCCGGCCTGTGCTGCTCACCGCTCGTCTCTGCAGTCCCTGCGCCTGATCCGCCAGCACGACCTCTCCGCAGCCATCTTTGCTCCCGGCTGGGTCTACGAGCACCTGGGGGCAGAAAACTTCCTGCACAATGAGAACAAGTGAGGGCGGCTTAGCGGGGCAGGGGCCGTGGGGGAGACAGGGCTGGGAGCACCCCAGGGCCGGGAGGGCTGCCGGGCAGTGGGACAGGGCTGCCGGGAGGCCATGGCTGCCAGACAGGACCAGCTGGCACCGCTCTGTCCCAGCTGAGGTGATGCCGGCGGCCGTGCTGGGGCAGCGGCCGTAGCAGGGGTCTCTGCTCGGACACCTGCCTTTTCCTCCAGGTTCTGGAGCTTGCTGGCCGAGTACCTGCCCACGCACAGCATCTGCACGCTGCCCCTCGCCACCTCTTTCAGCCTGGGCATGGGGACCAGCAGGTTCCTGGCTGGGAAGGTGGGTGTGGAGTGACGTCTCAGCTTGGCTCTGGCTGGGCAGGGGTGGGCTAGGCAGGGGGGTCCCTGCTCCTGGCTTCCCGCCTGGCTCAGCTTGCCCTCTCCTGCAGGAAGAAGAGGCTGGGCCCTGGTATGACCTCAGCGCGCAGGAGATCCAGCCCCTCTACATGGAGCACGAGGGCAGGCTGAGCACCAGCTGCTGCCTGCAGGACGCCTGGTGCGGGGGCAGCTCCCTGAGGCTGCAGGGGACCATCTCCCCCAGCGAGGAGCGCATGGCCATCCGGTGAGTGGGGGAGTGAAGCCCTCTTGTCACCCCCTCAGCGCTGGGCTGGCGCCATGCCGGCATGGCATGGCCCACGTGGCCCAGGCAGAGCCGTGTGGCCCCAGGGCCTCGTGGTGAGCGTGCCACGGGGCTCTCTGCCCATACTGCCCAGCAGACCTAACCCGATGCATCTTCTCTTTCTCTCCCCTCTCTCTCTCTGTCTCTCTCTGGGTGGATCTGGGGTCATCAGCCTTTTCTCTTTGCAGATGCCGGCGCCCCCCAAGCTCTTCCTGACCCTACTCTACAAGCTGGAGGGGCCGCATGCTGATGAGGTCGCAGTTGCGCTGGAACTCACCACCTGGGACTCGGGTACCTGCCACGAGGGCAACGTCACCTCCCTGCCTGGTGAGGACCCTGCCCCCCCCCCACTGTGCTCTCCGCTGTCAGCACCCGCTGCGGGGCACGGGACCAGCTCAGCCCCTTGTGCCCCCCCAACCCTGCTCCCTCTGGCAGAGCCCAATGGCCGGCACCACCCCCGGTTCCTCCCGGCACCACCACCCAGCCTCGCCAAGCTTCTTGCCGCCTGTGACCGTGGCTCCCATGGCTGGACCAGCCGGTGAGTGCCCTGCCGTCACCCGGTGCCTGTGGGCAGGCATGGGCATTCTGTGGCCTCCCCAGCACCATGGCTGCTCTGCCACTTCGCTCTCAGGTGCTACGAGCTGGACCTGCAGGACTGCAGCCTGCGAGACCTCTCCCTGCTCGTGTCCCGCCACCAGCCCAGCCCGCAGGAGACACCCTTCTCCTGCCTCCTCGGGGAGGTCCGGGTGAGTGCCCACCGCTGCCGGCTGGAAGCCACCTGCCCCGGTGCTGCCCCACACTGCCCTGCGCCGGGAGGGTGGGTGGGCGCCTGCTGCTCTTGCCCCCAGCCCCAACGGTCCTGCGGTTCCCTCCACAGGTGCTGGATGCGGCCAGTGTGGCGGCTTCCCCGCCGCAAGTGCAGAGTCTGATGGCCTCGCAGCTCTGGTGGCAGGAGGGCCCCGAGAAGGAGCAGCTCTCGCTCAGCGTCACCCTCCGCTGGACCTTTCCGCCCGGCCAGGCCGGCTGCTTCCGCGTCCTCAGCCAGGGTGCCCGTTGCCGCCAGGGCCAGACGCCGCTGCAGCTGCTGGGGCTGGCGCACGCCTGCCTGTACCGTGCCGTGGGCTTGGTGGTGCCACGGCCGGCGGCCGGGCAGTCCTGCCGGCTGGAGCTGCTGGTGGAGCCAGTGCTGCGTGACAAGCTGCCCGTGGACCCCGACCGCTGGGGCCGGCTGGTGCTGGTCTATTCCGAGCCAGCCCATGGCACCGGCTGAGACGGGCATTAAAGGCAAGCATGGTGCAGCCTGGTGTCCCCATTCCTCTGTGCTGGTGGGTGGGCTCTAGGCAGGGGGCTTAGAGGGTGGAGGCTGCATTTCATCACCCTGGTTCGGTGGGTCCCTCTTCTCCCACCTGTGGCTGGGCTCAGCCCTCACCGTGGGGGCCCACTGGGCTGCCAGGGACCCCCCAGCTCCTGCAACCCTCGCTGCCTGCAAGCTGCGGGCACCCAGGCTGGGGGTGCCTGCTCTGAGACCCCCTCAGCCCCACATCTGCTCGCCTCCGGGACCAGCCTGGCACGGTTGCGAAGCTGCCAGCACCGGGTCTGCTGCAGCACTCAGCCCTGAAGGAGCAGCCCAGCGCGGGCAGCCGCTGTGCCTGTCCGCCACGGATCTAGCCCGCGCTGCCCTCTCCCCAGGGCTGGCAGGCAGCGGCTGCGCCCATGCTGCCTCCCCTGGATATCTTATGCAGAGAAAGAGAGAAAATTTATAGCAGCAATTATTTTCTCACAGTCTGGTGAGCAAGCAATTAGCAGGCAGGGAGGCAGGCGAGCGCGCCGCGCAGCAGGGTCGCCCAGCCCCAGCTCCCTCCGAGCGCCGGCCCCGGTCCCACAAACAATGCTGGCTCCTGGTCAGGAAAATTAATATGTCAGCAGTTAAGCTGCTGCTCCTCCGGTGGGGGACTCGCTCTGAAATGAATTATCTGACGGTTTGAAAAATGAAGGGCTCAGCACAGCCAGGGGAGGGCACCTGCCATGCCGGCACCCCACTCTCTTGCTATGGCGAGGCCGGAGGCCCTGGCACGTTCCCCCCTTGCCTGCTGCAGGCTGCAGCCCCCTGCCCAGAGGTGTGCCAGGATGGCCAGACCCGCCGTGCCAGCCACGGCCCCGTGCCAGCACCCCAGTCAAAACTTGAGTCGCCCTGGTTGAAGAAAGAAATCTTTATTAATAATTTCAATAATAATAATAATCCTTGTAATAATAATAATAATAATAATAATAATAATAATAATACTGTTTATTAGAATGGTCACACCTTTGAAGCATACAGAATGGGCCGGCGCCAGCCTGCGCACCGGCGGCCGGCGCAGGGGTTTGCTGTAAGGAAGAAGCCAGTACAGCGATGGAAGGAGCTTTGTACAGGGGCGGGGGCGCGGGGCTGGGGTGGCTGGGGCTATGTACACCGGGAATAGAAAAGGGGGAGCTCGTCGCTGGAGCATCGGGGGGCGTCTGCAGACTATAAAGTGAGGTTTGAGGAGTGGCGGAGCCACGCGGGGCAGGGTGCGGGGCGGGGGGGCTGAGCACGAGGCCGCCCTATGGGACAGGCCTGCACCCCGGGGTGGGGTCCGCAGCGCCCCGTGCCGCTGGGCACCGGACCCGGAGCACCGGCTGCTGCAGATGGACCCCGGGACTCGGGCTGGTCCCCGTGGGCAATGCCAGCCCCCGGTCCTGGGCGATGCAATGGCCGAGACCCCACGCTGAGGGCTGGTGGGGTCCCGCTGTCTCGGGCAGGGACGGGTGGCCGTAAGCATGTCCCGCGCCACGGAGCAGGCGGGAGCGGGAGCAGGATCGGGGCAGTCCCCGTCCCGGCTCAGCGCAGGGGCCGCGAGCGGCATTGGTCAGGGCTGCTCCCTGCGGGGTGGGAGCCCCAGGTGCGTCAGGGGATGGAGGGGAGGGAGGGGAAAGGGATCGCAAGCGAGTTGCAAGCTCCTCTTAACAAAAATTCCCTTTAAAAGGCAGAGGCTCATCCCCCTGCAACGCCCAGCGCCTCAGCAAAGCGGCTGCACCACCACCCCAGCTCCGTACGGGAGCCGAGGCCTCGCACACTTGACACGCTGATGACCGGCAAGCGCCGTAGCGCCGTAGCTTGGGAAACATGAAGCCAAGTTCCCACCCCAGAGCCCAGTCCCCAGAGCCGGGGAAGGGGCGGCGTGCCGCAGCGCTCCGCTGGCACCCCCAGCGCCGCCGCGCCGGGGCTGAAAGGAAGACGTGGTGCCCAGGCCCTGCGCCTGGGCGGGCGGAGGCCCCTCTGGATGCCCCCACGCTCAGCGGCGCGCCGGCTCTCCCTCCCTGCCACGGGCTGCGGGGCCGGGACGGAGAGGGACCCCTCTGGCACGTCCGGCCGGTCCGTGCTCGCCGCGGCGCTCCTCCGGGACTCGCTCGCTCGGTGCGTGTGTGGACGGTATGGGACTTTCACTTGGCTGTTACCGCTTTGCTTTTTTTTTTTTTTTTTGTTGCTTTGCTTTTAATTTTTTTATTTTTGATTTTTTTTGTGTGTGTGTGGATTTTTTTGCCCTTCCTGGTCCCAGAAGGAAACGGCCGCGGTTTCACTACAACAGAAACAGAGAGGCAGATCTTTCGCTGGAGCGGCTTGCAGGGCAGCCTGGCCGAGCCGCTGGCCGGGGCGGGGGGATGCAGGCGCCAGCCCGGCCCCCCAAGCCCCGCACCGCACCCCACGCCCGCGCAGCCAGCCTGCCGCACCGGAGCTCCTCCGCAGAGCAGCACAGTCGGCCCAGAGAAGTGCTACTGCCCGGGGCGCCGTCCCCGGGGTCCCGCACCTGCCCCCGCCTGGCTCCGTCCCC
>NW_010973082.1:7013-8176 GCF_000737465.1 Haliaeetus leucocephalus
GGCTCAGCGGAGCCCGGCCTGAGCCCCAGCCCCAGCCCGCCCGGGCAGGGCCCGCGGTTCCTCCAGAGGCTCGGCCTCGGCTCTGTCTGCCTGGTTTGGTTTGGTGCTAGTGAGCAGTCAGTGTTAGTGGTGGGAGGGGCTGTGTCTGTCTTGCTAGTAGGGAGTGAAGCGGCTGTACCCTCCTCGGTATAGACTAGCCTGCAACATCAAAGATGAAAAAAAAGCCAATCAGTATTCGAGAGAGAGGCAAAGCCCAGTTCTTCCCTTTTTTTTCCTTTTTTTTTTTTTTTTTTTTTTCCTCTTTAAAATGACACCAAATCGCTTCTGTCCTTGGGACATGAGGGGTGGGCAGGGCCAAGGGTGCCCAGTGCTGCCCTGGTTCTGGGACGGCCACGAGTGCTGCCTTGGAGCCGTGCACGGGCCAGGGGCTGCAGGGTGCCCCAAGCCCCGGTGTCCCCAGCATGGCACCACTGTGGCCAGGTCTCCTCCCGCCTGCAGTGACCGCGGAGGAGCCCGTCCCATCCCCGCTGCAGCCCTGGGCTGGTACCCACCCTGCCCATCCCCACGGGACGGAGGGGCCACGGCCCCTCGCTAGCAGATGCCTGGGACCGGGGGTGCCAAGGGGCGCTTGGCAGCCCAGTCCCAGCCGGGGTAGTGGGGGGTGTTTTTAAAAAAAAAGGAAGAAAAAGATGGGTTGGCTTTGAGATCCGGCCCATGAGTGGGATTTTTCATCTTTGATGCTGGTTGTGAAGCTAGCTAAGAGCCGTGGCGCGTGGGTGGGCTGCAGGCGCCAGCGTGCGCACGCGTGCTTCCCTGTGCGTGGCTGCGCACCGGGGCCTGGGGACACGGCCCTGCGCCGGGGACGAGAAAGAGGGTCCCAGTCCCCGGGCAGGGCCCTGGGGGGCTGCCCAGGCAGCCAGCGCAGGGGGCAGCCGGGCCCCTGGGAAGCAGCATGCGCGGGCAGGACTGCGTGCGGGTACCGGGGGCCGGGCGTAACGGGGCACATGGGGTGGAGGCGTGGGGGTGGGGGGGCCTCCTCTCTTGCCTGCCTGCGGACAGAGCCAGGCAGGGGCTGCGCTGCTCCTGCTACCGCCGCTGGCTCCCGGCTCCCCCCCCCACAGCCCCCGTGTGCAGGGCTGCCCCCCACCCCTCCCCTGCCCCCC
>NW_010973082.1:8186-77001 GCF_000737465.1 Haliaeetus leucocephalus
CCCGGGGGTGGCGGCAGCTCGCGCTGGGAAGCAAAGAAAGGCCGTGGGGGCTGCTCTTACCATGGTGCCGATGCTGTATGTGGCGGCGGGGCCGATGGTGTGGTGGTACGGGTCTGCCGCTGCATACACTCTGCCGTAACTAGGAGCAAACACAGCGGCGGGCGTTAGCGACTGGGGTTGGGGTCCCATCTCCCCTCAGCAGCCCCCCTTCCCAGCTGCTGCTTCCCCCTGCTGCGCCTGGGAGCCCCCCGGGACCTCCCTGCTTCTCCCTGCCTGGGCGCCAGTCATTTTCAGAACAAGCCCAAGGGAAGCGCAGGGGCCCCGGTTTGCAGGACACCCTTGTCATGCCTGGCTCTGTCCTCGTCCCGCGGGGCACAAAAGCTGAGGTGTGTCACACCAGGCAGTACAGGGGGTGAAATGGGTCTTCCCCCACACTGGGAGCGATGCCTGCGGTGCCACAGTGCTTACCTGTCGCTGTATGCTGCCGCTGCTGCTGCGGGCTGGGCATATCTGTAGGCGGCATAGCCCCCCTGCAGTGGAGGAGAGATTGCTGTCAGGGAGGGGGCAGCACCCACCAGGGGAGGCTTGCGGGGCCGGGGCAGCTGGGCACCCCCTGGGCACTGCCACGGAGCAGTGGTGGGACCCTGCGGGGAGCCGGTACCCGTGCTACCAGGCGCGCACCAGCCTCATTACCATTCCCCAGGGGCTTTCACAAACATTAACCTTAAAAAATTAAATTTCCAGAGGAGAGAATGTCACCTCCCTGATCGCTTTAATGAGGTGTCACATTAGATAAATCCTTCAGCCACCCGCCTGAAATATCGCCAATGGCTTCTTAAATATGGAGGTTAAATGCCAGTGTAAGACAGCGCACTGGCGCTCACTGAGGCCGTAAATCCCACGCGGTGCTGGCCCTGGGAGGGGCCTGGCTGGGGGTACAGGACCCTGCGTGGTGCCACCCCGCTCGCTCCGGAGGAGCCGCGCTCACGTCCGCGCTCTGCCTGGGCTCCAGCTGCCTTCCCCAGGGGAAGGGGCTGGCAGGGGGCAGACCCCAACGCGGAGCCGCCCGGCGCCGCTCACCCCCCGCCCCAGCACAGGGTCTCTGGCACGGCCCAGACCCAGGCACGGCACTTACATAGATCTCAGCTCCGTAGAACCCATCCTGGTAGACGACCCTGCAAATGAGGTGAAGGCGTCAGAGCCCGGCCTGTGTCACTGACCGAGAGGGACTGGGGTGAAGCCAGTTGAACTGGGGGAGCTGCTTCCAGCGGTGCAGCTGACAGGCCAGGAGTGGCCATCCAGGCAGCCCGAGGGCACGTCCCGGGCTGGGACTCCTGGCAGGGACGTGGGGACAGGTAGAGGGCATAGCCAAGGGCAGGGGTAGCCACAAGGATGGAGAAGTCTAGGGCATGATCACCGCTGGGAGCAACTGAATGGCCACATCTTGCCATGGCCGTGCCTGACACCAGAGCGGCCGTGTGTGCCGGGAGAGAAAGTATTTCTATTAAACCAACCAACGCAGCTGGAATAACGGTCTGTGCTTTGGGGCACAGGAGGCCAGTGAGCATGTGGGTCATGCCGAGGAGCAGCAGCCTGGGGGGGGTTTCACAGAGCCCGAGGCCAGGCAGGTGCTGGGGGAGCTGCAGCCCGTTCCCGAAGCACGAGAGCCCGGCAATGCCGACGCTGATGGCAGCAGAATCGGAGTGACGCGGCAGCAAATGATCCCCCCGCCCCAAGGCAGGCAGTGCCCGCCGCTGCCCGGGTACTCACGCGCCATAGGTGGGGATGGGCGGCGGCGGCGGTGCAGCCCGGAAGGTGTTGTAGACGGCGCGTCCTCGTCCCCGTAAGTGTGCCCCTCGGTAGGCCACAGCCGTCCCCGTGGCGGGGTACGGGAACCCCGTTACTGCGGGAGGGAGGGAACAAACGTGGGCTTTCCTCAGCAGCTCCCCGCAGCGCACAGCTGGGGCCCCCGGCAGCCACCGCGGGACATCCCGTGCCAGAGCCTGCCTCTGCCCCATGGCCTGCGGGGACACAGCCCCGTGGGGATGCTGGGGCGAGGGGAGCTGCGCACGCAGGGGTGCAGGAGGAGGAGAGGGGCCGGGGGCTGCTCGGCAGGGTTGGACACGGTGTGGGGCCAACATTCGGCGGGACCCACAGCGAGGCTGTCCTGAGGTGACGTTACCTGCGTAGAACTCAGGGCCGTAGACCGCTCCCACCACTGGGTTCAGCTTCCAGCCTGTGGGCAGGGAGAGCTGGTGAGGCCGGGGGCATCCTCCCTGCGGTATTCCCCCCACCCCCCCGGCTGCGCTCCGAGGGGCCACAGCTCCCATCCCCGGTCAGCTGCTGGGCATGGGGTGCCCGGGGGGGCTGCATCCCTGCACTGGGCAGGCAGCGGCCGCTCTCCCGTCTGCCCAAGGGTGCGGAGGGCGTTTGCTGCAGGAGCTTAGTGGCAGCCTGGCAGCAAGGGTGCCCGGGGATGCCCCGGCCCACCGCAGCTCCAGCTCTCCTCGTGCTGGCCCTTACCGTTGGTGTAGGGGTTGGCAGCCTTCTTGTTCGTCATGACCCGGGCCGTGGCGTTGTTCACCTGCAGAGAGAGGGGATGGGAGCTCAGCACCTACGGGCAGCAGGGCTGGCGAGGCCGCAGTCCAGGGCCCGCTCGGCTGCGCTCGGCGCACGTTGCTGCTGCTTCAGGTGCCGGAGCGAAGGATGCCAGCCGGACGGGGAGACACGGGAAGAGTCTCTGCCCGCAGCCGCCCCGCTGTGATGCAGTCCTGCCCACACCCCTGGCCAGCACAGGCCTCCCAGCTCCAGCAATGAGCATTGGTCGGGCTGCTGGCTGATACCCTGACCGCGGCAGTGCCATGCTCAGGCTTAGTCCTGACGTGCCGCTGCCAGGCTCGGCCGCCTCCTGTCCCCACCCCATGCCCAACCCAGCCTGCAGGAAGGACACACTCGTGGCAGGAGTCCGGGCCACTCCTGCAAGCGCCCGCGAGCTCCTGCCTGGCTTTGTCGGACCATGTTCTCCGACACGCACGGCCCGTCCACGGGGCATTGCTGTGCCCTGCCAGGCTGCCCTTCCCTGCACTCAGCATTGTTGGGGACGTTTGTGTCCCAGTCCCTCCGCCACGTGCTGCCCCGCTTCCCACCGCTTGCCGGTGATCAGCAAGGTGCTGCCAATGAACGGGCAGAGCCTGATCCCTCCGCCTGGCTTGAAGAAATAAAAGCCTCGGGGGCCGGGCAGTGTGGCAGCTGCCTGCACAGCGGGCACGGAAGCCCTGCGCAGCATCCTTCCCTCCTGGGCACAGGGGAGGTGGGGACGGCACGCGGAGCAGAGAGCCCCTCTCCTCCCTGCAGAGCTCAGGGCGGCTGCGTGGTGGGCAATGAGGGCTGCAGGCAGCTGGGGTCTGCCAGACCCCTCTGTAACTGGCAAAATGCAGCCAGAGCCCGGGCCGGTGCCCCAGCTCTCCCTGCACGCAGGAGGTTTGTGTGAGCCAGACGCTCCTTGCGCCAAGTGACGACCTTCCCAGCAACCGGCACTCATGCTCCCGTGCCGCATTCACGGATGCATGCACGCGCCGGGCAAGCCTCCCCTGGGGCATGCGGGACTGGTGCGGGACCCGGGGCTGCCCCAAAGTGTCCCCTGCCCCAGCTCTCCCCTGCCTGCAGCCCCCCCGGCAGCTCTGCCCTGCCTGCAGCCCCTGGCAGGAGAGGGCCCCCAGGCAGGGTGGAGGGGACGCACGCACACGCAGGCATGGCACTAGCACACTTATCTGAGCACCTCAATCTTCCGGCCCTCTACGATGGTGCCATTCAGCTTCTCCCGTGCCCGGTCGGCATCTGTGCTAGTTTCAAAAGTTACAAACCCAAAACCCTGTGAGCAGAGGAGAAAAGGAGAAAGAAAGAGACAGAGAGAGACAGAGAGAGGGTGCGGGGACAGAGAGAGAGAGGGGGTGAATCAGGAGAGCTGGCGCAGGAGATGAGGCTGCCGCAGTGCAGAGATGGAGAGCCCGGGCCGGGTCCCCCGCTGGGTCTGGGGGTCCCGGCTGAGGCCCCAGCATCGCCTGCGAGCTGGGAAAAGAGTCTGGGAGAGGGGCACAGAAAGCAGGGAAGATACAACAGAGACATCCACACACAGAGGGACAAGAGCTGCCTGTGCGGGGAGGGACAGAGCGAGCCCTCCCCTCCCTCTGGCGCTCGGGGCGCAGGGACCCACACAGCCCCCTCAGCCAGCGCAGGGCAGTGGGACGGGGCTGCCCCGAGATGGGGTACCCCATGCCTGGGTCCCCCGGGGCAGGAGAGGAGGGGATAGCAGGCAGAGGAGCTGCCAGCCATCCTGGCTCTGCCTGGCCCCCTCCCTAGGGCTTGCCATAATGGTGCCGGCCACGGGCAGCACCCACCTTGGAGCCCCGCTCATTGAAAATGATCTCCACGTCCAGGATCTTCCCGAATTGCTGCAAGCAGAGAGAGCAGAGGTGTGAGCACCCACAGAGCCCCTGCCCCGCACCCGCACCTGGGGCTGCTGGCACAGGGCTCTGCGCCCAGCGGGGCCAGGGACGGGCAGGGGGCTGCCTTGGGGGTCAGACCAGGGGACCCTCGGTGCCATGCAGGGGAAAGCCCCTGTCCCTCCCATGGCACCCGCTCTTCCAGGACTTGAGGAATATCACCCAAAAATCTCATTAGCCTGCGCTGCTCTGAATCCTAATGAGGGCTGGGAAAGGGACAAGGGGAGGGAAAAGGGCTCTGTATCACCCCCCGCTCCACGCACGGGCCTTGGTCCAACAGCCCGGCTGTTAACCAGGGTGCAAATCCTGCAAACCACCGCTCCCCGCCAGCAGCGGCACGGAGGTGCCCAGGCATGCCGCAGGCTGGGCAGGATGGGCCCTTGGTACGGGACAGTGCCGGGGTCCCTGGGGTGCCACGGGGTAGCACCTGAGCGGAGAGCAGGGGATGCAGGTGGCTGGATGGGGCTGGACTCACCCCAAACATTTGCCGCAGGTCAGGGTCCCGGAATCGGAAGGGGATGTTGGAGACGTGTAACCTCTTGGGCTGCTGCTTGTCTGTGTTGTCTGAGGAGTGTAGCTGCTGGCTGTCTGTCTGTGCCGCCTCGTCTGTCTGCTGTGGGAAGCACCGCCGGCCGTCAGCCCCCGGCATTGCCAGCCCCGTGTCCCTGGCGGGTGTCTGGGCTCAGGGACTGTCCCCCTCCCCTGTGCTTGGCCCTGCCTGTCTCCAGGGACACCCTGGACCCTGCAGTCCCCAAGCTCCGGGCAGCACCGCATGGGTCTCCCTGCAGCCTGGCGAGTCGGGGGAATGCCAGAGGGGATCTCTGCCTGCTGGGAATCGGGAACCAGCCTGCACTTCCCCACCTCAGCCGATGCTGCCAGCAGGGTCAGGTCATCACCCGCCCAATGAGTGGTGCCAGGGACCTGGGGGGCTGAGTGCTGGGGGGGGGGCGTGCAGGGAGCACACCCCAAGGAGGGGGAGGCCTGGGAGAGTGCGGGGGGTGACCCACTCCAGAGAGCCAGCCAGCATCGGGTGGTCTCGTGCCGGTCTCTCTCCCCTCCGTCAGCCCGGTGGCATGGTGCCCGGGGGCCGTGACCGCGGCACGCGGGTGTGCTCAGGGCAGGGGGTGGCAGACCCCGCACGCGGGGCTGCTGTGGCCAGGCTGGGAAGTGCTCGGCTCAGCATTTTCCCCGGCGCTGCATTACAACCCCCTAATTGAAGCTATCTGGTGGGAAGGCAGCCAAGCAGGTAGATTACAAGTGATTAGAAATGACGGGGGGGGCTGTGAGGGAAGGAGCTGGCGGCCGCAGCACCCAGCCCGGCGCCCCGAGGGACCGCAGCCAGGCAAGCACTGCTGCCCTGGCACCCCTCCTGGCAGCTCCGGCGCTGCCCTCGGACCCCCACCCGCCCCCATGGACACCGTTCCCTTACCGGTACCGTCTGCGTCCCTGCTATGGACTGTGTGCTGGCGTCGGTGCCCGGCTGCTCGGCGTGGCTCTGTGCTGGTGTGTAGAGGGTCATGGCGTGCTCCGGTACTGTGCTTTGCCCCGAGTAGTCCTGCGTGGGGTGGGGGTGTGGTGGTGCGTACTCTGCGGGGATCCCGTTCTGGGGGGGTGGGGGGTACTGGGCCGGGGGGTAGGGCTGAGCCATCGCGTCCGGCGGAGCCGTGGCGTCCTGGTTACCCTGCCGAGACAGCGGCACCATCCCCCTTACCCACTGACGTCCCTGAGGTGCCTGGGCTGCGACCTGCCCCGGGGAGGGGTCCTGGTCCCCGCAGCCAGACCCAGGCCCCCCAGCCCCACCACGCCCCAGCCTTTGGTGTCCCCCCTCCAAACCCTGGCCTGTCTCTGTGCCACGGCAGCTCTTGGGTCGCTTTACCCGCAGCTGAGCCCCCATCCTCTCCTGCTCTGGGGCCCAGCCTGCCCAGTGCACTGGGGCTCGGGCAGCAGGAGGATGGAGCCCCCCGCTGTGGGGCTTAACTAGGGGAGCCTGCACATCACCCTCTCCGCAGGGAAGGAAACCAGGGCAGCCCTTGATTTGGAGCCCAACGTGGGGCAAAGCAAAGTCAGGCTGGCAACGTCGCTCCGGGGGGGCTGCACAGCATCAGCGCCTGCCAGCAGCAAAGCCGGCATCTTGGTGATGGTGGTGGCAGCGAAGGGGAGCGGGGCTGGGGAGGCAGGGAGGGGCGGCCAGGGAGGGATATTGATGGCCCCTTAGCAAACACCAGAGAGGGATCAATTAACTGTTAAATATTTGATTAGGCCCTTTGCTCTAACGCAGCCAGCCTGGCCGCCCTGGTCAAACGGGGTGAGCTGCACCCACACCATGGGCCGAGGGCTGCCCATTGCCTGCCGGCAGGGAGGGGCGGCAGGGGTGGCTGCCAGCCTGTGCCTCTCTTGCACACCCATCCACCATCCATCCTCACAGCCCCACGTACACCTACAGGCTCTCCCCCCTTGCACACGCATGTGCCGCACCCGCCGCCGCACAGACGCCCACCGCGGCACACAGCAGCAGCCCCCACCGGCAGCCAAGGGCTGCGAACGCTTGAGCCAGCGCATGGGGCAGTGCCGGCAGCCCCTTGGATACTTTACAACCCGCCGTGGCAGCCTCTCACCCATGAAATACATCTGTGGCTCAGCCTGTGGAGACAAGCTCCTTAATTGTGTGTGTGGCCAATTTATGGTGCGGAGGGATGGTGGGGGGCAGGTGGGGGGCCGCGCTGCTCGCTGCTGTCCCCCAGTCGGCAGGGCCGTCGCGGCTGCGAGGGAGGCAGTGGAGCCCGCGCCAGGGGCACGGCGGGGACCACATGCAAACCCAGCGTGAATAATCCCGCTACAGATCTGCAAGTCATTGGCAGGCTCGCCAGCGCCTTCCCGTGCTGACTCAGCTGCTCGGGGACGCACCAGCCAGATGCACCTGCCAGCGTGGCCTGGGGCTGCCGATGCTGCAGGACGGCAGAGCCCCATCCCCGGCACTGCCCCCGAGCCGGGCAGCGGGCGCCAATGCTCCTACTTGTACCGTGGGTGCAAACCTCACCTCACAGGCTGGAGGGTTTCCATCCTGCATGCAGCCTGGCCCCGGTGCCTGAGCCTGCTCCAGGGAGTGGGCAGATACCGAACAGTCACAGCGGTCACGCTCCCCGTGCCCGACACTCCCTGCCTGCATCCCGGATGCCCAGTGCCCGACCCTCCCTGCCTGCAGCACTCCTGCACGCTGGACATCCATCCTTGCTGTCACCATAGCCAGGATCAGCCACCAACACGGCGGGGATGGGCACTGCTGCCCAGGCAGAAAGAGCCAGCGGGCAGGGGGACGCAGACGGGTGCCGGGGCAGGGACCATCCCCACCTGCCCAGGTCTTGGGCCCCGCTGGCTCCTTGCCAGCCTGTCCCGACAGCCACGTTCATATCTGTTATTAATTAGGCCTGTCACAGTGCTTGTCAGCCCAAGTATTATTTCATTCAGGGACCATTAGGTTCCCCTGTTTTGCTGCTCGCCGTCGCCGGGGCTGCTGGTGCTGCAGAGGCACAGATCTATGGCTCCCAGCACCTCCCTCCCGCCAGCGCTGCCTGTCCATGCCCAGGGATGGGGCTGCTCAGCTCAGTGGCGGGGGGCTGGCGGGGGCGAGGGCCCCGCGGGGAGGGTGATGGCGATGGGTTTGGCTGCGCAGTGCCCGTTGACGTCACAGGGAAACGGCTGCTGCTCAGCTCCACACCCCGTGCTGCCTGCGTCCTTGCCCGCCGGCTGCTCTGGGCTGCCTGCAGCGTGGGAAAAGCCCCGTCCCTGGGCAGCCCTGGGCAGTGATGGGGCCCCTCCGCTCTTCCCGGGAAGGTTACTGGGGCCCTGGCCCCACAGCAGCCCCTGAGCCTGCACCAGGACCAGCCCCTTCCCTGGGTCCTTCCCTGCACCGAGTGCCCGGGGGGTCCTGGGGACCCACCTCTGCACCCCAGGGGAGGCAGCCAAACGGCACCGGCCTGCAGCCAGATGCTTCCAGCTTGGGGTGCCCAGCCCCATGGGGAGCCCGTGGCACAGTGCCGGCCGGTGGGTGCCAAGGACAGGGGGCTCCGACAGGCATTCCTTGCTCACGCACTGCATGTCCCTCCCGGCAGCAGGAGGGATGGTCCTGCATGGTGCTTTGTGGGGCAGCTTTCCACACGTGCATTAAAAGAAAATCTGATTATTAATAGCCCATGGCCCTCATTTAGTAAAAGAGACAGGAGATTAGTGCAGTGCCCAAGACCAAGTGTGGAGCAAAGCCGGCCGTATTTAACATGGCACGGGGGGCATGAGCAGCACCCCGCCACCTCTGCTCCCCACGCTGCCCATCTGCTCAGGCAGGATGCCGGCAGGGCTGTGGCACAGCCCTGTGCCGAAACACCATGGCCCTGGGGACGGCAGCAGAGGCCTTCGCTGTCAAGGGGAGAAGCGGCTCTGGGAAGTGTGGCACGCGCCGCTGCATCCTGCGGGCTGGCGGGCGTCCTGCTGCCTCCTGGCTCCTTGGCAGACCACTGTGCTGAGGAGCCTGGGCCGGGGAAACCCCCTGCGGGGAGCGGCTCCAATCCAGCCGGCTGCGGGACGCTGCTCCCCAAGCCCAGCCCTGGAGGGCAGAGCTGGGGGGACCCCGAGGGTGCCTGCGTGGTGTCCCCTGTGTGGCATCCCCTGCCCTGCCCGCGGCTCAGCCTCACACCACCAGCCCTGCGCAGCAGCTGCTGCAGCAGGCAGGGGTGGATATCATCTTTAGCTGATTAAATGTCCCTCATTAACGAGTTTCTTTAATTAATGAAGTTTTTTTGTTTGCTCCACTTGCTTTCTCCCCACCGCACTCTGCCTCCTCAGCACAATCCAGGCCATCTCCTTTCAAGTCATTTAGCGCGTGGGGCCGGTTCCTGCCGACGCCGCACTTTGGTGATTGTGCCTGTCAGCTCAGGGCTGACGACGCCATTTTTAACATTTGCTCCTTTTTAAGAAAATAACGCACCAGGAGCCCCCGAACGCAGAGGACATGTCTGAGCAATTAGCTGAGCACAGAGCACCTGCACTCACAATAGGGCACCCACTGGCCCCAGGCACCCTGCAACGTGCCACCACATCTTGCCCGCGATGGGCGTCCTGCCAGCATGGTGCAAAGGTGCAGCGTGAGAGCTCCCCTGAGTTATCGACCGCTCACGAGCAACCGTCACCTGCTGCCACCCGCCTCCAGCCGTGGACGGGCAGCGTGGTGGTCCCATGGTAGTCCCGCAAAGCCAGCCAGTGAGCTGTGCCCACACTCAGCCAAAGCCTTTGCTTGCACACGGGGTCACAATTTACAACCAGGCAGCAGCCTGCCCTGGGGCTGGTCCCCTCCCCTGCGACCCCGCGGGCACCACAAACACGCCCAGTTTCCTCCAAAAGCCTTGCGGCCATCCTACCACCTCGGCCCAGCCCTGCTCTCCTTTCTAGCCCAGGGTGACCCACACCCGGCCAGCTCTGCCTGCGGATGTCCCCTTCCCATGTGCTGCACTCAGGCCAGTGCTGCTCGTGCAGGGGTGGCACGGCACCACCTGGTCATGGCACATGTGCAGCCTGGAAGCCAGCATGCTGAGCCCCGGAGCAGCTGGGGAGGGGGCACAGTCCCATCACCACGTACCTCCCCACTGCCAGCGAGAAAGGAGCCCCCGGAGCAGCACACAATGAGGAGCCTGCAGCCACGGGTGTCTGGGAAGCAAAGGCAGCATGGATCTGCAGGCAGCCCAGCCCAGCTCCGGTCCCCAGTGCTGGTGGCTGTCCCGCTCCTTCCACTGGGAACCAGCCACCCGCCGAGGGGTGCAGCGAGGGGCTGGGGTCCTAACCCCACCACAGCATCCAAGGAGCTTGTCAAGATGTTCTTCCAAGCTGCAAAGCCTCAGTGGGCAGCACATCCCGCAGGCAGTGCAGGCAGGCAGGCAGCAAGCGCATTACTCTGACCCAGACTGGCTCCTGCTTGCTCGCTCCCTGTCAGGGCGTCCCCCTGCCGCACGGCGAGACAGCCCGAGGTCAGAGCCGAACGCAGGGAAGTATGTTGAGCAATTCCCCGAGGGCACGCCAGCCTGCCGCTCTGCCAGCACCAGGGCAGCTGCTCGCTGCTGCAACAGGTCTGCAGCGCGTTGCTGCAGCTGGACCTGCCATGCCCGCCAGCAGGACACGGAGCTGGGGACAGACCGGGGCCGATGGCAGCATCTGCCCTCGTGCCCGCTGCCTCGGAGCAGGATGGTGCAGCAGTGCCATGCTGTGCTGGGTGGCAGAGACGGGCTCAGCAAACGCCCGGCGGCGGCAGGAGGGTCCTCACACGGCCTCACGTGCCCCCCAGGCACCCAGGGGTCACGCGGCCATGCCACCACCGCGGGCTGCTGCGAGGCCGTGCGCGGCACGGCTCATCTGCGTGACAGCCACAACGTCCCCCCTTCGATCCAGCCGCTCGCTCATGCTAATGACTGTCAACATGAAACAGAGGCCGTGAAGGGGAAGAAAATTACTCCCTGAAAAGGAATTGACTGATCCCCGTCATTTCTCAAGGAATCACTGACCTGTGAATATTTCATTACCCAAAATGCTGTGCCATCCATACAAAGCAGCGCGCCCGGCCCCGAGCAGGCACCAGCCACAGAGCCCCGGGCTGCAGCAGGGGAGTGGGGTCGGGGTGCTGGCCGCGGGGACGTCCCTGGCCCCAGGAGGAACAAGCCCTGTCCGCCGTGGGGGCCAGCAGATCGCTTCTCCTCTCCTCCCCAGAACGGGGGCCATCGCGGCCCCACGGAGAGCTGGGGGGGGACAACGGGGGAATCACCCCCCCGGGAAGGAGCCGTGAAAGGAGGTGAGGAGCTGCGGAGGCTGGAGGTAGCAGCCGTGCTTAATGTCTTCATTAACGAGGAGGCAGGGGAGGGGTGAGAGCCTGCTAATGGCATCTGCCAGGGATGCTCAAGTGGGAAGCTCTGCAAAGAGCAGCGGGGCTGGAGAGAACAGGCAGGACCCGAGGGGCAGGAGCGATGGCGCGAGAGGAGGAGGAGCGGGGGGGAAGGCAGGCCAGCCTGCTGGCATGGGAAAAAAGACCATTTTTCCAGGCAGCCACAAACTGTCCCGGCATTTTCTGCCGCCCCTCCCCTGCACCAGGACCCTGAAAGAGGGGAGCTGCCTCTTGCCAGCCCAGGGCAGTGGGGCCAGCTCCTGCCCTCAGCCCCGTGAGCCCCCCCCGGCAGAGCCCGGCTGCCACGGCTGCCAGGGGCTGGGGCACGGCCAGGGCCGGACGCTGCTTCCCCTCTGCCCGCGGGAGCCCGGCAAGGAAGGACGTGGCGGCCAGCGGCCACGCAGTACCCAGCAAGAGGGGGGACGAGACGCCAACCCCGGGGCGCAGACCTGACCGTGCATCCCTGTCATCTCCTGCATGGGGCGGGGGGGGGGAGCAGGGTCCGGTCCCGGCTCCTGGCTCTGCCAGCCGGAAACTTCGGAGCTGAGGCTGCATGAAATATTCATGAAGTAAATGGTGCAATTTCATCTGCATTCAGCCAACTTCATGTATATTTCAGAGTATTATGAAATGATAATGTTGTGTAACCGAGGCGAGACGGGGGTGCTTGGGGGGGCTCCCGGCCGCCCCCCGCGTGCGCGTGGCTGACATCTCCCAGGCTCGCGTGTACCTGTGCCGCTGCACCAGGGAGGGACAGGGCTGCGTCACTGCCGGAGACGTGACAGGATCAGGCCTGCAGTCAGCAGGAGGACCACGGCTCCGGGACGCGCGGCACTCTCCTCCCTCCTGAGCAGGGCCTGGCATCGCCTGCGGTGCCAGGGCTCACCCACAGCAGCTCCCGGCATCACCGGGGCTCACTCGTAGTAGCTCCCAGCCCCAAGCAGATGCTGCTGGAGGGCAGCAGCCAGGCCAGCCCCCCTGGCACAGCTCTTCTTACAGGCACACCGGAGCAACGCAGACCTGGCATATGCAGTGTTGGCCGGGATTCCCAGCAGTGCTTGGCCCCCAGTGGCCGCCAAAGGGTTTGGGATAGGTGGGCACATGAGGCACAAGCTTGGCCGCTGAGCCCGGGGCCGGGGACAGGCCGGAGAGGACCAGAGTCCTCAGCAGTGTCTGCCTGAGCTACCTGCTCCTCCTGAGCGTCAGATGTGGGTGCCCACGCACCGCATGGCTTTGCGCACCAGGGTGACCAAGCCACGCCAGAGGCTGGCCCATCTGCTGCTGCCTGCTGTCCTGGGGGGCAGCCGCTGTCTCCCCACTGCTGGCAGGGGCTGGGGGCTCTGGAGAGCAGCTGCTGCTCTGGGGAGGGCTGCAGGGTGCCTCGTCCCCAGTGCACCCAGACGGAGAGACACAGAGGGGCTCTGGAGGGGACACGGCACCTTCAGGTGTCCCAGCCCGCACTGTGAAGCTAAAGTGCGTGGGTGGCCATCACAGCCCAGGCAGAGACGGGCAGGCATCTTCCTCCAGCAGGGCCATGTGCCGGCAGGGCTACGGTCCCTCCCAGGCCCTGGAGCGAGTCCCGCTGCAGATGCAGGCAGGCGAGTGGAGGCTGGGGTGCCCGGCCCATTGCAAGTGCCGGAGAGTGGGGCTGCCGCTGCTGGGGCTGCCGGCTCCCAAGCCTGCCCCAGGTCTCATAAGACAAGCGCAGGCATGGCACTGGGCTCCCTTCCCCAGCCGCTCCCAGCACCTGCCAAGAGGCTGGTCCTGCTTGGGGACTGGTGCTCTCCCCGCCAGCTGCCCCTGTTGGCTCCCTGGCAGCCGTGGGCCTTGTGCGGCGCTGCCGGAGCCACCGGCATCCGAGTCCAGCCTGGCAGGATCCAGACAGCTCAAGACACAGCGAGCAGCAGGATGAACAGCCACGTCCGCTGGCCTCACGACTCCCCCACGAGCACCACGCCAGCTCCAGCCGCCATCCCCGCACCCTGCCCCACAGCTCACAGGTCCCCGAGGAGCCCAGCCAGCACTGCCCGGCCCTTGGCCCAGTCCTGCAAAGCCCTTCGCACCCAGGAGCCCACCCACAGCCCCCTGTCACTGTCACACCGCCGCTGCGCCGGGGCTCTGGCAAAGCCGCACGTGGCGCTTGCTCGCGCGCAGCCTCGCAAGCGCGCGCATGCTCGCACCGGCCAGCGTGGGCGCTTGGGGAACCGCGGACCTGCGTGTGTGCCCGGACAAGCTCTCTCACACAGCCCTCTCTAATAGGCAGTCAGGAGCATAATTTTTCCTCTAATTACATATTCAGCACTTCTGAGAAAATGAGATTTTGGTAATTCAATTGGACTGAGAAGCAGGGCTATAATAAAATGAAATTTGTAACAATCGCGCAGTTAAATTAGTTAAATGGAGAGGAAGGAGCTGTGGAAAATTGACCCCTCGATCTCCTAAAGACTAATCAGACATTTGAACCGAGTTGTGCTAACAAAGCCCCCAGGGTGTTGCGGCGGCAGAGCGAGGGGGAAACCAGAGACGCCACAAGGGAAGAGCTGAAAAACAGTCAGGACTGCGTGGTGCCGCAAAGGGCACCCCCCCCCCGGTCTGGTCCCAGGGTGGGACTGGATGGATTTGGTGGGAGGGTGCCAGGCTACGATGCCGGTGCCATGCCCCCACTGGCTCCTGGACACGCGCTGCATCCTTGCCAGGCATGGGGGCATGAGGGTGCACAGAGGATGGCAAGTGGTCCCTCTCTGCCAGCAGGGACCGCAGGGACATGGATAGCTGTGCCCTGCAGTGGCATCAGCCCTGAGCGGGGACAGGCACCACAAGGACACCAGGACAGGGATAGGCACGGCACACCATGTCGGGCAGGCACGCTGGTCAGGAGCGGGGCATCCCACGAGCTGGAGGGGTTCTGCAGCAGGTACAAAGTAATTAGCCTCAGTATTTATCTTGTTGTTCGTCTTTTTTATTTTTCTTGTAAAAGAAAAGGAGAAAAAGACGAGTTTCTCATTTGCAAGTTAATTAGTCTAATTAGCTCTAATTAAGAGCTCCCCATACAATGCAGATCACAAATAAGCTGCCACTGTCGCCTGCTCCCGCTCTTCTCTCCCCATTTTTTGATTTTATACAAGAGCCGTTTGAAGGCTGCAGCCAGTGCTGCGGTGGGGCGATGCCGAGCGGGCGCAGGCAGGGAGGGCAGCACGCGGGAACCCCCCAGGCTGGGGGCTGCTCTCCTCCGCAGCCGGTGCCAGGGCTCCTCCAGGCACAGCCCTGCTGCTGCTCCCCTGGGGCACCCCGTCCTGGAGGCAGAGCTCAGCTCACCCCGGGCTCTCTGAGCCCCTGCACCGAAGCAGGACCTGCCTGTCCTTCCCCTGCTTCCCTCCCCGGGCAGTTCCCGCACGCCATGACCGGTCCCGCTGCCGGGGGATGAGCCGGCCGCACACCCGGTACCCGTGCATCCTGCCGGGCACCCGGAGCGGGCATGCAGCCAGCATGGCCCCAGCTCGCAGCCTAGACCCGAGGCTCGAGCTCTGACCCTGCCAGCCCAGCATGTCCCCAGCCGCATTCCCGGCCAGCCTGGGTGAAAGGACAGGGACAGGAATCTGCCGGTAAACACCGGCCTCACCCGGGCCTGAAAGCCGCCGAAGGGGTGCCGACAGATGGGGCGGCCACGCGCTGCTGGGGGGTCCCCAGCCACGCAGAGAGCTGCGGGAGGCCGGGGGGACGCAGGGGAGCAGCATGATCCCCGGCATGGTGCAGGCACGGAGCAGATGGGGAGATGAGCGGCCGGGGCACGCAGGTAGCTGGTCACGGCGCTCTGCCGCTCAGCTTCGCCTACGTGCCGCCTCGGCACCGCCGGTCCCCTCCTCTCCCCGGCTCTGCGACAGGTCGGCTGGAGGGGAACACGACAGCAGCGGGGAGCACAGACAGGGTGAGGAGGTGGGGGCCAGGCAGTGTGCCACCCGCCCTGGCCCGCCCCCCCCCGCCCCGTGCCACCAGGGAAGAGCTGCCGCGGGGCGCTGGGAGCCGCAGCAATCATGTCAGCTTATGTGTCATTTTCTACTCGGGTAATGCGAGCAGTGAGGGATCGCTGCTCGGAGACGAGGGGAAAATCATGACAAAGTGCTGCAAGCCCAGCGCTCTGGCAAGGGGGAGCAGGAGCAGCCAGACCTGCCTCATCCCCCTGCCACGGGGCCACCGCCAGGCATGCCAGCTGCCACCACCCCTACATCTGCAGCGAGCCCCACTGCCATCGTGGCCCTGCCGGCACGTACCAGCCACCACTCCTCAGTGCTGGCCACAGGGACCCGGTGGGCACACACGGCCACCCTCGCTCTGCAGACACGCTCCAGCCCCAGCACCCATTTCACACTGGCAGGAGCCCTCCTGGGACTGGGGTGCAGCAGCTCGCTGGCTCTTTGACAGAGGGGGAATGGCTGAGATCCCCAAGGGTGGGAGCGGGACCCAGCTTCGCAGGTGCCGACCCCGACAAGTCCCTAAACCACCTGCTTTCCCTGGCAGCACTGGCCCATCCTGTGCACCAAAACCCTGGCAGCACCAGCACGGAGGCGGGGGCCGCCTGAGTGCCGCTCCCGGCACCGTCCCCGCAAACTGCCTCCTCCAACTGGGTCTCCTTCCAGCGCTTGTCTCGCTCTGTTTAATAGGTTATTGCTGCCAGGGATCACATCTCAGCAGTGCTGCTCACACAGGGGCTGGAGCGAATCCTGCTGATGCTGTGCAAACCCCGTCTGTAAGATCCGTGCAGCGCAACCGGGATGCCAAGGCTGCTGGGGCGGGGGCTCTGCCCCTGGGGATGCCATGGCTGCCGACCGCCGGAGCCAGCTGAATGCTTGGGAAGGTGGCAGGGGGGAAAAGTGAGAACCCGGGCGGGGGAACACTGGTTGGGGACAGCAGGGCTTGTAGGGGATTTGGGAACTGCACCCGACCCCACTGCAGGCAAAGCCTGCAGCCCCGGAGGATGCCTATCCTGTGGTGGCCACCACAAACCCTGTCACCTGCTGGGATGTGGCCTTCTGTCCCTCCCCGGCCAGAGCCTCCCCCAACCTGCAGCCCACTGAGCTCCGGTCAGGGGGGCTGCTCCCCCAGCTGCCACCTGGGCTGCAATGCCAGCGGTGCCACCGCTGCAGCAGCCCTTGCCTCAGGGAGCGAGGGAGGACGTCTGCTCCTGCCTGGCCGGATGAACACCGAGGAAAGCGGCGCAGGTTAAAGCCCCGCTAGGGCTGCCCGCAGTACAGCCATGCTTGCCTGCAGGCAGCGGAGGTCCGAAGCCCTGCGGGCAGCCTGGAGCTCCGAGCCTGCTCGATGGCGGTGGCATTTCACCGAGCCAGTAGTCACAGCATGGCCAGGATTGCAGAACACCCTGGTCACTCACTGCCCGGCTCATACGAGGGCTTGCACTGGCACAGCAGGGCTCACCAGGCGATAGCCGCTGCCGCAGGGAGCAGCCTCAGTGCGCTGAGGCGCTGGCACAAGCAGGGTTGTGCAGGCACTGCCTTGCAGCCCTGCCCAGCACACGGGTACCCGTGTGTGCCCTGCGCCGGAGGGCTTGTGCCCATGCTCGCTCTGCACCACTGGGCTCTCGCTGGGGGCTGCCGTTCAGCTACAGTGCTCCCCGCTCAGTCTGGCTCCTGCCCCCCACACCCCGCTGCCTGGCTGGATGAGGCTGGGGTGGCCCGGCTGCCATGGCCCCAGCAGGAATGTCAAAGCCATGGCTTTCCATGGGCTTGGAGCCTCCTCTGCCCCAGCCTGGGCACCCCAGCACTGGGAAGACCCAGCTCCTTCCTCGGACGTTTGGTTCCCTCCCGTGCCAAGGCACCCTTCCCGGCATTCCCTGATGCCGGCACTTTCTTAAGCCTCCTCGTATCCTCCCAGCAGCCCAGCCCCACGCCTGCCCGGTGTGCCTGCTTGCCACTACCAGCTGCACCTCAGGGACTAATGGCCTTTCTGGAGGGGCTGCGGTGCCCCTCGGTGCCCCCACCGCTTGCCGGCTCCACCAGTGAAGCCCGTCATTCCACAGCCGCAAGCCTTGGGAATAGGGCGGCATTGCTCCTGCTGCCTGCAGACCCACCGTGCTCACACCGGGGTTGGTGCCGGCAGGGCCCTGCTGCCAAGGTCCCTCCAGCGCAACAGACGCAATGCACCCACGGGTGGGAGTCCCGTCCGGGTCCAGCAGCAGAACCCAGGCAGGAGCCGGCGGCAGCGTTCCCTCCGTGGGGAATGCAGCCGGCAAGCCAAGTCACCACCATGACTCTGCAGATCCCCAGAGGGGTGAGGAGCCCCGGGTGCTTGGCCCCAGCGGCCAGCATCCCATCCACCCCTGGCTGCAAACCCCGGAGCCATCCAGGTCCTGGGGTAGCGCAGGAAAATCTGGTTTCAAATGCACTTTCCTATTAGGACGCTGGGCCCTGAGCAAGGGCGGCTGCAGGCCGGGGGCAGACCGGGGCTGGGGGTGGCGGGAGCTGGCGTGGGCAGCCTGAGCCTGCTCTCCTAATTAGCCTTCCTTCTTTGTTAAACCGTACCCCTCCACCGGCTGCCTGTAATGCTTTAAAGAATGATAGATACTAAATCTAATTTAATCTACTCATTCACCCATCACTATAGTACTAAAATAGGAATATACCTATAAAAAGAGCATCGCCAGGCAGTGTAGGCCTAAATTACAGCTATTGTGGGAAAACCAGCTTTGCAAAGCTAAAATTAATGTCAGTGTTTTCAATATATTAAAAAAAAGGAAAACTTGTTTTTTGCGGCTCTAAAACCTGTCCTCTGCTGTGCAAGCAAGGCGCCCGCTGCAGTGTGGGCACTCGGCCGGAGCCAGGAGCCACGCGCCGGGTCTCGCATCCGTGCAACGCACAAGCAGGGGGAGAAACCAGGTTTGAAATGAACCCGCTGCTGCAACACGCTACAATATTGCTCGGAATAGACTTGCTCCCTAAAAATATAATATGCTAAACTTGGCAGCAGCCCTTTTGGAAAGGAATTTTCCAAGCAGCCTTTTGCAGAGGCTGCTTCCCAGTGGGCCGGGTGCTGCTCAGAGGAGCCTCCTGCGCCGTGGGCTGGGCAGCGCGGTGCAGCCACGGGCACCGGGGACACCCCGGCGAGCGACACCTCGGGGGCAGCTCTGCGGCAGGTTTCAGCCCACCCGCACATCAACCTGCACTTGCATCCAGCCCCGCATGCACATCACTGCCTGCGCCCGGGTCTGTGCCACGCTCCAACGCCGATGCTGAGCCTCAGAGCCCAGGTCTGTTCCAGGTCAGCACCGCGCCTTGTCCTGGAGTATTAGCTGCTCGTCTATAATTACAGCGGAGACACTTTTTAAGCAGCAACTGATTCCTCTGCTAACAAAACGCAGCTACCAGAGTCTCCCTCTGCGCCCAGGTCCTCGCTGAGCAAGAGCTAAACGTTACCGCCAAGCCCCACCGAAGGACACGGCGTTCCCGCCTGCCCCACCAGCGTGGGCTGCTCCGCCACGGGCACGCGCCCACCCTGCAGCCCCCTCCCCTCCCGGCCCCCTGGAACCCCGCTCCGGCCCCGATGCTGGAGCGCAGCAGGGCGAGGGGGCGATTCCTGCAAGCAGCGCGGCTGCACCACGCAGAGTGCCACGAACCACGGCTCCTGCGGCTAGGACTGGGGAGGCCGAGCAGCTGCGTGGGGGGAGTTGAGCAAGCTGCAAGGCACCTGCAGCCTCTTGGATGAGCCATTTGCACCAACAGAGCCCGCTGGCAGCTGCATTTGCCCTGGCGCTGGCCTAGTCCAAGTTTTGCAGACAACTTCATTTCTTGGTCATTCCTTCAAATACCAGCACTGTCAAAAATGCCGGGGCTGGTGAGCTACGAAACACGAGTGGCCTCCCCGGGAACAAATACAGCAAATGCCAACAAGCCCCCTGTGGGGAGAGCATGTGCCCGAAGGGGATAAGGCCAGTTACTGCACACAGACCCTATGGCCCCCCAGCTCTCAGCCCCCCTGACCAGCCAAGGCCAGCCCAGCCAGACACGCGTCCTGGCGCAGTGGGAGCCGGTGGCCAGCACGGGCCCCTGCAGCCGCAGGGCTCAGGCACCATCCGTGCGTACATGCCCACCGCCCCAGGTCTGATGCACGGACATCTGCCTCCCTACGTACACACACGCTCTGGACAGGGAACCGTAACCTGGGGGGTCTAAACCGAGCTCCCCACAGACCCGACGTCACAACACCTTCAGGGAGAGTTGGTTAAACCCCTCCAGGTGTCTCTGGCCACACACAGGTGAGCCAAGCCAGCTGGCCAGCAGCGAGCTCTGTGGCAGGCACGTGCCCACGGGCAAAGGCAGCATTGCTCCCTGCGCACTCCTCTAGCGCAGGTGTGCCGAAAGTGCGCACGCCCAAAATCCAGAGCGAATTCAGGGCTAAACCACCAGGCGCCAGGCAAGCCCATTGCTCAGCCGGGCAGGATGAGGAGCCCGGCAGCAGCGTGTGCCCTGTGCCCCTTCCCCACGTGACGGCTGCCAGTGACGTCCCTCTGCCTGATGCCTCGTTGCGACACACGCCAGGAACACCCTGTCCCCAAGCGCTGGGCGCAGAACCTCAGCAAGGGACAAGCCCTGGGAAGAGGACGGAGATTTCGGCCTCCATCGCGCTCATTAGCTGGGTGAAAATCCAACTCCAAATCTGTTAATAAAACCCTCCTTCCTGGCTCGCAAGTCCAGACCTGCTGCCAAGGAGCAGGAGGCTTCTGGGAGAGCGGGGAGGAAGAGACGCTAAACACGACGGTCAAATTAAAACAAACAGGGCAATGGGGGAACCAGGAGCTGCTGGGTGCAGAGCGCCGTGCATTGGGGAAAAGCTCCCCCTTCCCAGGGACCCCAAACTCCACTTGCACGCAGCCCAGCTGGGCCTGCCCGCAATGCCGCTGGCCCCTGCTGCCTCCAGCCGCAGCCCCGGGAGCCGGCAATCAGCGCAGCCGGTCTGTGCCGGAGCGCTCCGCGGGGCGAGCGGCGCAGCCGAGCCCCTCGTGGCAGCTGGGGGACAAGGGGATCCCGGCTGGAGAGGGAAATCTCCCACACTGCCGCCCGCTCCCATCAGAGGCTCCAGGCCCTGCGCCGGCTGCCGGTTCAAAGCATCCATGCTCTCCCTTCGGAGGGACAGAAAACCTCCCCGGGGATGGGTGGGGGCTCGGGGATGGTTTCTGCTTGGTGTCAGACATGCCTGGGCAGCCGAGCAGCAGCCGCAGAGACCTCAGCGCAGCCTGGGGAAGCTGAGACCGAAACCCAGCCCAGCCCCAGCTCTCCCCAGCCTCTGCCTGCAGGAGGGTGCAATAAATCACGCACCCGTCTTGGCCGGCCTCTGCAGCAGCCCCCGTGTGAGCCCCGGCCCCGCGCACACCCCGTGGCTGCCGCTGCACTTGTATAACCGGCGGCAGCACCGGCTTTGCCAACCCCATCTCCAGCGCGCCGGATGGAGCGACGATGGGCCTCGCCGTCCCCATCGCCAGCGCGGCCGCGGTCCGGCCCCAAGCCCGCTCGGACGCAGGCTATGGATGTCCCGAGGGACTGAAATGCTCCCCAATCCTTCCCCGCTGGGGCAGGAGGGTTTGTGCCCACGCCGCCTGTCCTCGGCTGCCAGGTGAGCCACGCAGGCCGTGCCGAGCACGGTGAGGATGCTATGAATTTTTAAACTCCTGAAAGCACAAATGGAGCAGTTCGCCTGGCTGGGAGACGGGATTTCCGACGCAGCAAAGAGGCTTTTGAAGAAAACACTGTCTCTCCCGAGCTGCGCTTCCCCCGGGACGACAAGCCCGGAAACCCGGCGCGCTGGGTCCGGCGTGGGACCCGAGGGCAGCGCGCCCTGGCCAGAAGTTAAGGACCAAACCGACGGCCTGGGCACCCTCTGGCTGGGCTGCCCGGTCCTGGGGCTCGCCCAGCCCCACTGCCCCCCCCCCCCCCCCCCCCGGTCACTCTGCAGCACCTTCCTGTCAACAGCGAGACAAACCCACACACGCTCGACCCCACGGCCTGGCTGCAGACACGCACGACGTGACGGCACACGCACACACACACATATGCGCACACGCGTGTGCATGCACAAGCTCTTCACCTTCCCTTCTCCCTGGAGGCTGCTCAGGCCACGCAGGAGCCTCGTTCCTTTATCCGAGCATCCATCATCGTCCCTCGCCTTTGCCGAACGGCAGCAGCGCCGAGGCAGGGAAAGCGCTGGACCCGCGCCGGCGGCTCTGCCTGCCGCACTGCCCGCGTCTCAGCCCGCTCTCCAGCCCCGGTCGCGCTCCCAGCTGCCTCGGCAGAGAAACCGGAGAAACCCCAAAGGAATCGCGGGCGAGGACCACGAGCCACCACTGCAACGCAACTCGCCAGTGCCGCGGGGCTGGTGCCGGCGAGGCCCCGTGGCCGGGGAGGAAGCAGTTAAGCTCTGACCCTCCACCGAGAGGGAACCGGCCAGAAACACGTGTGAACCGGAAAGCAAAAAAATCCCCCGGAGAGGGTGACTTACCTGTTGGAGGTAGAGGAAGGCTGGAGGACAGGGGAGAGAGTGAGGAAGCATGCCTGAGTTGGAGACAAGGAGGCAGCCCGAGTTAGCCATGGAGCACAGCATGTGTCGACAGGTAGCCGTGAAGCTGCTCGCGGGTCCGTCCTCTTCCGCACACCGCTATCCTCGTCTTCCCGGCTCGCCCCTCGGGCTCTCCCCTCCTCGGCCGTCCCTCCCGACCCCTCGGCGCTAGTTAGGAGGGATTCATCTGCGGCAGGCCGGCTGCGCCGTGCGCCCCGGGAGCAGCGCTCGCCTGTTCACTTCGGTGCCATTAGACACTGGCACTGAGCGCACGGTCTGCAAAGGGTGTGTGTGAGCCAGAGCGGGAGCGGGGAGAGAGAAAGGAAGGGGAGGAGGAAGGGAGAGAGGGCGAGGGAGCGAAATAAAAGGGGTGGGAGTTGGAGGAGGAGGGGGAGTCCCCTGTGCATTCAGACATCAAACAGAGCTCTGTATAAAATGAAGAGAATCCGTAATGACATGAGAACAGCTGATCCCGCACTTAACCCCTCCGCCGCCGCCGCTCGCAGATGGCTTCCCCGCCGCCCGGGCAGCCCCTCGCAGCCCCCGGCCACGCGCTGCCACGCCGGGGAAGCAGGCAGGCAGGATGGGGCCGAGCCGGCAGAACCATCTCCCTTCCCGGCGCTGGCTCCCAAGGGAAGAAGGGTCTTACCGGGAGTTTCGGTGATGCAACACGGGCGCCCCGGGAAACCGTGCCGAGCGGCCGGCACTTCCAGCCGCGCAGCCCCCACGATGGCAGCGCCTCGCCGCCACGCCGGGCGGCCGCGGGACTCCCCCACGCACACACAGCCGGACACGTGCACACGCACCACGCTCTCCTTGGGAGACACACACGCAGACAGGGATGGCCGCGCTGGCAGGGACGGGCAGGGAGCCATGCAGCAGACCCAGCTCCGCCTCCCCGGAGAGGCACATACCTGCTCACGCCTGCAGCCCCGCAGCACGCGCGGCCCCGGCAGCCACGCGCTGCGCCGCCATGGGCTCGTGCCATGGCGGGCAGGGCCCCGGCAGCCCGCCGGCCTTCCCTGCCAGAGGAGCTGTGGCCGCAGCCTCGACGCTGCCTGCACGCCCCGGGCACAGGCAGCTCGGCCCCGCCAAGCGCGAAGGCGTGTGAGCTCCCGGCAGCCTGCCAGCCCCCCCCGCCTGCCTGCCAGCCCCCGATGGCGAGGGGGAGCCCGGCACCCCGGGGTGACACGGAGGGGCCCTGCCCGCGGGCGCCGGCTTCCCTGCGCTCCCCAGAGCGATGGGGACCTCCTGCCCTGAGCATCTCCCGCCGGCGGCGGGCAGGGGGCCGGCCCCGGCAGAGCTCAAGAGGCTTTTTGGCATTTTGGACTGGCCTGCCAGTGCTGCCAGCAGCCCTGACGCATCAACGCCGCGCACACCTCTATCGCAGCTGCCATGGCAATAGCCTACGTGCCGGTGCCCGCGAGGGATAGCCGGCGTGGGCACGCACGTGTGCTCGTTCGGGTCCCCGGTCCCACCTCGCGCCTCCTCCCGTTGCAGCCCTGTGGCAGCCCTGGTGCCGCAAAGCTCGGCGCTGGCACGGGGGTCCCTGCCTCGGCGCCCCGCACTGCCGGCGCTGCGTCGCACCCGACTTCAGAGCCGCGGCCAGCAACGAAGCAGCCGGGACGGCGTTGTGCTTGGGTATGTGGGAAACGAAACCTGGGCTCAGTTCAGTTTCCATCTTGGCCAAATGTGATGCACAAAGGCAGGTCTGTGCCAGCAGCTGCTGATGCTCCGTCTCCGCTGGAGCCTCCAGCACACGACCAGCCCTATTCGGAGGCTGGGATTTTCCACAGTATCCCCAGACATAGCGACATGCTGCAGTGTCCTGGTACACTCGCAGCGGTTCCCGTTTCTGCTGCAGATACTCAACAGCAGCGGTGTGTGGCACAGCCGGCCCAGAGCCACGGGGCAAACCTGGTGGAAACAGCCAGCTCTGGGAAAAGCCATCTTGAAGGAGGGGCGCCTGGGGCCAAGGGGGTGTCAGCCCCCCCCCCGTAGGGTCCTGCTGCTGGGGTGACCAGGCTCCAAAGGGACCACAAGGTGCCAAATCAGGGAGGGGATGCCGTGCCAGGGGGAGGGTTTCTCATCACCACCGCCCCGCGGTACTGAGAGCCGAAAGGAGTCTGGCAGCAACATCACTACTAACAGCATCCTCCAGCCGTTGCTCCCTGGGAGGAGCATGGGCTGCAGCGAGCTCCCGTGTCCCCCCACAACCGCTCACCCTCCAGCTCCCAAGGGACCACGACGGATCCCGATGCAGCAGCCCATCCTGCACACCTCGGTGCTCAGACCCCATGCTCCCCACCTGCCTCAGCTCCCCTTCCCCAGGGACTCCTATGGCCCTGATTGCCATACTTTCCCACACGCTCTGGTGCCCGGGGCAGGACGCGGGGCAGCTTTGCAAGGGCTGGGGGACAAGCATGTCCTCCCACAGCCCCTTGTGCAGCTGTGGGGAGAGGGTCCCCACCAGGCACCCACATGCACCTGAGCACCGCACAGCACCCTGGCGCAGGGTGAGGGATGCCCTGGGCAAGGTGATGGGCAACTCCAAAGGCCCTGGTCCGGTCTGGCTCCACCGCAGCTCCGGCACTGCTCTCAGGCAGAGGTGAAAAGGGAAGGGCATGGCCTGACACTCTGGGCTTGCAGTGCCCAACCAAGCAAACCACGTGAGGCGGGAGCCGGCTCCAGGATGAGGTAATCTGCCCGTCCTCCCCCGCGCCGGAGCCTGGCTCTGGGCAGGGTGACTCAAAGGCGCTCCTGGCCAGTGGCAGCGCCATGAGCCCTGGCACTGCCCCGAGCCAGCAGCCCACGTCGCGGAAAGGTCCGGGCTGGCTCCAGCCGCACGGCAAGGAGAGACGCCGCTCTCCTGCAAGGAGAATGCACAGAGCAACATGTCGGGCAGATACCCCAGCCCTGACCCTGCTGCTGCAGACCCTCTGCACCACCGGCAGCGGCAGGAACTAGCCATGTTTCGCCAGGATAAATACTCCAGCAACGGCTCTGGGAGCTGAGGAGCGTTCAAGTCTCCCCTCTCCCTCCTCCAGCCATCACCAACATCTGCCTGTTTGCAGAGATGCCCCCACAGCAGCGGGTAGCCCCTGTGGGACACCGGCACGGCAGGGCTATACCAACCCACCGGCCGGCTCCAGAGTAGGGAACAGGTCCCTGGCCACCACCAGCCGATTTCCCTCGCCCTGCTGCTCCCAGCTGCCCTGCCGGTGATGGCACGCTGCAGCCCTGGCTGATGGCACTGGCAGTGGCACCAGCGCTGTGCCGGGGCAGCCCCATGGTGCCTGGGCCCGAGGAGCCCTGGCCAGGGCTGCCCAGCCCCGCGGAGCCGCAGCCCCAGAGGAACCCCTCCAAAACTGAAGTCTCCTGGAATGAAAGTTTATTTATCTGTTTAATTAAGATGTGTTCACCAGGCGCACAGACCCCGTTCCATCTGTCTCACTTACAGCCGCGTCCCAGTAAAATTAAACCTAATAAATATCAGACGAGGGAAAGCAAAGGGCACATGTAAGATATATGATCAAAGGCAGAAGTTGCACAGGGCTGCAGTTCTAAGCACATCTTTCTCTCTGCCCTTCGGGGATGGGTTGGCGATGCGCTCCCATGCACAGGATGGGGCTGGCTTTCCTTCAAATCAGCACTATTTTCATTTTTTATTTATTTTAAATGAACCCTTGAGGGCTCCTTGGTTTTGTTTTCTGGAAGAGGGAGAACAACATGGCGCCGGGACAGGAGCGGCCTCGGCCGCTGGTCTGGAGCTCAGTGAGGCACCAGGGCTGAGGGGCAGAGCCGGTGCTGGGAGGGCTGACGGGCATGTGCCCCCCGAATCGCCAAGGGAACCCGCCAGGGAAAGCCTGATGCTTTGGGCTGCTCCCAGGCAGCCGGGATGTACTGGCCACGCGTGGTCAGGAGCTGGCCCAGCGGCAGAGACCCGCTGTGGCCGGTGTGGCACTGCCGGCTCCCACTCCCGGGGAGATGCCAGAACCGCCGGGCGCTCAGCTCCCCTCTGAGGCACGCTCACCTCAGCCATTTGGAAACTTTATCCGACAGAAATGAGGGCTCTGAGGTCTGCCTGGAGCCCTGGCCAGGGCTCTGCCCGAGCATGCTGCTGTGGAGACCAGCAGACCAGAGACATGGCATGACTGTGGCACATCCCATGCATCCAGGTGCGTGTTGCACCAAGCCCCTGAACACACGTCAGACCTGCTGCCTGCCAAGGGCTGCCCCCAATGCCACGTCCAGACCCCCGACCCACCCCCTACAAGGGATGCAACGGGAAATCACAGCCTCCACCACGGCAGTCCTCACTGGGGTGCCATCCCGCACCCTCTCCTGGCAGAGAGGGATGATGCGGTGGCCCATGGACCTGCTGTGGGGACGCAATGCACAACCACGGGTGGGCTGGATGCCTCAGGGGCTGCAAGTGTCCACTGTTTTATGGGACCCCCGTGGCACCCCCCAGCACGCGCTCGCAGTGCAAAGCCGGGGTGCAAGCCCAGATGCTGCCACTTGGGAGAGCTGCCAAGAGGGGATGCAGGCCAGGCTGAAGCACAGCTGCCTCTGCGAGGACCAGCGAGGTCGGGTGCTCCCAGCCTCCATGGGGTCAGCCTGCGAGTGCAGTGCCAGCAGCTCCACAGCACCCCGGGAGCGGGGCACCAGTCTAGTCCTCTCCTCCCACCCGCTCCAGAATGCCCTCAAGCCACGGCATTCATTAATTAAAAGCTCATTAGTAGTTAGTCATAGACATAAAGCAATTAGATGAAGGCACTGACGGATCTGAGCTGCCGTGAAGTGAGGGGAAAGCCCCGCACACCCGTTGGCTCAGCCGCAGGCAGTGCCCCAACGCTGGGCACAGACCAGAACAGCGAAAAGGGACCGACAGAGGTGATGGGCGAGAGCACTGCATGGCCAGCAGGGCCTGCCCTGCTGCAGAGAGGTCCTTGCCCACCACCCCGGCTGCCTACATGCCATCACTGTACCACTGCTTCCTCTGCCCGAGCTCTCCTTGGGCCCTCCTGGCCCCTCTGCGCAGGACCAGCATCAGAATTTACTGGGACTGGACTGGGACGGGGATGCCTCTCCCAGAGTGTGATGGGTGCCGAGGAGCATGGGAAGAGTGGGGAGCCATGGGGGCTGCGCAGGCTGAGCGTTCCCAGGCAGGGGTCCCCCAACTGCGGGACCAGCTGGCATAGAGCACCCAGCACCAGCGACAGCATAAACCAAAGCGCTTTCTCCCACCACCAGCATTGCCAGCCCTGGCCGTGTCACAGCTCCTGGCCCAGCTGGCTCAGCTCACGCCGTCCCTGCGTCACGTGCTGCCCCAAATCCCCGCATGCTCCCCCGTCTCTGGAGACGGCCACACAGCTGCCTATAGACTCCTGGTTTCTTGCTCCATCTCTAAAAGACAGATGTGGTTTAAACTAACCGCAGGTGTATTGGAACCCGATATGGCTGTTATGGAGCAGCCCTGACAGGGTGCAGGGACCCCGGAGGAGTGCAGGTGGGATGTTGGGGAGGATGCCCCAGCTCCCCAGGGACACCTGGCTGAGCCTCCTCTGCACCCAGTTAAAATTCCTCTCCATCTTCCCCTGCTCCTTCCTCCTCCAGCAGCTCGCGGGGGGGTTACTGGAGTCCCCCCCCCACACCTGCTTTGAACTCCCAAAGAAGCTGGAGATTGTACTGAAAACCTCCGCTCTGCACCTTCCCAGCACCCTCGCTGCTGCTGACCCAGATCTTGCCTCTGCCCCTGGCTGCTGCCTCCCTGCCTGCCACAGCGGCTGTGAGGTCACAGATCCCAGGCAGGGGTGGGGATGTCAGCACCTGGGTATGACATCATCAGGTGAAGAGGGGACCATGACCAACACAAGGCAAGTATCTGAGACAGCAGCTGTGGCAGCCGGGAGGGGAGCAGAAATGCAGAGAAAGCACATGAAAGTTTAATGGGATCTAGGGAAAAACACCACCACACCGAAACTTTCCTTGCCCGCTGCAGGAGGGGATGGGACGGGGGCCTGGAGAGGCTTTGACCTCCAGCCGGAGTTGCCAGTGCTGCGCGGAGCAGAAGAGCAGCTGGGCCAGCACCCGGGGTTGTTCTGCTTCCCCTTGTGCCATCCCTCCTCTGCCCTTCAGCCAACACGGGAATTGCCTCGGGACCCTCAGTGCTCTCCACAAAACGGAGCCCGCATCCTGCAAGATGTGTGAGCAGGGAAGCTGGCGTCCCCCCGTTATCCAGCACAAGCAAACGGTGCACAGGGACCTCCCAGCAGCCGGCCACATCCAAGCTCTGGGCTCACGGCGGGACATGCGGCAGCTCCCGTGGGGACATGTTTTACACCTGTGGTTGGGCAGGACAAACAGGAGCTTGTCACCGCAGCGGCGAGAGACCCTGGCTTCTTGCCTTCAGTCAGCGCGGCCCTTCCTAAAGCCCTTTCACTTGACAAAATATTTACATGAAATGGCAATTAGGCTCCCTAGATTTAATGAGAATTAACGTGCAGGCAGCAGAACTGTGGCAGAACAGATGCTGTCGAGCACCTCGAGCTCGCAGGCCGGGTGGGCAGCGCTGGCAGGGCCGCAGCAGGTAAAACGGCTGCACTGCACTCAGCAGGGTGTGCCGCACCGGTGCTGCTGGGGCTGGAGCCACGGCCACCACAGGGCCTGGTGTAGGATGGAGGGTGATGCACAAATGATGGAGGGTGATGCACAAATGATGGAGGGTGATGGAAGGAATGAGCACCTGCAGACCCGGGGACCCAAAATGCTGCATTGCCAGAGCCTCCCCTTCCCTGAGACCAGACCTGCTGCCCAACGGGCAGTTCCCAAGAAAATGCACTCCCCCGAGCTGGTGCAACGCTGCACACCAGCCTCGCAGTCTGCAGTGGGAGGCTTCGGCAGCAGCCCATGGGGTGCCAGTGCAAGGGGCAGGATGGGATGGTCAAGGCTGCCCGGAGGGGTTAGCACATCCCTGAGCAGGGGTGAGAGCAGGGGCATGTATGGCACTGCTGGTGCTGGGCACAGGGCAGCCTGGGCTGGGATGCCACCGGGAGTGGCAGACAGGTGACATGGGCAGAAGGGGAGCACCAGGCAGGAGGTGCTCTGGAAGTAGACACTCAATCCTCATTATAAGGCTTTTTAAATGCACAGACAGGATATTAGCGTTTAAACAGGCTCTAGGACTCCAGGGCAAACTTTAAAAATCATAATATTTATAGAACCCTCCTTCCACTCGCCCCACATGCTCTTTATTTCGCCTGCAATTACTGCTAATTTGAAGACATTTTGCTTTGGCATCTCAGCCTGTTGCAGTGTCGATTACTGAGCCACCCGCTGCTGCCTGCCACCACAGCGCTCCCGACGGTGGCCACGCTCCCGCCACGCAGGGAAACCAAACCCCTCCGCTTCCTCCCACGCTCGCGATGGAGAGACACCCATGATGCCAAGAAATGATGCTCAGCCGCTCTGCCAGGAGCAAAGCCCTCGCCTGGCCTCTCTCCCGGCAGGGCTGGGGATGCCGTTGTGCCCCACACGATGCCGAGAGCTGGCCGTCCCGGGCTTGCCGGCTATGTGCACCGCGTGGGACGGGGAAGGGAGACCCTCGAGCGGCACTGCCCTGCCCACTGCCACAGGCAGCAAACGCATTGGGGGAGCTGTGTGTGGAGCTCCCACAGGGACGGGCACCCCAGCACTGCTGCCCTGTGCCCTGCACCGGCTGGAGCTCCATGAAGCCACGCAGCAGCAATGGAGCTGCAAGTGGAAACTCCAGAGCAGTTTGCTTTCACAGCCATGGCAGCTCATTAAGTCCCTGGCCAGAATTAACGCCCTAGCTGGAGAAGGCTCTGCGAGCCACGACGGGCTCCTGACCGGAGGGGATCGGCGGCTGCACCGAGATCTCTCATGACAAAGCACCTTACGCCTGAAAGCTGCTTCCCTGAGAAACAATGAATTCGCATTATCCTCCTCCTCCTCGTAAGCTCCTTTCCCCACATCCCCCTTCACCCAGCTCTGTCTGCTCCGCTGCTTGCTCCAAAATCCAGGGGAGCACAGCTCCCCGGAGCGTGTAATCCCCCAGGGGATGCTGCAGCCCCCCGGCCCCCCGCCAGCTCTGGGGGAGCTGGAGCAGGAGGGAGGGGGTGGAAGGAGCTGGTCCCACTGGCTTAAGCCCCAGTTCCTGAGCTGGGATGCCATGGGGAGCCCCCCGGGACGGTGCAGAGCCTGATGCTTAGCCCAGCTTTGGGGAGGACGAGCAGCCCTGCGGGAGGCTGCTGGCCTCCGTCCCCTTCCCCTCTGCTCGCTGTTCCAGCCACACCATGAGACAAGCTTGCACCCGCATTCAGCATCCCATCCCCGAGCAAAGTGCCTGGACAGACCCCATCAGATCCCCCTCCTCCCTGTTCCTGCTCAAAGCCCTTGGGATGGCCGGGGGGGTCTCGGCCGGTCTCCCACCAGCCATCGCCCTGCATGGCGTGACAGGTCTGCTAGTGCGGGGAGAGGCTGAGCCCCCGCAGAGCCCAGCCCTCCTGCCCGGCCGTGCCCCCGGCTCCGGGCTCAGCGGGGGACAAGCAGACAGAACCGTGCGGCCCTGCAGGCTCCAAACCGCCTGAACAGGGACTGCGGTGCCGCAGAGGGACCTCGGGGTCCCCACGGGGATCTCAAAAGCCTTGGCCACCAACTTCAAGCTTGGGATACAAGTGTGGGGGCTGCCCTGGGTGGGCACCCATGCGGAACAGACCCCCCGAGGCGAGAGAGGCTGGCTGCTGCTCCGCACAGACCCATCACCTGAACGCCTCGCTGCCACCACAGACCCGCAGCCCCTCCTAGTGCAGCCCCCCAGCGCAGGGTCTGGAGCCCACCACTCACCAACCCAGCACAGCCGAGAGGGGACGGGGGCAGGGGGGTGTTTCTGTGCAGCCTCCGGCCACCCTGGGCAGGCGAGGGGGCTGCTGCCTGCGGCCAGCACCACGTGGAGCTCGGAGGGAGCGGAGGGGAGGCAGGACGGTGGTTGGGGGGTGCCCTCAGGAGGCCGTAGTGCCCAGGCAGGGACCCCCATCTGCCTCTGCCGCTGCCCCGTTCCTCCCCGATGCCAGGCCTGCCTCCAGCATCGCAACCTGCAAGCTGCAGGGCAGCGAGCGCCTGGCCGGAGGAGGAAAGCTCTCCTAGCCAGCAGCTCAGCCGGGAAGCAACAACGGCGAGAAAAGACCCCGACCCCGAGCACGACCCCGGCAGAGAGGGAGGGGAAATGCCCACCCTTGGTGGTGGTACCTACCCAAAAATACATCATCATGTCGGCAGCGGGGTGCTGAGGAGCTCCGCAGGATCGGCGGGAGGGTGGTGGGCTGCTCCCCGATGCCAGCTGCACTGGGTGCCGCTCCTCCTTGGTGGGCTCTCTCCCCTCGGGCGCTCGCTGTCCGGCTCCAGCGCCAAGGGCCGGCGTGGCCGGGTGCCCTGCGCGCTCGCCTCCCTCCCCGGCGCGGCGTGGTCACTCGCCGACGCTTCAGTGCCGGCTGCCGGCGTCCAACATGCTGCTGCTGGGCTGGCTGGCGAGCGGGGGCCAGAGGATGGACACCAGGGCAGCCCCGGGCATGCAGTGGGGCAGGGGCTTATTCACCCCAGGGGAAAAAACACGGGAGAGGGAGGAATAAAAATGAAATCCTCTCCGGCGTCTTTAAGAGCAAAGGGAAGGGTGAGGGGGAGCTGACCCGCTCCCCAGCCGGAGAACCCCGGGGGGGTCCGGGGCCAGGTGGCCGGCCTGGGTGTTGGGGGGCAGCCGGCAGCGGCAGCGTGTGCGCTCACCGGCGCAGCGTGGGCTCCGGCGCTGACACCCGGAGGAGCCGATGTCCTGCCTCAGCATTTTTCAAGCTACCCTGTCAATAAGGGAATCGGCCGCTCTCGCGGTTAACCTGCGAGCTGCCAGCCGGCTCCCGGCACCCCCGCGGCGGGCAGCGGTTTGCCCGACCGCCTGCTCCTCACCTCTGCTCCCGGCAGGCAGGGATGGTCGGCCGAGGTCTGGCAGGCCCTGTTGGGACGGGCTGTCTTGGGGGGCCCAGCATCACCCGCTTTGCAGGCTGCGGCTGAGTTGTGGCCTGAGGGGGGCAGAGCCAGCAGCCCCCAGTCCCTGTGTGCAGGAGCAATGGGGACAGTCCCTGCACAAGCCGGCTGCCCCGCAGCCTGGGATGTGGCCGCTGTGGTCTGCACGAGAAGGGCACCCAGAAGTCCCCACCAACACTGGGGCAGCAGCCGTCCCTCAAGCCCCAGCATCGCACCCTTGCAGACCCCCCCGGACAGAGGCTGGACAGAGACACTGTCCCACAGGGGAGAGCCATGGGACCGGCCGAGATCCCGCACGGGAGGCGAGGGGAGAGCTGGCTGCAGGATGGCCCACAGGGACAAGCCCCGCTCGGGCTCTGCCGGCAGCCCGGCGGCAGCGTGGGTCCTCCACCCGTGGGGCAGCGGGGCTGTGGGGCGAGATGGACCTTCCCCGCCGGGAGCGAGCTGCCGGCTGCCTCCGGTGCGCGGCGGCAGGGCAGCGCTGCTTGTCAGGCACTAAATCTCCCGTCCTCCTGGGGCACCGCTCGGCAGAGGAGAGCGAGGGGACCGTGTGCGCTGAACCAGACGCGGGAGCAAGGGAATAAATAAGAATAAGGGAAGGCACAGGAGCGAGAGGGGTGGCAGATCGGTCTCTGGGGCCCAGCTGGCTCTGACATCTCCAGCCCCATAATCATATTCAAAGCAGAGCCAGGCTGAGGCATTTCTCCTCCAGCACAGCAATAAAAGAAAGCAACACTCTCAATAATTCAGCACCAGGAGAGGGTGATAAAGCAGAGGAGCCACCACTGCAGGCAGCTGGGGCGGGGGGCTTCCCACTCCCTCTTATATCTTGGTGATCAAAACCCTCTCCTCTTTCTCTGTGCCCTCCAAACACAGCCCCGGCCGTGGCCTGGGGCCCCACAGCCTGCTGGACCCCCACACTGCTGCACGGGACGTGCTCTTGGCACACACCAGCTGCACGGAAACCCAGGGCAGAGGGGCTCAGTGCAGCAGAATAAAACCCCTCCATCACCATGCAAGCCGCATCCTGGGGGGGCAGCAGCAGCATCCTGGGCACTGGGCAGGGTCGGCAGTGGGAGCACTTCCCCAGCTTGGCTCCCTGGCTCAGCTCTCTTCCCAGCGCTGTTCCACCTTCTCCTGCTTCAGCATCCCCAGCCCCATGTCCACGCATGCCCCTCGCCCCGAGGAGCCTTTGCAAACAGTGCCCCGTCACCCCTCAGCCACGTTCCAGTTCTCCCACCCAAACCGGGGCTGCTCAGCTGCAGGACACCGACTCCGCTGCTGCTGCCTCCCCTCCGCTGCCAGGCACATCTCTCCGGACACAACCATGCGGCCACGGCCTGGCGCACTCCGGGCACCCACAGCCCACCACAGCCCCAGGGACCGACCCGAGTGCCACCCGTCCCCCGCACGCAGCCAGACACCGGGAGGGAGCAAAGCCCTCGCTTCGGCACAGGGAGCAAGTTGCAAAGACATCAGTACAGACACGAATGCCAGAGGCGGGGGTGAGCCCTGGGCCCACAGGGACCATCCTGCTGGTCCTGTTGCTCAGCCCCAGTGATCACGCACCCCCTGCCTGCCCTGCCCACGCTGCACCAGGGCTGACGGTTTTCACCGAATGGCCCAGCACAGAGCCAGCCAAAGCTCAGACTCTCACTCCCGCACGGAAGAAAACCACCATGCCGCAGCAGCCCTGGCACCCTGCACCCCAGCCCCGCAGCCCACGCCGCTGCTGCCGACTGGCACGTTTTTCCTCCCCCCAGACTCACACCCACAGCCCAGCCTTCGTCCTGTTAATCCTGGCTCCTGACTCGTGCTGCCTGTGAGCCCAGCTCCCACCCCAGCCTTCCCACTCCTTTTAGCGGCTCCTTTTCCACATTTCTCACAGCATCTCAGGACCCTTCTGGACCACAACCCTCTCCCAGTGCGTCACCTTCATCCTTGTCCTGCCAATGACAGAGACGAGAGCACTCCCCCCCCTCAAACGCCTCTTTTCTCCATCACCTTTGCACGGGGACAGCTCCCTGGTGCCCAGCGCTGCTGCCTCGGCCACCGCCACCCCCTGGTCCCACTGCTGCACAGGCATCTCTGGACCAGTGCTGGGGCACGGAGGGATGGATGCATCAGCATGTTTTTTATTTTACCAGCTTAGGCAAGGGCGGGAGCATGGGTTTGTGCTGTACACAGCAGGATGGACTTTTGGGGGGACCTGGTCCCCCCACCCTATGATGGGACCAGAGTCTACTGCCGTGAAGCCCAGCAACGCAAGGTTACGATGGGAAGGAGCCCCCCTTTCACGTGCACAAGCCATCGCCTGCCTGAGGTGGGTCTCAGCCCAGGGGACACCATGCACTGGTGTGACACCTCACAGCATGGGCTGCAGGACCCCGGGGGCAAACATCCCCCGCAGTGGGCAACTGCTAATTCGGGGCCAGGACCCGGGGCTGGGAGCTAATGCCACTCTGGTAAGGGCAGGGTCCCCTCAATCGACTTCCCTAGGGACTGCTCCCAGGAGCCGCGCAGAGCACAGACAGACAGACAGCAACGTCAGCACACACGGACAGCTCACAGACACTGCAGCCCTCGGCCCTCCTCACCCGGGACTCACACCACTCACATCACGCCTGCGCGGGGGCTCGGCGCCCGGTGGGTGCGGGGGGCCGCTGGCAGAGAGAAGCGGGCAGCCTTCCTCCCGGCCCTCCCCAGCACACGGCTCTGCGCCTGCCCACCTGCCCCTGCCGGACCCCAGAGCCGCGGGCAGAAGGTGCTGCCCTGTCCCACCCGGCCCCACGCAGCTTGGGCAGCGGCACCCATCGCCTGCCCCGAAACATGCAGGTTTTGGCATGCAGCTTTTAGCATGGACCCCGGAGGGACCCTGGGCCCCAAGAGCAGCAGCTCAGGCTGTGCAGCCGAGGGGGCCCAGGAGCCGCTGCCCCAGCCCCACAGCAACCCCTTGCCTCTCTGGCCCGTCAGATACGAATGCCTCCGTACCTTTTATTCAGCCCAGCTCCTGCTGCGGTGCTCGCCCTGGGCTCTCTAAGAAAAGACAAGAAAGAGGAGGAAGAATTAAAATCAATGATCATCATCGCTAACCTGCTTACAGTCAATGCTATTTGCTCATCGACTGGCAAAATGTTCAAATAAGAGTATGAACGTGAGCATTATCTCCCCGGGCGCACTGGGAAACCTGCCCTGGTTAAGAGCTGGCAGCCAGGCTGGGGGTTCAGCCCGGGGCGGCCGAGCCCCTATGCCGAGCAGCAGCAGCAGCAGCAGCAGCAGCGCCCGCCTGCACTTTGCACAGGGCAATGGGAGCAGGACCCCTGCCTCCAGCCCTCCCAGCACACCTCGAACCCAACCCAGCTCCTATGGACCACTGGCCCCTTCCTCAGCTTCCCCGGGACTCTGCAAGCACAGCCCCGGCCCCATGCACAGCCTGTGGCTCAGTGGGGTTGGATAGGACACAGCCATTGCTGAAGCGCCGGACACACAGCCAGTTTGGTGTGTCCCAACCCCTCGGCCCACCCTGGCTCGCTGCACGCACCCAAGGATGCTCCAGCGTTTCTGCCCCCTCCCAGCAGCGCCCGTCCTTGCCCCTCAGTCCCCGGCGCGGTGCCACGCTCCTGCGAGGAGCAAGCCCTGCAGCACACGGCTCTGCCGCTGCCGTCCCGACTCCGGGCACTTCTTGGAGAATATTGCCAAATTTCAAAGAAAACTTCCTGAAAGCTGCACTTCAACTAATTGGCTTTTGCAACATTGCCAACACAAATGTTCATAAATCATGTCAGACCCTCAAAAATAATGAGAACAGCTTAAACGTCACGAGAGTTTTTTAAAAAGAGTAAGCGAGGGCTGTTTCTGTTTGTTAACTGCTTCTTTGGGGACCTGGAGGTGTCGAGTCCCGCAGCCTCTCCCTGTCTGCCCAGGCAGGCAGCAACAGCTCTACTTTTAAAACACCAGAGCTGCGATGCTCCTCTGATCCCCTGCCCCAGAAGGCAGCCCCCTAAGACAAGGCAGCCGTGGGTGCACAAGCGTGGGTGTAGGGACCCTGCGCCCGGGGCCAAGTGAGCAGACGCTGCTCCAAACCCACGGCCGGACCCCTGCGAGACTGTGGCCCACGGATGGCCCGGAGGTGCAGCCGCACACGGCGGTGGCTCAGGAAGAGCTGAGCCGGTTCCCAGGCACTTCTGTTAGCAAACACCGCTCTTAGCCGCACAGCAGGATAATCAATTATGGTAATTCCTGCCTCAATGAATCAGATTCATGGAGGAGCACAGCTCATTAGGCTGGTGCTGACTTCCATTAGTGCTCTTATGATAAAAACCCTCCAGAAAGCTCTCACCCAGCCAGACGAGCTTTCCAGGCTCGGGGTTCTCCTCTCCCTGGCCTCCCACAGACTCAGCTGTGGGATGAGAGTGCCCTAAAGAAGTTGATTGGAAACTCCCCCATCCCCAGCAGCAAGGGGACACCCCTGCATGGCCGTGGGCCCCGCAGAGCCTCCTGCCTCGCAGCAACCGCTCCCGAGGTCTTCCTCAGCTTCGCCAAGAAAGCGCTCACCAGGATCCCTGGCAGGGGAAGGCAGGAGACGGCAAAGCGGGAGCAGAGAACTCCGGCGTGTGCTACAGTAGGTTTGGGTGTGCTGGGAACCCAGACAGCCTGTTTGGCAATGAATAATTGAAGGATGCTCACTCTCCTCGGGGAGGTACGGTGATGGGTAAAATCTCATTTCCCAAACACGTTTCCCAAGGAAGGCGCCTTCTGAGAAACTCCCCACAGCAGCTTGGGGCCCCAGCAGTCGCGATGCACCACGCTTGCCTGCGCGGCTGGGGAGCTCGCCGAGCCTGGCACCAGCCCAGGCAAAAATCTCAGGTGGTCCCAGACACTGCAGGGACGGGGATGCTCAGCCAAAGCCTCCCTGTCCTGCCACACATGCCAAAGCAGGAGAGGAAAAGTCCCGGCAGAGCGTTGATGCGAGGTGGGCTAGGAGCAGCTCAGGACTCTGGGCAATCAGGGTCAGCGTCACTGGGGGGATCTTGCCCCTGCCCCTGCTTTTCTGGCAAAGCTCCAGGCTGATCGGCTCTGGCTGGAGCCCCGGGCAGCCTCACAGGGACCCGCAACCAGAACAGGCGAGCCCAACCCAGGCCAGCTCACAAGCAAAACCCAACCCAGCTAAAACCACTTGGATCCGAAGCAGGGTGTCTGCACAGGCCCCCCTGGAAATACAACCTGTGTCACCCAGCCCGGCAGCTGCACGGGGCCCCACTGATGCTGCACCCCAACAGCCCCCCATCCCCACTTTGCAACTGTGGGGCAAACCCTGCAGCAGGCCGGGGCTAGCTGCCCCGCTCCGCTTTGCTAGGAAACTTCTCAGTAGTTTTTCAAAGTACGTTTTGACCCCTCTTCTCTACACCAAAAATCCTAAATTAATTTTGCTTTTAATTAAATTCATTAGCAAAGATTATCTGGCTGAGGAAAAATAATATCCTGCCCCTCCCCCAGCAGCCCTCTCTATTTATATCCCCTATATACATAAGCAGCAGCGAATATTTTTTTATGGGCCATTAAAGGTTTAATGTTTAATTTATAACCACGTTCTCTGGCGGGCGGGATGGCCAGGCACAATGTCAACACTTTTAATTAAATGAGAAGGTTTTTTTTTTAACTAAGAAAGATAAAACGCCCCGTTCCCAGCAGCTCCTGGAGGTGCGTGGCAGGAGCGGGCAGGGGGCTGGGGCACGGGGCTGGCTCCTGCAGCACAGCTCTCGGGATGTGTTTCACCACCGTCCAGCTCTGCCCGGCTGCCTGCTGCAGAGCTGGGGCTGTGCCGCGCTGCCAGCCAAGAGCTGCAGGCAGGAGATGCTTGGGCAGCGCCCAGAGGAGCCCCGGCTCTCGCGGTGAGGCTGGGCGAGGAGCCGCCACCAGGAGAGTCCTCAAACCAGCGGCTCCAGTCCAGAAAGCGCAGTCACTTCTTGGGGACAGTGACAACGCATGGCGCTGACCCCTCTTTGGTAACCCCCTTCCACATACTGCAACCGCCCAGCTCCTGCCTGCCCAGGGGACCTGCTCTGCCTCGCCGAGCCCGCAGGCAGGGTGTGCGGGTGGAGCGGCACGCACGCTGCTCACTCCCTCCCGGGGACGGGCAGGGTCCCCGGCACAGGGCTGACCGCCAGCCCCAGCCACAGGTTCCTTGGGGGCACAGACGAGGGTGTCGCGCTGCAGGGCGAGGGCTGCCGCCGGTGCGGGGGACACTGAGCGACCTGCAGCTCCCCCCTGCCCAGGGAGAGCCATCTCCTTTGGCAAGGGACAACCAGAGCCCATCGGCCTGCAGGGAGGGGATGGCACGACCCAGGGAACGCGCCCGCTCGGTACGGCCCCTGCCAGCATTGCCAGTCCGAACTCCGGTTACCAAAACACCAGCCTGAGTAATTGCTGTGAACCTTTCAACCCATATTCTTGCTGCAACTTCTCGTTCCCCAGCACTTCCTCCTGCCCGATGACTGCGGCTCTTGCAGCATCGCCACCTCCTCCCTCCCACCGCGCCGTGCTCCCAAGGAGGACAAAGTGCTTCTCACACATGCATCACCCATGAAACCCGCCGGCAGAGCCACGTGGCACCCACTCACATGGCAGGCACCGCTGGAGGAGTCTGGCATTCCCAGCTCATCCCGCTGGCATCCCTCCCACGGCCCCTTGTCCCACCCCGCATCAGACATGGGGGCACAGGAGCAAAAAGGGGGAGCGTGTCTGGCCACACAGCCGGCCCGTGCGGGGCTGGGCATCTCCCGGGCCCCCGGGGCCGTTCCCGGTGCTCTCCCATCAGCGGCAGCCTCAGCTCTTGGCGGCAGGAAAGCACAGCCCTTCCTGCCTGGAACCCAGAGAAGGGCGGCTCTGAGCAGGCAGGTTCCCATTAGTGGAGTATTTTATCTTACAGGAGAGATTAAATCTCTGAACAGAGAAGCGCAAAAGAGCTGAATCAGCAGCTGGCTGGGGGGCGGCAGGTTCAGCCATAAGCATTTGGCTCTAGCACAGCACTTCAGTACTTCACCCTCCTGCGGCCACACTCTGCCGGGCAGCGTCCGGCCCCGAGCGCCCAGCGCGAACCCCTCTCCCTGCCCCGGCGAGTGCCGGGCCGGCCGGAGGGGCTGCAGGCAGCGTGGGCGGTGGACGGGACCAGCCCCAGCCCCCTCGTACCGCCTGGCAGCTCCACGCCAGTCCTCTGCTGTACTGCCGGTCACCAAGTGAGCCGAGCGCCCCATGGCACTGGTGGGCTGCCTTCCTCCCTCCCTCCCTCATCATCCTTGGCAGAGCAAGGACGGGTTGGCAGGTGGTGTCCCGGTGTGGCCGCTGTGCCCACAGGAGAGTGCCAGGGCACCGGGGTCCGGAGCTCATCCCGGGCACAGCCCTCGGCAGGCAGCGCAGGCCACCAGCCCGTCCCTCCCCAGAGGGCTCTGCTGCCCGATGCCTGCCTGCACCGTGATGGGTGCCCCTTGCAAAGCTGTGCCTGTGATCCCACAGACACGACTCACATCCAAGGTGGGTCTGCACTGACTCTGAAGCCACGTAAGGGGCAGAGAGGCCACTCGCTGCTCACGCACACGCGTGCACACAAGGAGCAGGCGTGCGAGGGCTGGCCACCACCATTGTGAGCCAGGGAACAGAGTGGTGATGGCACTGTGCCGCTCACTAAAAGCATGAGTGTCACTAAATCAATAATTCATTTACTTTAATGAGATAAGTACTTTGAAAACTAATTGCAAACCTGCTCCATTTACTCCAACCCGTTATAGCCTTTAATGTAAATGGCAGAAACGCTGCTGGAGGAAGGGGAAGGGCTTTTGGTGGGAGATAGTGTGTCGTCCTTCCCCCTTCTTCTAAGAAAGAGAAATATTAGTCATAAACAGGGATGGTGAAAACTGAAGTAACCAGCCGAGTCACTGCACGGAAGCACTGACGATGGAGCAAGGGGAGCACCCAGCCTGCCCTCCTGGGGCCACCACTGTCCCTCTGCACATGCTGCCACCATGGAGGGGTCCACCAAGAAACCACCCCCAAAGGACTGTAACCAGTACCAGGGAGACGATGGAGGGGCAGAAAATACACCCAGCACGTGGGAGGTGCCGAGCTCCAGTGAGCTGCCAAGGGCACACACCGTGGCTGGGATCAGCCTGTGTGTAATTAGCAGAGCTGATGGGCCACCAGGCAAAGAGAGAAACCACATTTGCAGCCCTGACTCCAGTGCGGTGGGGAGCACCTCCCCAGCCTGCTGCCACCGCCGCTGTCCCGGCAGCGTCAGGGCTCACGGCTTAGGCAAGACCCACCGATGGTCTCCTGGTGCTGCCCATCCTGGCATCGGGGCAGCAGAGAGGATGGGGCAGCAGACGGGATGGGGCATCCCTCTTCCCCCGTGCAGCAGACCCCCCCCAAGCCAGACCACAACCTGGCTGCCGCACACACTGCAGGTGGTCGCTATAACGATTCATGGCTCGTTATAAAAACCACCGCCGTATCGCTGGCACAGCATCCTCCAATGCCAGCCGGCAGCTGCCAGCTCCTCCTGCCTCAGCAGGAGCTGCCCCTTCCCACCTCTCCCAGTCAGGCAGTTGCCAGCCAGGGCGGGCAGCGCAGGCAGAGCCCTGGCCATGCAGGCAAGGGGGAGCAGCACAGCCCCCACGTGCCCCGCTCCGGCGCAGCCGGAGAGCAGGGGCGGGCAGGGGTGTCCTGCCAGGCCCCGGCACTGTTCCTGAAAAGGAGCAAGCGGCTCCCGGCAGCGATGCCGACGTGTTCCTGAACGGCAGCTGGAGCGGGAGCTGGACGCCAAGGGCTCTCTTCTCGCTTGCTGGAGCAAATGGCAGGTCATAAAAAGGAACCGTGACAGAAGAGAAAATGTTCCAGAGTCCACAAGGACCAGTCCAGGGTAAATCCATCTGCTCAGCAATTTAGCTAGAAAATCCTTTCCAATCATCCGTGCTGTAGGTCCTTCACCCCCAACGTGCAGCTCTGGGCAGAGCGTTTCCCACTCTGGCAGCTGCTGGCAGCTCACGCAGGGGCCCTGGCACTTGGTGATCCCACAGCACCTCCGTTGGGGACGCTCGGGGAGGGGGTCACGCCGCCCCTCGCAGTGTGCCGGGACCAAGCTCCAGGGACCCTCTTGCTGGCGCTGCTGCAGCCGGTGGCAAGGGGGGACCCAAACCATGTGCCTGCGGGCGGGAGATGTGGCATCTGGGCAAGCAGCAGGCAGGGACCCTGGGCAGAGGGCAGGCAGGTCTGGATGGAGGGACTGACGGTGGCACCAGCTGCATGGGCTCTTCCCCGAGCTGGCAGCTCGCTCGCTCAGAAGAGTGCACTGTCCCTCCCGGGGTCCCGGATCCGCTGCGCCATTTGCGGGATGCAGGAGGGCTCCCGGGAAGCCCAAATCCCACGCGGACCTCCGTGACCAGCCCTGCAGCGCCCAGCCCTCGCCCTCCCTCCTGCAGGCAGAGGCAGGGAGGCAGCCCTGCAGCAGCCTCCAGCAGCCGGCCCCAGGAGCTGTGGCCAAGGAGAGACGGGATAATCCCCACCTGGCAGAGGACTCGGCACAGCTCAGCCTCTCGCTGCCACCACGGCGCAAACAGACCCGGAGATCTCCCTGCAGGCATCCCTGTGAATCCCACCTCAGCCGCTCCTGTCTCACGGAAAATCAATGGCAAGCATCTCAATTAATCACACCGGGGGCAAATTGATTAGGAGCCTAAATAAGGTCAACATGGTTGTCTGCTTATAGGGTAGGACCCCTTAATCATCATTTTATCTGCAATAGGCTGCGGAACCTGCAATCACACCGTCTTTGGGAGCATGGAGGGATTTTTCACTTATCTCCTGCAATTGCTAGGGCCAGCAGAATAGGAGCCATGGCTCTGCCCTAAAGGAGCTAAATTCCAGCATGCAGCAACCGCCCAGCCACACGCAGCTGCGAGACCTGAGCGTGAGACCCCATGGCCCACCAAGCCCAGCTGTCTCCTCTGATTCAGAGGAAGACAAAAGCAATTAAGCACTGCTGCTCTAGGTGCAGTACATTCCCTCCTGACCCCAAAACCAACAGCTTATGCTGGAGATTTGATTAGCCCTGTCATTATCTTAGATTGCATACCTGAAAATATTGTTAGTGGTCACAACGGCATTGAACCTTTGCAGAAACCCAGCCACAGGTCTCCTCTCAGCTGCCCTCGGCATCTGGAAATCCCCCAGGCTGCTCCTCCACTCCTCGAAGTGCCGTGCCCTTGTCTCTGCAAAACCTGCCGCTCTCAGTGCAGAGAGCAGCCCGCTGCTCGGGAGCCAAGGGGTTTTACAGCCTGACTGTCCCCTCTGCTGCGGCATGGGGCAAGGGTATTTTATACGGTCCCATCTCCCCGACAGGCGCTCTGCACGGCGAGCAGCGCCGTGGGCTGGGGTCGGGACTGGGACCCCCTTGTTTTCCCAGGGGTAAGCACCCCAGGGAGCTCCCCAGGGCAACGCAGCGGGCACAGTGGTCTGCCAGGCATCCCCAGCACCCGCAGCCCAGGGGGACCCGCTGTCTCCCTATCGCCTGCACCCCGCTCGGCCGGAGGGGGCAGAGCAGCCCCAGCGGGGGGGTTACAGAGCTCTCCGGCCCCCGCTACCAGGGCTGCCCGCACAGTTTGAGGGCAGAGTGTGGGACAGAAAGCAACCTGTGGCCGGCAGAGCTCGTCCTCCCTGCAGGACACAGGGCGGCCGGATACCGCACCCCCAAACACAGCAGATGATTCCTTCCCACTCTGGTTTTGAGAGCAAAAAGTGCCCCGAGGCAGCGTGGGCACGGCGGGGCAGCGCAGGCAGGACCCCCACAGCAAAGCAGCCCCCCAGTGCGCTCTTCGGAGGAGCGCACGCTCAGCTCGTGGGCTGATAACACCGTTTGCTTTGCCAATAGACTTTCCAATTGCAAGTGAAATCAATTCAATTGGATGTTTTACTCAGTCGGGACTCTGCTAACAGCAGCCGATTTCCCTGCCCGTCTCCCTCGGCGGCTGCCGAGAGCCGCAGTCGATCGCGCCCCGCTGGCCTTGCCAGGGCAACGGGGCTTCTCCCTCTTCCCCCACAGGACACGTGCAGTGGGGTGGGCGTGCAGACCCCTTCACCGGGATGCCAGGGTTGACCACAGGGAAGGCAGGGCCAGGAGAAGGCAAATGGCTTATACCTTGCCACCACCGGCGGATGGGAGCCCCACAGGGGGCTGCGCTTCCCAGGAGGGGGCTGCCAGCACCGCTCGGTCCAGGAGCTCCTCGACACCCACCGATGGAGGGATGAGCAGAGGTCATGCCCAGCAGCATCCCCCCATGGCTCAGTGCCGGCTGCCGGCAGGGACCCCTCACCCTCCAGCTGGGGCAGGGCAGGCTCCCCTGTTCCATGGGGATGCTCCGGACAAACCATTTACAAGCCACGGGCCGGGCCAGCGTGGGGACAGAGCCAAGACCATTTCTCTGGTCCTCACAAGCCACCGCGTGCTGCCCGTGATCCCTCTGGTGTCAGTACGCCCCACACCTTGCCCTCACACCGCAGGCCCGGCAACATGCCACTCCCTTTTGTTGTAAATACAGTTATAAATATTATAATTTGGTTTAATATTTAATATAGTCAGGTTAAATAAGCATTCCCAGCCCCATAAATAATCATTAACGGAGGGTTCTAATTGTGCTGTTGGGATCCTGCTTCATGACTTATTTAGAGGGCAGACGCTATTCCCATCCTTGGCTCCCCCGTACACCATAAATTAACCTGCGGCTCAACCGCTTTAGCAAGAACCTGATGGGACATGACAAAAGGAGACAGCTCCACTCCAGGGGTGACCACTGCCGAGATCACTTGATGCGGAGCAAGGGAGGGATGCGGCGGCCAGCGGGATGGCCAGGACCGAGCAGACGGGGACAGGGGGACCGGAGTCACCGGAGGAGCCCGCGGGAACTCTGAGCAGCCTGCAGCAGCTGCAGCACCTGCGAGCGGGGTTAGACCATGGAAGAAGAGTCATGCATATCGGGGTGTCCTTGGCTGCAGACACCCAGGCGCAGGCACGGAGCGAGCCCCAGAGTGGAGGTAGGTGACCCACACGGGCGAGGGGAAGCCACCCAGCACAGGGTCTCCACTCGGCCCCCCCCCTGCTCCCAGGCTGCGTCAGTGGAGGCGCGGGGGCACAAAATGCGGCAGGGTGAGCGGAGGATGGGGGAGGCTTTTATCCTAAATACAAACGTACTGTAAAATTGATTGGAAACAATAGCAAAAAAAGAAACAAAAAAAACCAAACCACCAAAAACCCAGAGCGCACGGGGAATTGGCCAGAGGCGAGCATTTTGAAAGCGCAGGAGAACTGAGACATCGAGGATAACTAAAGTGCAGGAAAACCTCTGTGTAAGAGTGTTTTCCCCTTAAGGGATGCGTTGATGCATTGCTTTAAAAAAAGGTTTGTTTTTTGCTCTCTGTAGCTTAATTTCATCTTGAAATGAAAAACTACAAAAGTAAATGGAAAGAGCCCTCTCCATCGAGCCTGGACGGCTCCTCACCACCGCTGGGCTGATTTTGCTGGAAACGCAGGTGCCCTCTGCTCTGTGCCTGGGCAGGGATGTCCCCCCGAGCCGGGGAGGAGGGCACCGGGGGAGCAGCTCTGCGTGCCCAGCTGCAGACGGACACGCTGCCGCAACCTGGGAGGAGCAGGGACACCGAGTCCAGGGAAATCCGGACACTGTCCTGCTCCCCAGATGCCTCGGGCTGCTCCCACTCGCCTGCCCAGGGCTCCCCACTGATGTGGTCAGGATGGTCACAGTCAGGGGTCGGTTCCCAAATCCCACACATTCCGGCCACACGGGTGGTGGTCCAGGGCAGCCCTGCACCGAGGCGCAGCCCCCTGGGGTGGGCACGCCGGTGTCACTCCTCCCGCCTCCCAAAGAGCAAAGCCTCCTGCGGGCCCGGGACCGGCGCAGCGCGCGCAGTGAGCGGGTTAGCATCGATCCCTCTGGCTGGGATTGAGTTTCCATCGAGTGAGCAGGCTGGGGCAGGGACCGAGCTGGAGGAAGCCTGGGGTTTCCATTTCATCTCCGCACTAGTTTCTCCTGCTCAAGTCAGTGCATTAATCAAAGAGATTGGCCAAGTATTAATGCTAATGAAGCAGCAGCAGCAGCACGACTCTCGCAGGGTGGGGGAGCCCCCCGGCAGCACCGGGAGCCAGTGCCAAGGGCAGAGGCGAGGGGGAGCCCAGCCCCTCCAAGGGGCTTCTGCCTGACTGGGGAGGGGGTATGGAGGCTGGGACAGCATCTTAGCACAGCATCGCTGCTGGCCATGCACAAAAGCCTGAGTCCCTCCTGCAGGCAGCCGGCCGGAGACCTCCAGCCTGCGGTGAGCATTACCCAGCGCAGCCCGAGAGGGGCTCGGGACCCCACAGCAGCATCTCCAGTGGGTCGCACAGACCGCGTACACTGTGCAGTAACACAGATGTCAGACAGACGTGATGCTTGCAGGTGTCGGACTGATGTACAGGGCACTTTTTCCAGCCCTGCCCCCTGTTTGTTAGCAGCAGCAGCTCAGACCCCCCAAAGCTGGCTGGGAAGAGAGGATCGTCCTAGGTCGTGAAGCAGGAGAGATCCCCAGAAGGTTTCCCAGTCCTGGAGAGGGACGCAGTGGAGGGGACACACAGGACCCTGAGGTGACAGCCCCTCCAGAGCAGCTTTTGGCGTCTCTGGCACATTTGCTCCAGGCCTTGCTCAGCCCAGCACGTTCCTCCCGGCAGAGCCAGGGGACCCTCCCCAGCACGCGCGCATGCAGGGTGGCCCCAGCCCGTGCCAGCCCCAACTCTGGGCTACAGCTCTATGGAAAATGGCGTATTTTATCTTTATGTGTCAGGATTTATATAGAAAGGGGATAGTTCAGCTCTAAATGTAATGAGATGGAAGAACAGCCCTCCAGTGGCTTCCTCCAGCTAGCTCGGCATCAATAACATCAATTGCTAAAAATAACTAATAACCCTGGCCCGGCGTGGCCGGGGAGCACTCGTCCCCGGCACAGGGTCCCGAAACCACCCCCATTCACCCTGCACATGGCGGTGGGAGCCCTGGCAGGCCGAGGGTGAGGATGGGCACAGCCCCCCCAGCGCAGGAGGGTGACGTGTCCCAGCACCGCTGGAGGGACAGGATGAGCAGAGGGGACAGCAGTGCACAAGCCCTGGGCTCAGGACTGGCAGGAGGGAAGAGCCAGGAGAGGAGTCGGAGGAGACGCCGCCGGGGGAGGACTGAGGCAGATGGATGGGGACGGAGGGCAGAAACTTCCCTTTCAGATTCAGAAAACCCCTCCTGCATCTGCAGCCACTGGCTCAGGGCCTCACTGGGGCTGGTCCAGTCCCAGCACTGCCAGGTCACCCCCACCCCACCAAACCACCCAGAATGAAGCCACAGGCTCTCGCTCCGCAGGAGGTGGTGACCGACGAGAGTGGAGAACCAGCATGTTTGTGTCTGTCGTCCCTCTCTGCACTCACAGACCTGCCAGGCCAGGCACTGTCCCCATGCAGAGCCATCACTTGGGACTTTAAATCCTGGGAAGTCATCACAAGATGCGATCCCTCCAGGCTCTGGAAATGGATAAGAGGGAACTGGTGAAGTCCCCGTGTCCAAGTTCTCTGATCCCTATCTTTTCTGTCACTGCACATTTCCAAGAAAGCACAAGGATGCACCTCTGCCTCCTCCAGAGGAGAGAAGGTGAGAGCTGCCCGTCCGCTGGGATACCCTGGGATCACCCAGACAGGTAACACCAGCATGGCACAGTGCTCTTCTCCTTCCATCTTGCTGAGCTTCCCAGAAAGGGAACAAAAAACAAAGAGGGAAGGAAACGATAAAACACCAGCCCGCAGTTAGGGAGAGAGAGTTATTTAGTCTGTTGGAAATGAGTCTAACTTAATAGAGAAGAAATAAAGTGTTTTAAAATTAACGACATAAATGTCAGCCCTGATCGCGGGGATATTAAACTATATGGTTATTTGACTGCCTTCTGCAAAGTTACCTCTCTCGCACATGCCTGGAGTCAGAGTGAGCATGAACACCGCTGTGCGTCGTGGTGGCACCAAAAAACACTGCCCCTACCCAAAGGCAGCACCAGCACATCTCTCGAGCTGCTCCCCCAGGCTGGTACCAGCCTGCCCAGCACAAGCCTCCCCACCGCGCTGCTCGACTGCTCTGCGAACCGGCCACCCAAGGGTGCACGGTGCCAGGCAGCTGCTACGTGGGGCAGTGGCCACCCGGCCACCCACCACCGCCAGCCGATGCTCTCCGGGGAAGCCACCCACTGCCAGGAATGCGAAACCCCTCCTTGCAACCTGCCAGGTGCAGGTACGGGCTGCAGGACCCCGTGCTCTCCCCAGGCACGTGTCCCCCTCAGCCGGGCAAGCGAAGGGCACCAGGCGCAAGCCTGGCAGGTTCCAGTGGCTGAGCAGCAGCACCCAGCCCCTCCTGCACCAAAAAAGCCCTTAAACTCATCCAGGAGCAGAAACACACGCTGTTCCTGTAAAAGTAATTTTAAACCCCCAAAGACTCTTGTCCTGATGTTGGCAGAGACTCTGCCAGAAACTGCCATTGAAAACAAATTAGTCCATGGAGCACGGTCCTCCGCAAGCGAGGTCACTGCGGCGAGCGAGCGGGTCGCTCTGCTGCCACTGCGAGCACCACAGCAAGCATCGCGGCTTGCTCACGCAGCTCCTGTGACCCTCTGCCCCAGCAAAACCATCTCCCAAAGCCCCGCGGGAGCTGGAGCGATGCACAGGTGCTCAGGGACTGATGGGCTCGGGGAGCGCGTGTGTACATGCATGTGACGGGAGGGGCGGGCAGCGGGAGGGAGCACACATGCATGGACAGGGCAGCATGTGCGGCACAGCGAGAGCACAGTTATTTGTAAATAATCCTTAATTAATGAGATTCTCAGTAATAGATGGCTCAGTGTTATTCCGGGCAGGGACGATGGCAATCTCCATTCTTCCACTTTTCAATTACGTCTTCAGGGAGGGAAGCAGAAACTGGCCAGGGTGAATTAGAGAGACTTTTGTCACGTTTAATATCAATTCATTTTGCAGACTGCTGATGCAGCGGGATTTCACAGCTCGGAATTTATGGTTCTTTTGAGAGACATGCGCAAAAAAGGGGGAAAAAATACCCTGCCATCAGCACAAAAACATAAACTCTACTGGGAAGGAGCCAGGGTCTGGGGGGACCCCTCAGAGACCCCCTGGGACAGCAGTCGTCCCCAGTGGCTGGGTCCGCAGCACCTGGTTCCTTGCCTTCAGGAGGAGCACACCAAAGACTCCCAAGGAGACCCAGAGCTGCCCCTTGGCCAGGGTGCCCGTGTCCCACAGCAGCCAGCTCCCGGGTCCCTGCCTGCAGCACTCCTGCCCGCGCCGCCGGCGGCTCTCGAGCAGAGGCACTGGCAATAACGGAGCCGTTATTACGCAGTGTTATTCAGCCCCAAGGGGGTTTTATGCAAAATGACACACAATATAAATGACTGTTGTAAACAGAGAGTTTAATAAAGGGCTGTGTGCGAATTTACAGCCTCCCCAAGGATAATTAAAATTATTTATCTACTTACCTAGCTAGCCGCCGGAGCAGTCTATTAATTATTATCTATTATACACGGCCTGCTTTGCATGCTGCCAGTGCATCGCCTACCACCACCACCCCACATGGACGCACTGCAGCATGGGGAGAGCTGCGGGCAGCGCTGCCCGCCGGTGGGGCCGTGCTCCTGGGGTGCTGCTGGCTGCCCGGCCCCTCGCAAACGCTCTGGGAGCATGGGACTTTCACGCCTCAGGATCGGGTGTTTCTAAACCAGCCTGCAGCCAGGGAGACCCTGCCTGACTTTATAAAGCAACAGCTCTGTGCCACCAGCGCAGCCCAGCCACAGCGCTGGGAGCGGAGGCAGAGCCCCAGGCGCGGTGCGAGACGATGCTCTCCCGGCCCGACTTTGGCACTGTGCAGCCACATGCACCAGGGGACGGGTAGAGGGAGATGCCACCAGCATCCCCTGAGCTGTGCAGCCCCTTTTGGGAGCCCGGCAGCCTCCGCTGCTCCGCTCCCTGCCCGCCGAGAGCACAGAGGGCACAGCGAGGTGCCCAAGTACCAGTGTGGTGGCACAGCAGGAGAGGCAAACGCACATCCCCCCGTGCCCGGTGCCGGCGGGAGAAGCGGCGGCCGCCCCGCAGCCTGGCGCAGTGCTACCTGCTCCTCTCTATTTATTAGCGTGACAGAGCAATCATCAGTGCAGAGGCACTGGGATCCCCCGGCTCCTCTCTGCACATAAAGAGACCTCAGGGGGCTCCAGTGTGCGGATACTTAACATTGTTTTATTAGCTTAATAAACCCAGCCGATGCTGCCAGAATCTCCAAACCGGCCGCGAGCCCTCCTCGCCGCAGAAGCGGGCAGGAGCAGGGAGAGCCGCTGCGGCGCGGGCTGTCGGCACAGCTCCCGTAGCCCGGCTGGCACCGAGAGCCCGCGCGGGGCTGCCCTCGGCACGGCACGGCCCCGACGGCCTGGGGGGGCCCGGAACAGCTTGTCTGGAGCAGAGGATCCAGCTGCTCATCGCCACCGCGGGCACCGCGAGCTGTCAGGTCCCGCCAGCGCGCCATTAATCACCGCTGCAATTGCTCTCCCTGCCCCGTCCTGCCCGGCTCCCAGCGCTGCCCTCGGCAGCCCCAATGCCAGCAACGCATGGGGTCGCGGTGGCACCCGCTGCTGCCGCCAACGCTGGCACTGCTGGGGTCCCCTGCAGTCCCCGCCAGCCCCCAGGGACACGCTGGGACAGGAGACGTCCTCAGGCACCACGCAGTCGGCAGGACCTCGGCTGACCGAGCTCTGGTGGGTGCCACCCCCCCGGTACGGAGGTGCCGGCTGGTGGCACGGGGCAGGACGGCCCTGGGGGTCAGTGGCAGCTCGGCAGAGGAGCACATCGTCTTCCAGCAGCCGTCGAGGCAGTGGGGCTGCGCTGCCTGCACGTGCCTGCTGGAGCGGCTCCGTCATTAGGAGCTCAAAACCTGTTAGCAGGCTGCTGGGTTGTTTTAATCTGCCGGGGTGGCTGGCAGTGAGGGGTTCCTCTCCCTCAGCCCTGCGGGTCCCAGCTCACGGCGGTGCCTGCTTTGCTTTGCTTTGATCCTGTACAGTTACACTTCCAGTCTCACAATCTAATAAAAGCAGTGTGATCAAATTCCAGGTCATTACTCAAGGAAAGAGACCCCTCCACAGCCAGCAGCAAGAGCTTCAAACCAATTAAAGCGAGCCTAGTGCTCCTGCCTGCTGCCTGCCACGCGCGGGTCTCGGCGGGCCCGGACTTGCAATAAGCAAGATGCAAAAATGTTAATGGAAGCGCTTAAAGGCCATGCCAGGGGGATTCTTGTAAATAAGGGCACTCGGCAAGGTGGGGGCAGCTTCTCGGGCTCGGCCGCAAGGCAGCACTGATAAAAAGCAGATCTGAGCTTGGAATCAGTCTAGGACAGGCTTCTGGGAGAAAAGCTTGAGTGTTTCCTCCTAAAAACCTTGGTGAGCACCCCTGCCTGCGATGACTGCCTGCAGGCAGCCCGAGGTGGAGGAGGAGAGTGAGGGGCCAGGCTGCTGGGGTCCTCGGCCCCGGGTCTGCTCTTCTGCCCAGTCTGGGGACCGCTGGCATGGGGACAACTTCTTCTGTGGGAGAGGTCTTGGTGACCATCACCATGCAAGAGGCAAGGTCCTCAGCACCGGCACAGGGAATCCCAGCCTGGCTCCAAGCAAGCACAGTGCGGTCCACCTGCCACCCGCATCCCCCAGCACTCACAGGCGCAGACACACACGTTTCAGATGTTAAATACCAAATAAAATCACTGTAACCAAGCCGGAATCGACTCTGGTGGGAGGGTCGATACAGACATTTAGCACCACGGCTGGGTATCGCCGTCTCCCTGCGCTACGGCCATCAGCATCGATACGTCGATGCAGGTCTCCCACGGGGAGAGGGCAGAGCCCGGGCGGCACAGCAGGGATGGGGACAGCATCGACACACAGGGGCTGGAGCCAGCAAGGAGCTCCAGGGACCTGGGGACGGAGAGCTCGGGGGCTGCGTAGGGCAGCCCATGCTCATGGGCAGCAAGGGGGCAAGGGGAGGACAAGTCCCCAGGGAGGTGCCGGGGACGTGCTCCGACGTGGGCAGCGCAGGCAGGTCCCCAACAGCCGCTGAGGGTCCCACCGGCACAGCGGGCACCAGCTGGGGCTGCCGGAGCAATAAAATCCCGCCATGTTCCTGCCTGGATGGCACCACTGCCGAGGGCCTGCCCCGAGAGGCGCAGGCAGCGAACACCCGGGGCCGGCCAAGCCTCAAGCACAGCATCACCAGATCAAGTTTTGTGAGCTCACGCCGACGGGCCCCTGCCAGCCCACGGCTCCAGGAGGGGCCGAATCCTGCACCCCCAGGCAGAGACCATTGCCACGGGACAGAGCCTGAGCCGCGGGGCTGAGGACGGCCGGGCAGGAGCTGGAGCTGCATCTTGCCCAGCTGCGAGCAAATGGGTGCCCACCAATGCATGGCGGGGAGAGGGCTCAGACAAGGCAGCACCAACAGCCCGCTGAAACGCACGGGAAAGGACGTCACCAGAGACACCTGTAACGTGCCACCGGCTCGGCTACCGGGGAGGAGGAAGGGGCTCTGCCTGCCCTGCCAGCCTATGCACAGGCTCTCAGTTGCCTGTTTGGAAGCAGCAGCAACTTTTTGCTCAGCCCAGCTTGTCCCAGGCAGAGGGGGAACACCAGCACCCCAGGGCTGGCACTGCTGTGGGGAAGAGCACAGCACAGCGCGCTGCACCTCGCAGCAGGCAAGTGCACGGACCCGCAACAGCAGGAGCGGGGACGATGTACAGAAAAGGCAGCTCCCTGCCGCGCTGCCCAGGCTCTTACCTGCAGCGGGGCTGTGCCAGCACACCGGTCCCCTCCTGCCTGTCAGGGCCTTGGGAACGCCTGGATGGCCACTGCCGGCTGCCAAGAGCTGGCGTTATTCCCAGGCGGAGTCACAAAGCACCCAGGGCCACACACACCACGCAGCTAGGATTTCTACTGATGCTCCTGCCCCACACGCTGTTGCAGAGAGCAGAGCAGGGCAGCAGCCTTTGGAGAGCCTCCCCAAGCCCCCACCTCACCGGGGGTCACGCCACGCTTGCCAGAGCCAGAGCAAACAGGGCTTTGTGTAAATACACCCCTGGCCCTGCTGCCTTCCCCTCCCGCGGCTGCTCACAGCCCCAACCTCCGGGATATTTATTGTTCATTCCCTCCTAAATCACGGCTGACGGCGGGGCTGCTCGCACTCCATTATGGAGAGAGCTCGCACCGCATCGCAGTTCCGTTTAGCTTGCAGAAAAAGCAGCCTCAGAGGAGAAACCCACCCCGGCGCTGCCCGGCGCTCGGCTCGGGATGATGGACGATTATGGACCATCTGCACTTTCAGGAGGGGATAGATTTATGAGCGGCACAGACAGCTAGAAGAGTGTCCATTACTATAACTCACTGGCCTCTTCAGAGATATTGTAATCAGGCCCTCTGCCGCTGCAGCGGGAAAGTCCAGGTTAAGCGCTGGCAGGAAGGAAAATCAATTATGTTTTTTTAATACAGTGCTGGCAGCAGGCAGGGGAGGGCAGCCCGGGGACCCCCGTGCAGTGCGGGGCGGGGGGCTCTGCCGGCAGAGCGGGGCTGCGCTGCTGGAGCGTGGCACTAAGGAACAGGGGCCCCGACCGCCTTGGTCCTGCTAATGCGTGCGCTCAAGTGGCCACGGGCAAACCGCCGGGGCTCCTCACGGCCCCACTCATCCACCCGTGATGGGGACAGCAGTGTTGGCTTCGTGTTGCCGGAAAGGGCTGTGCAGACCCCTCCGGGCTGCAACCACAGCAGACGTGCCAACGAGTGGGAGCTGGCAACGGCGGCTCAGCCAACAAAATGCCGCGGCTCCCCTCTGCCGCAAGCCCGGCCGGCACAACGCTCCCCACGGCAGGGCAGGGGGGCAGCTCCCACCTCCTCGTCCTGTGTGCACGGAGCTGGGACCAGCGCTGGGAGCACGACCAGGACCAGGCTTCAGGAGCCGAGCAGAAACACGGGTACGATGTGACATCCCCGGCAGTCCCTTCGTCTTGAGGGGTCTCAGCTGCAATTTACAGAAGGGCCTGGGGCCACCCACCCCCCTGCCCCGGCAGCAGCATCCATGGTCACCTTCTGCTTTAACTGGGGACAGCACAAGGAAGGGGACTGGGGAACCAGCCCCTGTACTCAAATGCAGAGGAGTCCCAGAGGAAAACAAACCAGTAGTTTCAGATAACCACGGTCACACACTCTGCAGGGGCCTTGTGGCTTTTGCCCTCCTGGGGCTGCTCCCCCCACGACGGGTCTTTTGTGGGGCTCTTGCCATGGCTGGGGGGGCACAGGAGCTCCGCTTCCCCCACGTCCCCTTGGCAGCCAAGAGCTCCCCGATCAATGCATCCTACCATGGTAGCCAGCACCATTATTTTTCACACAACAGAAATAAAAAAAAAGACAAATCATTACTTAGGAGAGCGTGAGCAAGAACCGCTCAGAGGATCAGCCAAACCCATCACTCCTGCCTGGCCCCCCCCACCACTGGCAGGTAGCGGCTGGAAAGGCAGCAGGATCCCACGGAGGGAGGGACGCTCCGCACCTGCTCCCAGTGAGCAGCAAACATGAGGTCGGGAGTGCGCGGTCAGGTCCTGCACTCCTTTGAAGCATCCAGCCCCAGCGAGAAGGATGCAGACGCAATACGTGAGCACGGCAGCACGTGCCTCCTCCGCACCCCAGCGCCCACCCGGGCACGCAGCCCAGCACAGAGAGCTGCAGCTCAGAAGAAAAAAGCTTTGCAAAAGCCGTATCCAACATGAAAAGAGATTTCCCAAACTGTTTTTTTTGCATCTGCAAAGCAGCTCGCTAGCAGGAGCCGTGGGCAGCTAAGGATGGGGAGGGGATGGCTCGCCACCGTAGGGGTTGCTTTCAGCGCCTGTTCCAAGACACAGTGAGAAAGGCCGAGCCTCTCATTCCGGAGGAGCTGGTGAGCACCAAGTCAGCACCATCCCTGGGACCACTGAGAAGAGCCGCCCACGGCCCCACTCGGCAGAAAACCGGCATCTGAAAGCACCTGCCCTGCGGCTCGTGGTGAGCGCAGAGGATGCTTACAGCACAGGGGAGGCTGGCACGCTCCTCCTGCGGACAGGACATCAACTCATGTGTGTGCAGCTACCCCCCAGGACAGAGATGGGTCCCGACTCAGGTTGTCCCAGGGGAGGAAACCCCCCATGCCACATGGCCGGCTTCAGCTGGGACCTGCGTTTCTGCACATACGTTCTGCCACGTGCGCTCCCGGGAACGGCAGGCACCGGCCCTGCGGCCCCACAGGCCGGGGAGGGGGTTGGCTGGCAAGCTCCCGCAGGTGTTTCCGTACCAGCTGCGATGCCCGTAAGGATCACGGTTCCCAGACACCTGCACAGCTTCACTTCGACAGCCCCAGCCCCCTCGTCATGCTGCCCAGGAGCCCGTGCCAGCAGCGGAGGACGGCACTGCAGCCCCCTCTGATTCCCCTTACTGGCACCCACCGCTTCCACCAAGGTCTCCACCAGCGAGACCAAGCGCACAGCGACTGCACGCTCACCGCTGGCCAGCGCGCTGTCCCGGGAGCGAGTGGGGTGGAAGGAGGGAGCAGATGGGATCTCTGAGCAGCGGAGGCGAGGAGGAGAGAGATACATGTTGAATAACAATGGTGAATTCCCCTGAGCTTTGGTGTTTTTAATGGTGGATTAGACTGTCAGGCAGCAACTAAATGGTGTAATAAAAAGCTAAGTGCTCGTATTCTGAGGTTCCTGCCTCCCGCTCTGCGGGGAGGTGCGGGGCAGGGGGCTGCTCCCGCTCCCCACAGGGTCCAGCCTGGGGTTTCTGAGGAAGAGTGGAGGAACTTTTCAAAGGAGGTTTGCACGCAGTTTACACAAAATCTGCCCAATGAGGGATTACGGCGCATAAATCTGTGCAAACTTCCTTCTGCAGCCTTTGAACGCGTGGCTTTTGAATGAAATGCATCTCGTGTTGTCTGTGGCCTGCTGTTCAGAGACATGGAGGGACCTCCACAAAGCCGCAGCCCTGCAGTCGCTTCCCAAGGAGCCTTGCTTTTGTTTTTCTTAAATTGGGTAGAGAGAAGGAAAGGCAAACGTTCCCAAAAGTTAAAGGCAGGTGAAGCCGGTAGGAGCCCAGCGCTGCGCAGCAAGCTCTGCACAAGCCTCACCACCACCGCACGCCCTCCGGCAAAGCATCCGGAGCGGCCACCGACTCCGGCTGCCCCCAGACTCCAATTGCCCACTAGCACAGAGGGGGCCTGATCCTGCCCATCACCCGGAGGAGGCAGTAGGGCCGTGGCAGTAGCAGAGCACGCAGTGCCCCAGCGCACACCTCCCAGCCCCAGGGCAGTCAGCGCCAACCCTGACCTGCGGATGCTCGTGGCTCCAAGGACCATTGACGCCGTTCCCTTTCCTCCTCCCGCTCCGCTGGCTGCTGCTGCACTCAGAGCCCTCTTCCTCCTCCTCCCCACATCAGGCTTGCGCCCACAGTGGAAGCAGCGTTTTCCCCAGGGGAATGCTGTCTTTCACCACCAGCTCCTCGCAGAGGCTGGGCAGGAGCAGCCGCCCACTGCTGAGCCCCCCCACTGATAGGGGCCAGGCTGGGCGAGGGGCTGCAGGCTGCCCGGCCGCACCGAGCCCCCAGCGTTCCCTGGGCAGGGAAAGAACTGCAACACTTCCCTTACTGGATTGCAGAGAATTTCAGAGAGATTGCGGGGAGACAGAATAACAACTCTGTGATGGCATTTCCAAACGGCTTTAATACCCATCACAACGCCTCTTCTGACACCCCCTCCTGATCCGGCAGAGAGCTTTGTTTATTAAACATTTACTCTGTTTACATGGTATTTCTGCAGTCTGAGGCAGCCCACGCCGGTTTAAGGGTGGGCACATGGGGCGACCACCCAGCCCCAGGGCACCACAGACCCCACCACTGTCTGTCTCCGTGCCAGGGCAGGGACAGAGCTGGCACACAGCTCACCTCCCGCGGCAGTGGCCGGTACCCCCAGGGAACACACCAGTGCTCCGGCAACTCTCGGAGGAGCACACCAGCACCAGGAGCCGGGCTCCCCAGCAGCGAAGGTGCCACAGCCCCAGCTGGGCTCTGACTCGCCGTGCATGACCCAGAGAAAGGGTTTTCCCCCTGAAGTGCTGCTGCCCCGACCCCCAGGTGTGCTGGGGCACAGGGAGAACCACCACACGTGGAGACGGGGACTGTCTTCCCGCGTTGGCAGGGCTGGGGCAGCCCAACAGGCATCACTGGGGGCATTGCACCACGGCCTGACCCCCCCGAACAAACACTGCGATAACCCTGAGTGCAACCAGCAGCCACACATGTCTGCGGAAAGCAAGGAAGACACCCTTAAATATCATTCCAAAACATGGAAACTTCATTTTTGAAGACACTCTTTACGATCACAGCCTTCATAATTCTCTACTTGTTCTCAAAACCAATATATTTGAGAGGCATTTCGTGCCAAGAAACACAATAGCATGAGACGGCCCTCCGACACCAGCAGCACCCCAAGCTCCTCTCTTCAAGCCTGCACCCCCCCGGCTGCCTTCAGCAAGGCCAGGGCTGCGGGGCTGAGCCCACCTCCACTGTTCGGACCCCGGGCAGGTCGGTCCTGCGAGGCTACGGCCACAGCGACAGCCTGGCAGCTCTGCCACTGGCGCTGGTGATGGATCCCTGGCAAACCCACGGCCAGAGAAATGATGGTGAGGGAACACGGTGCACAAGGGGGACCTGCCCACAGTTGTACCCAGCTCAGCCCCGAGCCTCAGCATCCTGACACGGCCCCACGGGAACTGCAAAAAACAGGGCTTTTGGGGTCAGAGAGACTCCAGGAAACCCCTCAGGGGAGATCCCAAAGAACCACGGACATTTCACAGCCAGGAAACACGCTCTAGGTACACAGACCATGGTGGCTGGGATCCCGTCTCGAAGGTGTCCCAGGCAGGGCTGGGAGCACCTCTGCAGCTTCTCGACCCCTTCCCTCCGTCCCAGGCCAGGGGCTGCAGAGCTGCCCCCAGCCCTGCCCGTGCTGCCTCTCCCCACGGAGGTGCATGGCCAGGATCGGGGCTGGCTCAGCCCATCCCACCTCCCCTCTCTCCCTGGGGTGCCAGAAGCATTCCCACCGGTGGCTTCCCCTTCCCACCCTGCCGCTCACCTCCCTAGCCCGTCACGCAGGATTAGATGTAATGAAAACCATGTGCTTTTCTAACCTCATCGTGCATCTCGTGTTTAGGGCCCTTGCTTTATCAGTTTTTATCCCGTGTAATATTCATCACACTGGTTTATTTATGGGCCCCCTCTTCGGGAAGGTATTTTTCAGGCCTGGTGAATAAAACATAAGCCTTTGCTGCTTGTCAGAGCGAATGCGGCTCCTCTGATGTCAGCCTGACTAACGGCCTTTAGTTTTCTCCAACGACTGCACTTTGAGAGAAATTTATTTGTATTTGGGTTCACGTTGGTCGGGGAGATGTGAATTCTTTTCCCTTCAGAATAAAAGAAGCTTCAGCTCTATGGCAAGGGGTGGGAGCAGGATGGGTGAGTGCAGACCCTCAGCCCCGAGGGACAGCGTGGGAGTGGGACCACAGAGCACGCAGCACCTCCCCGGACTCCCTCCAGCAGCCGTCCCACGGGTGGGAGACACGCAAGACAGACTGGGCAGGGCTGAAGCAGTGAGTCTGGCTCTTAGCGCTGCCCCTGCCACTGGAAAAGCTCCCGTTCAGAGCCCAGACCACACTGGTCGGCTTCCCCTGTGCCACTGGGGAGCCCAGACCCCCCCTATGGCACCTCTGCATGCAGAACTCCCCTCCTTTGGGCCCCCCCCTCCCACGGGAGCTCTGCACCCAGCGCTGGGTGCTCCCCAGGCTCAAAGCAAACATCAGCAGGTGCAATTAGCTCCTTTCCTTTGACAGCATCTCCACTCTGGAATTAGGAAACACATGTTCCCTCTGCTCACAGGGATTCCCCTCTGCCCCTTCAGCCTCCCTCCCTCCACGGCTCGCTGCCCGCCCGGGGCTCTCCAGCCGTCAGCACCGAAACATCGGCACCCGCCAGGCAGCAGCCTCATGCCCCTGGTGCGGGCGCTGCAGGAACCCAGGCAGGACAGACAGCGGGGAAGGCTCCCGCCTCAGCCACACTCTCAGAAACACATGTTCGGCGTTGGAAAAGATGATTTCCTGGATTGCAGCTGCCCTGCCTGCTCCTGGCTGCAGGCAGGGATGACAGGCACGCGCTTGCGAGTAGAGCAATTAAACCCATCCAAGCTGGCTGCTGCAATTTCCCCGCGCTTGGGCAATGCCTCGAGTTCACAACTGACTCCGTTTACTGGCAGGTAGGCAGCAGGGTTCTGTCCTTCCCCTGCCACATGCCGGGGGACGGTGAATACCACCACGTGCACTCCGTGCCGGCAGCATTTTATACCCGCTCTGCAGATAACAAGATGAATCATGCCCGAGAAGCTGTCATCTCACGCCGGCAGCACGAGCTGCTGTGGGTAGTTCAGCAGCATTAAGCGAAGAGGCAGAATCCTCCTTTGCAGCAGAGATCATCACAGTCGCAGTGAACACCAGCAACAGGCTACAGCCTCCATGACCTGCCAAGCATCCCTGTTAACGGCAGGATCTCCTGCGCACGTTACAGTGGAGCCTTGTCCTGCTTCCCTGCCCATCTGCTCCATAGGGAAAGCACGTTCAAAGAGTCCCACCACAGCTGTCTCACTGCACAGAGAAGCGATCACCAGTGTACCCTCAAAGCCAAGGTGCCTTTACACCCTCCCACCCATTCAGTGCCACATACCCACAGACACCGCTCCGCTCGCAGGGACGCAGCGGTGGGCAGACATGCATGCCTGCGCGCTGCTGGCACCGACAGGCACCTCTGCTCCCATGCGTGGCCGAAGGCCGGTGCCGTCCCGGACACACGCACAGCCCCACACGGCACGTGGTGCAGCACGGCAGAGCCAGGCAGTCACCGCTGCACCATGGGGCAAACCCTTCCCTTTGCTAGTTAAGGAATTCCTGGCTGTGACCCAAAACTCCTATTAACAAATCAAACTATAAAAACCAACAGAAGCAGCCAGGAGATTTCCCTCCATCATCTGCTAATTTATAGGGTTACTGGTGTCAGCAGTTTAAAAGAAGCAAAATTCTATCGAAGAGCCACTAAAACCCGGCACTGTGCGCTTTAAAACAATCACAAACGTTCATCTGAAAAGACTGCTTGGGATATAATTCCTTGATGTTTAATTATTAATGTTCCAGGCAAACTAGTTAAATTCTACTGAAGAGAAGAAGCAGCAATCAGAGTTAAAAATCAGCTGAAGGAGTATCATAAATCATTCTGGGGAGTATTTTGCAGAAGTCCCACTGGAGCTGCCTGTGCCAAAAAGGAAGAGAGGGTCTGCCGTGCTCCGGGAAACTCGGAAGGGAGGAGAGGGAACCAGCTGCACACGATGCCCCTGCGACACGGAAAGGCTGCAGAGCAATTTGCAGAGCGACGTGGATCTCTGCTCCCCAGACAGACAGGGAGCGGGCACAGGGACTACCGCAGCGGTTCCATCTATCACAGGGGGTGGCTGCGGCTCTGACCTCCCGGCTGGTCTCGGCAGCAGCTTGCCCGCACCGCCGCGCTCCGCCATCAGCGGCGGCTCTGCTCAGTCTATACGCCGACTCGTTTGTCAATACATCTCTCTGACGTTGATTGATGCGCCTCATCGCCCTCAGTACCAGATAAGCTGCTCTTAACACAGGCGTTTCTGTAGCCAGTAATACTTGGAGTCACCTCGTTGGCCTTCCAGACCCCACCTGCCCCCTTCTCCCTCCCCGCTCAGCACCCCCAAACCCAGCACGTGGGATCCCAGGGCTTAACGCGACACAAAGCCAACGCCAGCGTTCGGTCTCCAAACGCAGATCTTGGGGCGATACCCAAAACTCCCACCCGTGCTCTGAACAAAGCCCCCCACCTTCCCTCCGCGGGGCCAGCCCCAGCCCTGACACCGCCGCACACCACCTCCGTGTCCACGTGTCCTGGTGCGGCCGCGCTCTCCGGCACCGCGGCCACTTGCCCGTTCCTCCCCTCTGCCAGCACCACCCCAGCCGCAGGCTCCTCAGACCGGGCTCCGCACCACCTGCGTTACCGGGGGGATCCAACAGTCCCGTCACCCGCGGTCAAGCCGCCTGCCATCTCCTAACCGACTGCCCCCGCTCAACCGCAGCCTCTGCCGGGCACCCTGCTCCGCTCACCAGAGCGGACCGACCCCCGGCTCCGCAGGCAGCGCAGCACCTGCTGCCTGTACGGAATCTCGGTCCAAAGCCATGGTTTTCTACTTTTTTTTCGGCTTCCAATTTCTTTTCCGATATGCTTTCAGAAATCCCTCCAAATCCCCTTGGCCCAGCTCAGAGGGGAGGACGACAGACAGCTCTGCCAAGCCAGCCTCCCGCATCTTACTGGGTTCACAGGAACCACATACTGGGGCCTCCCGGTTCCCACACTTCAGTTTTCTTCCCCCTCTCCTCTCCCTTCTTTGCTATTTTGTTTTACTTATCTAGCAGAAAATAAGAGAAGCCAAGGCTTCTTGCTGCTTCATCTTGATTCAGTCAGTTTTATATCTCACAAATGCATATGCAGATTTCTCTGCTTCTTTATTTGTTCATTAAGACTTCAATAAAAGTGTTATAAAAATGCTCTTTTTTGTTGTTAATTGCAATTTCTGTTTTAATATGCAAGTTGTGCCAGCTATCCTCAGAGACTCCCCAAGCCTCTCTGTAAATAATACAGCCACCCAGCCTAACGCGCCCTTGCCTGCTGCGTATTTACACGGCTATCAGAGCCCAGCCGGGGCGACGGCAGCGGCGTCTCCTCCACCGCTCCCAGCGCGGGGTGCTCAGCAAAGAGCTCCCACTGCCGCGCTCAGCGGAGGCATCGCCACCGCCGCAATGCATCCCCCGTGGGGGACCCAGCACGGCAGGACCGGCTGCTCAGAGAGACCCCCCAAGACCACAGCATCCCCGTCCAGCCTTGGGGGATCCCCAGTGTTGCAGGCAGCAACGCAGCCTCCCGAAACGGCCTCGGCCAGACAGCAAGAAAAGCACTGCTGGAGCCGGATCAGGCCGCGAGCAAACTCTGCTGAGGCTGCGAATGCTCCACTGCACATGGGGTCACCCAGCAAGGGGCAAGGAAGATTTCCAGCCTGCGTGGATGTGACCCGGGAGGTCAGTGCTGTGTTTCCAAGGCCAAACCCACCCGCAGGGACTCTGCTGAAGCCTGGGAAGATGCCAGGGATGCAGGCAGCCTGCACATCTCCAGGTTGCTATGAGGCTTTATAGATTGCGGTGCCACCGTTCAGCGATTCCCCAACACTTTAAAAGACCCTATTATCACTTGCCTGTGCCTTTGTGCAACGCAAGTCATTTCGCTCTGATGTTTCCCATATTGAGCCTCTGCCTCAGGCTGAAATTTTGAGGGAAGTTTTAGCGAGAACGGTTCAAACATTTCTGAGAACAAGGCTGTGGAAAAATGCTGTTTTGACACATTAAAAAAAGTGTTCTACAACCCTAATGCTCAGAAACCTCCACACCTTCCTGTGGCCCAGCGAGCAGCCCGGAGCAGGGCAGGAGGCAACGGGTGCTCCCGGTCCCTGCTCCCCCACAGAGCCCCTGCCTGCCTGAAGCTCTGGTGCTACCCACCACACCACTGTGCACACAGCAGCCATTGCTTCTCCTGCACTTCTCCCCCTCCCCATAAAATGAGGGAATAAGTCAAGAAAACGAAGTTGCAAAGCATCGCCAAGAGCCGCAAGACATAGCCCAGCCCCTGTGCTGCCCCGCTGCCGCTTCCCCAGCCCCTCTGTGCAAGAGGGTCCGATCCTGCTGCAGGGCAGCCAATTACCCATCAGATCCCTTCTGGTAAAAAGCGTGCAGGTCAACAGCACTCCCCCCTCCCTGTTTTTACCAAAAGCAGGGCTGCCTAGTACGTGGCCAGCTTACCCCGAGCCAGACCTGCCACAGGGGTGGCAAAGCCAGGGCTGGGCAGCTTTCATGGCTGGGTCATCCCCAGGGAGCAGAGATGAGTTCTCCGTCGGGACAGCTGCCCGACTGCCTAACTTGAGAAAGTTATTTACACCCAACCCAAGGCAGCAGAGTCTGGCAGAGGTGCTTGGAACACACTGCTTGTGCTTAAGTAACACAAGTGCCCGTCGATAGGAACCTATGAGAATCAACTGAAATAAGAAGGGGCATGGCCATCAAACATGGGAAAATGAAGCTGTTACAGACTCAAACTCATTAAACGGCTGTGATAACACTTTAATGGTACACTTAATTCATACTTAATTCCAGGGGAGCTCCAACAGAAGCCCCTATGGCATCCACACAAAGAGCAGATAAACGAGTTGTACTTAGTGCTGAGGCAACGAGCACCCGACAACTCCAGCACAGTCACACATGAGAAATGTGTTAAAAGAAAATATATCCTGTGACGTGTATCACTGGCATATTTGGTAACACATCCTCAGGAACCAGATTCAGAGGGACAGATAGTGCTCTGGTGCCCTGACAATGGGGATTAGCAGGTATGTGCAGGGTCTGCACCTGCAATTTCTACCTGCTCTCATGCCTGCAAAATTCACGAGTGCAAGGAGGACCAGGAAAGCAGGGGCATGAAGAGACCACAGGCTAGAACAGCAGCAGCAACACGGCAGCAGAGCGGGTGCTCACTTGCAAAAGAAGAATTCCGTGACTGGCAGCCAGAAACTCCAACTTCTGGAGTGAAAACAGTTCCTGCCAGCGCTGCTGCAGCAGCAAAACGCAGCAAAATGAACCCAGGAATTAGCTTGGCGTAACTACTTCTAACAGCCTACCAGTCAGCAGTAAAATCAACTTTCTGGTTGCTAATTCTGGACGATTGAACTGCGCAAAGCTTAAGATTTCTTTATGCCATCATTTTTCACTCTAAAAAAAATTCAGGAAAATGTTGGGCTCTCGTGGCAAATGCCTGTTTTGGAAGCAAGCTGCTCTTGTGTATCATATTGTTCTGGTACCGCATCACAATCTATCAAAGTCGGAGTCCCCAGAGCAAGAGAAATCAAAACATCATGAATAAAGTGCAACTTTAAAACTCCAGTAGTCTGACAGTGTTAGACTAAGCCTCCTAACATGCAGCGTTGTATTGATGCTTTCCCCTAATAAAGTCAATGCTGGCCTAGCTTCACTGCCTACAGCGCATTTGCTCAATTAGAGGAGAACAAATAAGGCAACAAGCCAAGATGGAAGTGGTAAACACTGCACTGAGCTCGCAGGGACTGCTGCACCCAAACCACAGGCAGCTGCAGGTGCCCGCTTTCAACCTGCTCTCTGCCTGCATGCTGCCAGCCCCGGGGCTGGGATGAGGGATATCTGTGCTTCTCCCCTTGATCCTCCTGCCCTGGTGCTGCTGGGTCTGTGGGGCTGAGTACTCACCCCAGCGGGTGTGGGACCCCGCAGCTCAGGGCAAAGATGATGCCATGGTACATTATCCAGGCATGGCATCTGCAGCTGCTTCAGGACCTCCCCCTCCCCGAATTGGGACCGCTGCTCTTCGGGACAAGGATGCAAACCCATGCAAACGCAGCACAGGTTTTCACTGCTGACCCTCCCAACCTCGCGGAAACACCCAAGTCCTGTTTGCGCACAAGCTGCCAGCACTGCTTTTAAGTGCGGCGCGTACGGTGCTCAGCTCCCCTGCGCCGCTGGAGCCCACGTGCCGGAGCCTGCCGGTGGCCCGCTGGCGTTCCCTGCACCCCGTGCAGCAGCACGCTCCGGGTCTCCTCGGGGCCATCCCGCTGCACGAGCTCACCGCATCGCCCCAGAGCGGGCAGAGCGCTCTGATCCTCCCTGACATCTCCAGCGGGCAGAGGCTCCCCAGCTGCTGCGGGCAGCGGTGTTTTCTTGCCCTCACGTGGTGCCTCTGGCTCTCGGTTAGCATTTTAAAGGCAATTGGAACAGCCCGAGCTGTGAGATTTGTCAGCTCTGGCTCGAGTGACCAGGCAGCTCAGGAGGGTCACGCTGTCACATCTCTGCCACTGCTCAAGTCACCCACCTCAGTGCAGAGGCCGGAGGAGAGCCCCAGGGAACTGAGCGAGAGGGAAGAGGCAGATCAATACCCGATTCACCCACGCAGCCCCGGGGAGACCGGCGGGGCGCCCGCTTCACAGGTGGAAACATACGCTGCAGCATCGCGAGCAGCCAAGGGTGCCCAGGCTGCATCAACACAAGCTGGCCAAGCACCTGGCCCCACTGGGAAGGCACTGAGGGGTCCCCTGGGACCCCCCCAACTCCCGCTCTGCCCGGAGCGGGGCTCAGCCCTGCCACCTCCCACAGCCGACACCAAGCATCCCCCAGCAGGTCCTCATCCTCCCACCGCCATCTGGGCCAAGCAGCTGTGGGGCAGGAGAGCTCGGTGCACAGTTAACTGTACGGAGCTGGGCCGGTCAACATGGAAAACAGCAGGAAATACGGACACGTGTAGCGAGAGCTGCAGCAGGTCTGGAGGGAGCCAGGCAGATGGCAATGCAGGAGCGGGGAACAGAGACAAAGACTGAGGCAAAAGGGATGGCGGAGAGGAGAGGGGCCATGGGCAGGCCTGGCCACCTCAGGCTCCAGACCAGGAAACCTGATTTACACCAGCCCTGTTGCTCACTCCCCAGCCTGTCTCCATGAGGGAAGGGCGAGGGCTGCAAAGGCTCTGCTAGCCCTCCTGGGGAAGGAGAAATTTGCTGCCCAGAAGTGACCAGCAAAGAGCCTGCTGCCACCCCACCAGCCCGGGACACCAGCGCAGAGCTCGTGCCAGGCACCACAAACAGCCCATCAGCACAGAGAGCCCAGGAATTAAAAAGCCTCCTACATGGCCAAGTCCATCGCCTCTCACAGCCGTGCTCTTCTGGGCTGGCAAGTGGAAGAGCGAGGCTGTAATAGGAAATCTCCCCGTGGCTCCATGCAGTCTAAGAAGAAATAGATCAGAGCAGCCGAAATCCCCCAGTGCCAAGAACTCCCAGCCTCGCCGCCGGTGCTGAGCCCAGGGAGAGGTGCGGGCAGGGTGCGAGGGCAGCTCATGGCACCGTGGGCTTTGCCCACGCCAAGACTTCGGAGACCTTCTGCCACTGAGGGCAGCGCCGAGTGCTGTGGGAGCCGGCGTGCTCCCAGCGAGGTTGACGTGAACCCAGGGAGGGGAAGGATGGGGCTCGGCTCAGCGGGCACCCCGCATCGAACCGGCCTGCAGCTCCGAGCAGAGCCAGGACCCAGCCGTGCCGGCAGCACCGCCTGCCGTGCCACAAAGGTGGAAGGGTCCCGGCCAGAGCCCAACCCTGGTGAGCTGCAGCATCAGCCGAGTCCCAGACTCCTCGCCCACGCTGGCACATCCGCCAGGCTCCCGCTGCCGCAGCTGAAGGGTGCACGATGCCGTGGACGCAGCACACAGACCTCCCGCAAATCCTCCTAAAGCTCTTTCTCACTGCGAGGGCCTTTCTCTGCTCCCGCCCAAGGAGGCATACAGACATTTTTTTGCACGTTTTAAAGCTCTGTCACATCCCACTGAGCTCCTTCTCTCACCACCAGCTCTAAATCCACAACCCCGACTGTGGGATTTCCACCCGGCCACCACCCCCGCCAGCGCAGCGGGGAGGGATTACGGCACCTCAGCTCAGCAGCAGCGATAATCCTCTGCCTTATCAGTGCAGGGAGCAGCCGGCAAGAAGGACAGCTAGAGCTTGCGGGGACCCTGACGCCAGTGCCACCCACCCCAGCTCCCAGCAGCGGGAGGGAGCTCCTGCCCGGCTGGAGGATGCTGATCCTGCAGCAAACCTGCTCCAGCCGCTGCACCAAACCCAACTGCCAGCAAAGACCCTTTTCACACAAACGCAGCCCTGTAGGTCGGGGCTTTATCCCCGGGAGATCCAGGCTGGCAGGACAAGGGGATCGAGCAGGTACAGAGATGCCTTCTGCATGGATGCAATTAGTTAAAGCAGTTAAACCACAACTCAAATCCAGCGCTAAATGGTAGTGTTTGCTACGACAGACCCTCCTCACCTCTGCACTCCCGTCATGCCTATCAGGCACTTGCACTCCCCTTACCTCTCTTCCCCTCTGCCCCCCCAGCACGTCTCATCTCTCCGCTGCCCTGTAAACCCCCCCGCCCAGCCTGCCCTATTGCTGGGAACACGCAGGGCACCAGTACAGCAGAAGGATTTAATTGCATGTCAAAATTAAATCTCTTTTGATGAAGAACAATTCAACTACGGCTCTGCCTAATCAAATTAACAAAGTCTTTTTTGATTTTCAATTATCTTCTTCACTGGAACACTTTATCCAGTGCTCCTGTGATACAACCGACAAGCCCCGACTAACAATTGAGGTGTTTTTGCTGCGGTTCAGCAAGGCAGAGCAACCACGGGAACCCCCCTCCACCTGTCCCCCCCTCACTGAGCCAGGAAATGACTGGAGCAAACGTGCGAGGTTAAGAAACGCCGGCAGCCCCTCACTGCAGCACCACTGGACCCCCACCTCCACAGCCGGGGATGGACCAGCTCCTCTCCTCACCGGGATGCCACCACAGCAGGCCTGGTGGAAGGACTGCACCGGGACCATCCCACCCACAGCACCCACACTGATGATTCCGCAACACCCTCCCGGAGGCTGGAAGGGCTGACAGCCTGAAATACCCTCACCATCACGCCAAACCAGGGGCCCGGAGACCTGGGGACAGCCAGCAGCGAGGCCAGCCCTGCCACACTGTGCCCTGCCTGCGGCAACAGGGAGAGGGGACCTGAGGGAGCCCACCCACGAGCTGGGGGCAGCCGCAGCACCCTCCTCGGGAGGAAACCATACAGACACAAGCACCCATCACCTCTTCAGCAGCAGCCATTGCTGCCCGTCTCCCCAGGGTACCCAGACCTGCAGCACCCATGTGCTCCCCAGCCCGCTGGAGCGTGCCAGCCCCCAAACTGCAGCAGCAAGGCTGGAGCCCACCAAAGGGGAGCCCAGCAGGATGGAAACTCGTCCTGCCAGGGCCCCACACTCACTGCTGGCCAATTATCACTCAGGCATCACACTTAAAGGTCACTTAAGGAAGAGAATTGACTTGTGTGAAAATGTTAATAGAGATGCTGGTACATCCATTACAGGGCACAGAGCGCCTGCCTGACCCTGGCAGAGAATGCAGCAGTGCCCGCAGTGCAGACCACTGGTGCTGACCGCCCTGCCTGTACCCAGAAGGTGCCTGGACCCCATCATCTCAGAGGGGAGCAGCCAGGTGGGGGGCAAGGAAGGGCAGGAGATGTGCTAGCCTGTCTGACCACAGCAGTAGGCAGCACGCCTGGCAGAGGACGGGCAGATCCTGACAATTTGCAGGCAACACACAAGCACTGAGACTACCCTGAGCTGCCCAGCCCTAGAGCGTGCAGGCCCTGGTGCCTCGAGGGATGGCTCCATCCCCTTCCCCCCCTACCAGGGACAGCAGTTACCTGGTGAGGACAGAGTTCCCTCTGCTACCCTTCCTGACAGACACCAGGGACCTACAGGAGTTAAGAGATGGGACCCAATCCCAGGACCCCAGAAAGGGGCATATCCTGCACCCCAGCTGGTGCCAGCTCACCTGAGCACCCCCACACCAGTAAGGCCATGCACACACACACCACAGGTCCTGAAGGAGCTCCGAGCTCCCTGCAGCTAGAGAGACATTGAGCTGTGATAGCAGGACAAAATGTATTAAAAGATGCTAATTTAATTAAAAGAACACGAAAATGGCTAAATTAGCAAGTGAAGGAGAACACCTATCTGTAATAAGGGCACAAATACAAGAGCAAAGGGATGCAGCAAGGCCCCATGGCAGAGGCACAGGCTGAGCTTCCCCACTGCACAAGGATGGAGTTCGAAGGACCATCTCACCTCCCCGTCCGGCTGCAGATGCTCAGTGCACACAGGCAAGCGCGCAAGACTCTTCCCCCGGATTATCCTCCAACTCGCAGCCTTCTCCCTGCCACCGCAGGCATGCTGGGTAGCCTCCAGCAGTTCCTCCTCCTCCCTAGCACGGTTTCTGCTCCCAAACACAGGCTACAGCATCTAATCCTACTGCAAGGTCTCTGGGGCAGGGAATGGGGTTTTTTATTGGTACCTTCCACTGCGTTTCAACAGCAAGCTGAGCAGAGATCTGCCTTCTCCCCGCAACGCCGGGGGAGCACGGCCCGCGCTGCCGCGAGCGGGGGGAAGGAGGGAGCCCCATCCGCAGCTCCTGCTGCCCGTCCCCAGCGAGCTTCCCTGGCAGCTGCCCAGGGCGAGCTCCATCCTGCAGCGCTTGCAGAGGTTTGAGCGCAGCTTCATCGCCTTTTTTTTTTCCCCGCTTTATTAAGCCGTTTTCAAGGGAAACCATCTTAATTCGTATCGATCTCCAGCGGAGCAGTGCCCCTGCCTGCGAGCTGGCAACCGCCCCAGCGCATCCCCCTCCTCCCTCCGGCCACCGCCGCCCCGCGGGGGGCACCTCTCCGCCACGGGGCTCCCTCCCACGGGGGGTTGGGGGTCGGTCACGCGTGCGTGTCACAACGATCGAGCCGGGCCGCGACACGCTCAAGCGGCGGCCGGGACCCCCACCGCCCCGGCCGGGAGGATGCAAAGCCCGTGCGGGC
>NW_010973082.1:77011-152474 GCF_000737465.1 Haliaeetus leucocephalus
CCCGCTTTGGCGTTACCCCGGGCCCCTCCGCCCCCCCCCGGGGGGGCCCTGCAGGGGCTGCCGCCAACACCTACCCGCGGGAAACCGCCCGTCCGCTCCGGTCGCGATCGGTCCCCTTCTGTCACGCCAACAAGCATCCCCTCTCCCATTCCCTGTGCCACACGCCGCCTGTCACGCCAACGGGTCCCAGCGCCGAAGTCCTTTGACGGCACGCTCCAAGGCCCTGCGGTCCCGTGGGAGAAGCATTTGGACATGGGACGCCCCAGTGTGTATGCGACTCCCTGTGCCAGTACCCTTTGTAACGGGATCATGAGGCAGAGGGACACGCGTGCGGCTGCGTGGCAGACGACCACGCACGTGCCAGGCACCCACCACAACACGGACCGGAGCGAGAGCGCGGGAGGGCTCGCGGGGTTCGCCGCAGGCTGCACGCAGGGCCTGGAGGCTGGACCGGTTTGGTGCGAACACCTGAAGGATCCCCCAGCCCAGCCAGCCCTGGCAGCGCTCCCCGGCTGTCCCAGCACAGGAGAGCTGCTCCCACGGCCCAGGCAGAGGAGGGGGCTGAGCAGTGGCAGCAGGCACCCTGGGAGCCCACCCAGTTGTGCAGCACCAGCCTGGTGGCACCAGGGCACAGCGCAGCCTCAGATGGGACAACACGCCCCAATTTTAGGGCTCTGCTTACCCTTGGGGTGACCTGAACTGGTGGGCCAGGAACATCAGCCCCATCCCTCCTCCTCCTGCTGTCACTGGATACGGCAGCAAGCGTGCAGAGGAGCTGGAGGGACACGTGGACACTGCTCGTCCAGAACATCGGTTGCTTCCAAAGAGAGTATCTGATTCCCTCTTCATGGATGAAGGGATGGGCTCCCATTCCCAAGTCTCTCCACTTCCACTCCCTTTTGTGCATTTTCCAAAGAGGGGTTGATCACATCCTGGCAGATGCTGGGAGCAGACGCCTAATGGAGGCCATCTGCCACATTTCACAGGGAAAATTATTCAAACTCACTAGGACTTTAATTTAATCAGCTGGCACTGAAGTGGGCACTGGGCTTTCATGTGAGCAGGTGTGAGCACAAATCAGCAAAGGCAAAGGCAAGCCTTTCATCTCCATTCACCAAGCCCACAGAATAGAAGCTAATGGCGCTGCATGGCCAGCGTGTCCACTGGCACTTTTCACCAGTGTAAAGGCACAACTCACACCACGTCTTGGGCACTCTGCTACCGAGGAGCACTTCCATTAGGAAAGCTCCTCAAGTAACCCCAGCATTCAGGAACCACAGCACATAGGGAAGATTCATTGCAGGTGACATCAGACCAGACGGGGCATTGGTTACAAGTGGAAGGAGTCTGCTGGCCTTGCTTGCAGGCACATTCATCCCCACCAGCGTTCCTGCAGACCCAGAGTGCTGCTAACCCAAGGCAGAGCAGTTCAGAGGGAAAGAGCAGGAGGGAGCCATCCCCAGGGACCCAGCAGCTTCATCCAGAGCAGCTGCAGGTGCTGCACAGAGCTCACCTGCCTTCCCAGCTTCTTCCCATCCTGGATGAAACCTCACTCCCCCAAGTGCTTCCCATATGCAAAGTGACAGATCGATTTACTGCAAAGAGGGGGAAGCACCAGCCTGGCACTTGGAAAAGGCGACAGGAGGAAAGGTGCCATGTGTACTGCATCCTCTGAAATCTCTGCCTTACCCAAACACAAGGCAACTTCCCTGAGCCCAGCAGCTCTCAGCTCAGACACTCCTGGTGAGCACAGTTACCCTCAAGAAGAAATAAAAACATGTCTGTCAGAGAAAGGAGGCTAACACAGCACAGCCTCTGCTCGAGGCATCTGTGCAGAGATCTGGGATCTCTCCAAGCACGTGGTGTCTCCTCGCTGCCTCCGTCACAGGCCACAGAGGATGTGCAGGAGCATCCCACCACGGCCGCCCCACACACCACAGGCCTGCAAGTGTGCAGTGAGCTCCTGCCATGGAGTAAAAGATGAAAAGACAAGTACAACACGGCACAGGAGGGGAGATGGGGACAGAAGTCCTGGAAATGGTTCATTAAAGTCCTCATTTGATCACCATAAGCAGAACCCACCTGCACAGCAGAGAACAAAGCCTCCAGCAACCCCCCACCAATCTGATCTGGAGGAAAATTCTTCCTGACCCCAAATCTGGGGGCGCATTTACACCTAAGCCAGTGATTATGTCACATCATGCATTTACCATGTTCTCTCCCATCAATCATATCACTTTCTCCCCAGCATTACAGCATGTCCAGACTCAACAACTAAAACACATTTTATCAAACATAAGCTCACCAGTGATGGTCCCACGCAGGCACTGCACAGACCCGTGGGTCAGGGGTGCCCATGGTCCTGCCATGCTGGACTCTGCCACGCTGTTGGTTAACACACAGCCAAACCCCCACGGGCACCAGTTCCTGCCACATCACCCCCCCTTCCCTTCTACCAACTTCCACAACCACTCCAACTGCTACACTCCTATTGACACACAACATGAACAGCATTATCTGCATTTTGCAGCAGTCACCCAGAAGCCTGCTACTAGGCGTACTTCAGCTATCACAGGCAGGTCCGCTGATCCCCCCCAGCGTGCCGCTGATGCCTCTTGTCCCTCACCAGCCCACAGGCTGACACCACAGGATCACTTGTCTGCATGGTGCAAGCCCCAAGCTTGGGCCAAGCTCCCCTTCCCGACAGGACACTGCAGCAGGCAGGATGTGGCGTGAGAAGCCAGAGCCCGTCCCTCCAGCACACCCCCCTCCAGGGCATTGCAGAAGGAGCAAACCCAGGTTCTCGCCCCTGGGTCTACTGGGAAACTTCACTCACCTGCCTGCTTAGGACCTTTCCAAAAGGCCATGGTCCAGCTTAGCTGGAAAATCCATGGAGCTAGAATGAAATTGGGCAGAGAGGGAACAGGGATAACTTGGCAGCTGCTCACATTTAGTTTGCACCTTCTTTGCCAGTGTGGAAGGAAACAAACGACCTGTGAAGGGAATGGAGCGCAGTGATTCATTACCCCTGATGTGTGATGATGGCTTAATTATTTTTCTAACTGGGGAGAGACACTTTCTGACAGCAGGTGCAAATTAATTCTCCACTGTTTTAAGGAGTGATCGGCCCAGGACAAGCAGAAAACTGGAAAACCTAATTAAATCGGGACCTGGGTGGAATAAATGGAGCGGGGAGTTTGTTTGCACGGTGCTGATAGATATTAACGATTGCTGGTGAAGGCACCAGGGCTCCCAGCAAGAAAGTGGAGCTGTCTTAGTGGCTTCATGCGCCCAGCCCGGCTTTGACAATTTTGGGCAGGAGGTGTCATGGTAGTCGTGGCACATGCTACTACTGTGCACAGACGGGAAAAACCAGGGCTTTTCCTAGGGAGAGGCATCTACCACTCCACACGTGTTGAATGGAGGAGGATGCGTTAGCAGGCTGCCAGCCAGATGTGCAGCACCAGGGATCCCCGAGTCCCTCCAGGCTCTGCATCCCTCGAGGGCAACAGGGCCCAGCACCCAGTAACAGCCACCAGCACCCACCCAGGCAGCAGGAGTGGGCAAGAAGTCTGTCCCATTTCTGTGCAACCAGAGCAGCGGCAGGTTAAACTTCTTTGGAGGAGCCAGTGGTCAGCCTCCAAACCTCCATCCCAGGCTTCCAGAAGCAAGCGAGGAGCTAATGTGGCTCTTCCCACCGCAGCTCCAACAGCACTGTGTTTCACCCCTGCAGAACAGCACCTGCACATGCAGCCAACACTGGCCACTTCTGCGAAGGAGCATGAAAAATAACCAACACCTGAAGGCTTTTGCCACGGGGGGGAGCAGCCCTGGACTGATCAGAATATCGTTAGCTCCATAATCAGGGAGGAAAGAGTTTATGTTGAACAGTTGCCATGGAAACACTATTTCTACTTTCCTGCAGCTCCAGATCCCGGCTCTCCCTGCCCATCTCCCTGACCCCAACCCAGCCACCTCTCAGCCCCTCTGCCCAGACAGCACAGCCCTCGTAGAGACCAGGGTCTCCATCACCCGCTCCCTCTGCTTACGCTTCAGCCCCCAGCCCCTTGGGGGCTCAAACCCCTCTGCAATTGCCAGCAAGATCCCCACGGCCTCAGGGTGCTGAGCCTGCAGCTGCACCGCAGGGCCACACATCCCAGCACATCTCCAGGGATTTTAAAGGGAAGCGGTGCCTGGAGCCTGCCCTGTCCCACGCAAATCCCGCAGCCCAAGACCACCCACTGCTGCCCATCCCTCCGAAGGGCCGTCGGGCTGCCCCGTGACCAGCAGACCTGCAGCCAGGAGAGCACCTGGATCTCAGCATTTGCAGAGTTGCTCAAGAAGAGCCAGAGAAGCCCACAGCAGAGGAGATCGCTGCTCCCCGGCACACGCACCTGCCTCTGCAGCATCCGAGTCCCAGTTCAGATGATGCAAAGCTGAAAACAGGGGAGATCAGCAGCATCAGGAGGTTAAATGGGTGCCCTGTTCTCCCTGCTCATCCTCCTGCCCAGGGATGCTGCCACCAGAGGAGTTTGCACATACCCACAGCTCTCAGCCCCACCACCCTGTGGGGGCCCTCCCACCCCCCCCAAACTCCTGAGCCTGCCTGCTGGGCTGCTCTGCCAGTCACCCCCCTGCTCCAACACACCAGCAATGCTGGGAAAAAGAGCCCTAATTGCTTTTTGTTTTTCTGTTTCTCCCATCATTAAATCCCTTCTTCATCCCTAATAGTTTGGGATTATATGAAGGTTAATATGTTTCAGGTTCCACACAAGTACAGCTAATTAACAAACAGTCCCCTCAATTCCCTTTAATGCCTACACATGTAATGTGATCACTGCAATTACCTGCTTCCCAAAGCCATTACAAACCACAGAAAATTAGCTGGAACAGGTGATAAAAACCTTCTTTTTATTGGTTCATAAAAGGAGCTGATCTCTGGGCAGCAGCTCCCCACTGCGCAGCTGGAAGGGGCCAACACCCTTCCCCAGGCAGCCCAGCCAGGATCACCCACACTCCCTGCTCCCAAAGAGCCCTCAAACATCCTGAGCATCACCTTCCCTCGGGTGGTGAAGCCCAGACTCACTGCTTCAGATCACAGCACTAAGCAAGAGCCAACCTCACTTTCTACTGATGAAAATGAGTCTGTAATTAAAACAAAAACCCACCCAGATGCTGGGGGTACCCTAGGCAAGGCAGCAGAGCTCTGCTCCCAAGGGACACCCTCACATACTTGGTTGCACAGGGTGAGAGCAGAGCCAAAGCCAGTCCTGGCCCAGGGTCCTCAGGGCTGACACATCTGTCACCATCCTGAAGTAGAGCTGAGCCACCATCCCCAGGGACGCATGGCTAAAGCACCCGGGGACAGGCATGGGGAAAGGGAAAGAGCTGTTCACCATCCACCCCCAGAGGGAAAAGGGGAAGGAACCTAAAAAAGCAGGAGAGCCCTTATCCACCTCCCCATCCTCCCAGAGAAAAAAAAAAGATCCTCTGCAGACTTCAGGAGAGATCATGGACAAACACCCTTCGCCCTCACTTAGCCCCGTCCAGCGCTCTCTGCCCGGGGGAGCTGCACTATTCCTCCAGCAATCAAAGCACTCGCAGTTAAACTACTTCATGTCTGCTTCCGGGAGCCACAGAGGGAGAGACCCAGTGCCAAGGAACACAATGAGCTCCCAGCAAATTGCTCCATTGGTCTATTAGCCCTCGTTAAAAACCCGTACCTATCAGGCAAGTTTCAATTTCCAGCTACTGGATCTTGTTGTGCCTGCGCCTGCCAGATGAAAGAGCTCTCTAATAATCAGCGTCTCCTCTGCTCCATTATTTACCCTGCGGCAGCAACGCACATGCCCCCTCCAGAGCCTGTGGCTCTGGGGCAGCATCAGCTGCAGACCCCAGCCAGGCACAGCTCTTCACCGCCTGCACCCAGGGCAAGCTGCAGCCCGGCCAGGCAGGCAGCAGTGCAGGGGAGCAGCGAGCACCCTCCTCCTCTCCCCAGCACCCAGATCCCACATATGGCAGGGAAACCAACCCTCCACGCTGTTCAGGGAGAACAGATCAGCTCAGCAGACGCAAGGGACCCCCTTGCCCAGCACAGCAGGGTAGCAGGGCACAGCCCTCCCATGCACAGCCCAGGCGTCCCCCGCAGCAGCGAGCGTACCCCCGCTTTCTGCAGGGCCTCAGCTCCCAGCTTCACCAGCACAGCCACAGCCTTCCCGAGGGAACCGCGCTGCGGCTCCTGCCGGACAGAGGCCAGCGGGTCCATGCACCAGCTGGCAGGGTCACCGTTCAGCTCCTGAAGGCAGCTGTAAATCTAAAAGTCTTAGGCTGGTCTTTAGCAGACATTTATCTGTGTCGCACAGCCACCAGAGCCGCACGCAGCCCAGCCCGGGGCTCAGCAGGGATGCCACAGGTCAGGGCACGATGCTCGGGCAAGTGCCCGGCTCTTGGGTGTTTTGCTTATCACACCCCATCCCACAAGCGCCAGTCGGCCTCTCCGCAACTGCACCTTATCTTCTCAGCATCCTTCCCGAGTACCCAGAGCACCCTCCAGTGATGGACCTCCTATGCAAGAGCTTCTTATAAATGTAAATTGGGAACAGCCTCACAGCACAGGAGGAAAATCACTGTAAACAAAATCTCCGTTGCTGTGGAAACCATTAAAAATAGATTCCCCACGCTCCCCCTTTTGTGCTGGGTATTATACAGCTGGGTTCCTTCATTCCACATTATTATTACTTTTTAATTATGAATAATTTCCTCCCTTCTATAGGAAGATGGAGTAAAAAACAGAACTTTCCAAACGAGGGGCCTTTAGGATATGTTTCAATATGCAAATGAAGGCAAACATGCATTCTGTAGTGTTTACGCCACAGGGTAAAAATCTTTCTGCATTAACCCTTCCCGTGCCACATTTCCTATTTTCTCCCCTTTCCTTCAGCCCAGAAGGCCGGGGTGCCCTCAGTCCCATGGACAGCTGTCTCAAGGATGAAGGCAAAGAGCAGCAGCACAGACACACGGGGTAATGCTTCATCCTTGGCGAGGGGCTGTGACAAGGCAGGTGCGGTACTCTCCTGCCAGCCCTGCCATGCTGGGGCAGACCAGCCACTGCCACACTTGCCTGCCCACAGCCCTTGGACAATGCATGACAGAGATGTTCTCATGGCAGGGACCAGCTTTGCACAGGAGCAGTCCTCAATGCTCAGAAACGTTAAGACCAGCGCAACTTCTGCTGCTGCAGCCCCTGGTGTGGAACGCAAGCGTCGGGCAAGCATCACAAGCAGGGAGAGAGGGGACACGCTGCCCCATGGGGACGGGGCACAAGTCCCTGTCTCACTGAGAAGTGACAGAAATCCCACTTAACACCACCGTCCCGTGGCACACCCCTCTGATACAGGATTCAGTCTGAGCAGAGGAAAGCTTTAAAATTATTTGAGAAAATATGGTACCTGGGAAGATGGTCCCATTCCAGAGTCTGACTCAGTTGCTATTTGCAGCCCTAGTCAGCAGGAGAGGATGCTCCTCCATCGGAAACACGGTCAGCCACCAGCACCATGCCGGGTGCCAGCTGAGGACCTGGCAGCAACGCACCACGGGCAGCTCCTGCCCGGGCCTGCCAGCAAGCGGACGCCTACGTCCCCCAGCACACGCGGGCCAGGCGGAAGGTTCCCGAGCAGGCTGGCCCCGGCCCATGGCCATCGGTTCGCTGGCTCTGCACAAATTTCACGCTGCCGTGGAGGAGCAGATGGATGGCCCTGGGAACCCTCCCAACGCATGCTGAGCGAATGTCCTGCCTGCTCTGACAATGTGCTGCCTGGCTCCGCACGAGCCGACGGCAGAGGTCAGACCTCCGCGCCTGCCCCAGGGATGCTGCTGAGCACAGAGCACGTGGGGCTGCAGGACGGGCAACTGTCTGTTTGCCCATGGTGACCCAGCTCAAAATAAGGAGCCACACAAGAAACAGCCAACATTGATGCGTCAAGGACACCCCAATCTAACTCCATTCCCCTAGAAGGTAACTGATCTCTTGATACAGGAGGGAACATGACTGACTTTGACTTCAGGAGAGCTTCTGATACCCCATTACACAGCACTCGTAAATAAATCAGAGCAGCGTGGTCTAGCCAGAAGCATTACAGCACAGGCAGAAAAAAGTGGGCTGGAAAACCATGAACAGGCCTGTCTTTGGAGTGTCTGATTTTCATCATTAAGCACTGAAAGTTTCCTTCAGCTTCCTGCAGATACCAAAGTGGTACAGGGCTAGAACTGGGTTGGGGCTGGAGGGGAGAGGGCAGAGGCTGCCCTGCAGCAGGCAGGAACTGCAACCGGCACACATTGAGGAGGGGGCACCCAGGTAAGGGGCAGCCTTTTTGGGAGAGGAGGAGTATTTATTGTGGATACCAAGACAAAAAGGAACAAGCCCTGATATGCTACATGGAAAAAAGGCCAACAACATGCCCAAATGCACACAGAGAATGTCACCTGCAAGACACACAGAGCAACTCTGCCCATCACTGGTTGCACACCAGCTGCAGAGCAGAGTTCGGCTGCAGCTCCATGTCTCCTGCAGCAGCACTGACCCATGGCCACACACCACACAGAGGTCCCAGAGACAACAGAAACCAACCCTTCCTGGCCAGGAGGGACAGGGCAGCCACTAGCCCCTTCTCCACCACCTCCTGGGGGCACGCACAGGCATGCCCAGAGCACGAGCACACAGCCAGAGGTGCCCGAGCCCAAAACGTCCCGGGAAGCAGCTGTCTGCCAGAGCTTGTTTCCAGCAGAGGCTCCCAGGGTGCTCCGACAGCAAAGCCCTCGTGCCAGCCCATGGTGTCATTCGCTTTCTTCTTACCCGACTTGAGGGTGACTTTAGCACACTACCACTTCCTTCTAGAAATCCCCTGGGAAAACAAGATTCCTTCTCTACAGCGACAAGCTCTCTCAATTCCCATTTTCAAGTGCTTTAGTGCTCCTCTCCTGCCGTAACCTAAATTTCAACCTACCCCCAAGTATCAACACTGCACGTTATTGCTTATTACAGCTTAGGGCTAGAAGGGCCATTAGACCCAGCGAGTGCAGCGCCCAGGAACACGGGCTGAAGACAGCCATGCTCTAATCCCGTTTTCATTCAAGCTACCACATCCCTGCCAGACAGATATCCAGGTTTGATCCAGAGATGTCAAGCGATGGAGAATCCCCCACAGGCTTAAGCTGTTCCAGTGGTTAATTACCTTCCCTCATAAAAATATGCACTTCTTTTCTAGTCAAAATTTGTCTAGCTGGAGCTTTCAGTGCCTGGATCTTGTTATGTCTTTTCCCTGCTAAATTAGAGCACTCTGTACCCGCAGAAATCTCTTGATCACAGCCTAAAATGACCTACGTCACAAAGCCACCTCTTAAACTTCTCTTGGATGAAAAGTTCAACCTACTTAGGCTACATCTCCCACAGCAGAGCAGATTTTCCAGACTGTGAACCATTTCTGTAGCTCTTTTCTGCACACTTCCCATGTCACCAGTGTTTTTCCAGCACAGACACCAAGAACGGTCCCAGCATCCTGATGACACTGCTGGCACTCCCACCACACATGCACCCTTCCTCACCCAGGAGCTCACCGCACTGCTATGGAAAGCCTTTCAATTGAGCCATTAGTGGATTGCAGCCACAATCAACCTAACGCAGAGAAGGGACATTTAGCATCCTGCCCTGGTGTTGGAGGCGGGGGGGGGGAAGACAGCCACAGAGAGCAGCTGCCCTCCCTCACTCTCCTTCTGCCAGCCCGGTTTCCAAGCAGGATGGTCCCCAAGCCCCTTTGCCCAGCCAGCGACCTGCACCCGGGCCAAGGGGACAGATGAAGCCATTGCCGTCCCAGCGCCGTTTCCTCCAGGCTCAGCGGGTCCAAGTCACAGGTTTGTCACTGCCGCTCCGGGTGAAGTAAACAGCTACTGGGGGAGCAAAGCTTCAAGTGCCTTAAAAACACCTTGGGAGCTTGCCTTGGGGGGGTCAGCAACCAGAAAAACAGCAGGTCTCCTATACAGCACCCAGAGCCCGGGGGGGGGCAACTGGCTTTCTGCCAGCCCTCCCAGTGCCACCCACCTGAAAGCTCACCACGCGGCACCCAGCCTCTGCTCCCCACCCTGACAGGGAGCTCTGCGGTGCCCGAGCCCCCATCCAAGCTGGGATGCACCCCACACCACGAGGATGCCAGCACGGACGTGCCGCAGGAAGAGGAACGGTGCTGCGGCTGGAGCCGGGAGCGCTGCTGGGGGAAGGCAAGCTATCGAGACAAAAACCTCAGCACACTGACCCGCACCCGAGGAACAGCCCAGCAAACCGGCTGCACACGGAGACCAGCTTCTGCAAACGCACTCGTCAAGTAAAAAAAATCCAGGGCAGTCCCTGGCCCCGGGACCAAAGCTGAGAGAGGAGATAAACCAGCAGATCACGGGGAATACTCACAGGTTGCCTGGCTCCTGTCAGCACATCCACTCCAGTCAGACCAGCCACAAGAGCGGGAGGGAAGGTCTGTGCTGGAGACACAGCAATGCACAGAAGCCTCCAAAATCCTCCCCGGCTCCAGGCCAGCGGCAGCCTCCCTCCCCACCGGCATGGGGTGCCAGGGAGCAGCCCGGGGAGCCACAACTTTCTGTGCTCTCCGTCAGGCGAGGTCCTGCTCCAGCCACAACTGCATCCTTATTTAATCCACAGCAATTATACTCACATTCTGCTAGACAAATAGATTTTACAAGCCCTCAGTTAAATGTGGATAATTACGGCTGCCTGCACCAGGGGACAGCCCTGCCCGGGCTCAGGAGGAAGAATCACATCCCGATTCCACTAATGCTGTAAATTAGCAAGGAGCATCCCAATGGCAGCAGAGTAATTACCAGCTATTGCATCCCCCCCTTCCTGTGGGCTGCTGCTCCCGCACTCCCCCCACCCCGCATCTTCCTCCCTCGCAGTACGTGTGTGTTTTCAGGCATATGCTGCTGTTAATGGGGCTTCTGTCACTTCAGCTGCTGGCAGAGATTATTTTATCTCGGGAACCCTCTCCCAGTGCCAGAGCACAGGCTTTCAGTGCTAAATCATCCATGGGGGAACACACAGGTGCGGGGGAACAGGAGATGAAAGCATCAACTTTTCCATAGTATCAGTTGTGCTGGGCAGCGCCCGCCACAAAGGCTCTGACAACAGGCAGGGGGGACCTGGCAGGACAAGCCCCCAGCAGACCCCCTGGAATGCACCCAAGCCCAGCGGGCACAGAGGGGGCACTGGGGAGCGAGGAAGGAAGGAGGATGCACAACCACCCAGGCATGAGCAGGGAAGAACACGTGGTCCCCAACTAGCACTGGGGGCTGATGGAGGAACCAGGGAGGAGAGCCAGGGCAGGGGGGAAGGCAGGGGACAGGGTCCTGCCTCACCAGGACACCCTACAGCAAACACCAACTACACCACGCAGTCTGCAGAAGGCTGTTAAATCTGACCTCTGCTCAACAGGCAAGTAAACCAAGGCACAAGGCAGGAAAGGAAAAAAGAAAAAGCCATTGGGAGACTAAAACAAGCACAAAATTCCCTCCGTGACCCCACTAACCTTTTCCATCTCCTCTCCACACTGCTGCGCTTGCAAGCTGGGAGCAGAACTCCAAAGCAGCCCTCCTGCAGACAAGACCCCCTCACCTCTCCTTGGGGGGCTCTTATAGGGCAGCAGCGTTGCTTCCCGCCCCGAGCCCTCATTGCTCCAACCACCCGCAGATGTGCCTGATGAAGGAGAAAGCCTTCTGCAGAAAAAGAGGGAAGCCCCATTTCAGGCAGCTGCCAGCTTTCCCTGCCGGCGCTGCCAGGGACTCCCCTGCCGTCCCAAGCCCCTCTGAAGCCGGCAGGTAATGGAGTGCAATGGGCAATGCCCCAGGGAGCCGAGGGCTCCGGAGCCTGTCCCCGGGCAGGGACGTGCTGGGGATCTGGCTGGGAACAATCCCCACTGGCCGGTGTGACTGCGAGTGGGCTGTGCTGCGCGGAGTCCCTGCTCCTCAATCCACACCTGCAGCCGCCTCAGCGGAATAAAGATAAATAAGAAAACCGGACTTAAATCGCCACATTTTTCAAATCGATCTGTCAAAGTGAACCTGTGCAATCCAGCCTCGTGCGGCCCCACACTGATGCCGCCGTCCAACACCGGGCAGACCCATCTTCTCGCCAGCCCTCCCCTGCGCGCCCAGCTCAGCTGCACCAGACACCTTCAGCCAGTGCCGTGCATGCCGCCCGCAGTGATGCACGGGGCCACGGGCCGTTTACAATGATTTATTGCGCTATCACCCAGATGAAAGGAGGAGGACGTGGTGCGGCATCGCTCCCCTCCTGGCGTGAGCAGCTCGCAGGAGGAGGACGGGGCACGGGGCCGTCCTGCAGTGGGGATGCTAGGAAAGCGGGGCCATCTCTGCACCCCTGATCTGCCTGCGGGGAACCAGCTCAACCCCTCCAAACCTCATAAGGTCCCAGCTCAAGCTCTTCTTCTGGTGCCTGAAGACAGACCGGGTGGTAGCTCTGCAACCCCTCAGAGAGCTCCAAAACCACGACTCAGGGGGACAGATTCAGTGTCTCCCCACTGCTCCGCAACTTGTCAGACCTCCTCAGTACTTGGGCACTTGCTAAGATACTTCAGAGCCTGTGTATGAGCAGGGCTTAGGCTGGGGGTGCCTGGGGGAACACAGTGCACTTCATTAAAATAATTAAACATAGACAGGAAGAGGAGAGCAGAGAGGAGAAGGCGAGCGGCGTTCCCTGTGTTCAGCCCTGGCTGCCAGAGCCCCGCGTGGGAGATGGGACCTGACAGCCACAACGATGGACGAGTCTGCAAATGTGGATTTACCCAGCACGGCAAGCGTGCATCCTCAACTCACGCCGCATTCCTCTTCGCAGCCTGCTCACAGCCTCTGCTGTGGATCCACGTGATGAAGCTGGGAATACTCCTGCTCTGGGCAAGAAGGCCGAGCACCAGGCGGGCAGCACGGATGGCAGCGCTGCAACGCTGCGGAGCACGGGGCATCACGAGCGGCTCGCAGTCACGCTCCAGCCCCCAGCCCCGGCAGCCACGGGCTCTGCCCAGCACCGCTATCATGTGCCGGAGCACGGCCGACATTCCCGCTGCCCGGGCACTGCGCTTGCACCCCCGAGGAGAGGGGGGCACTGCTCCATGGCTGGCATGGCGGTCGCTAGCATATGGAGGCTCTGCAAGGCTCCTGCCAGGGAAAGCTCGTGCACTTTACCACTGCTGAGAAGCTTCTGTGTTCCTGAAATATCATCTTCCCCTGGGCAACTTCATATGCGAGTCTTGGGACTTGCCGGAGCATTAAACTGACATCTAGGTCAGAGTAAGGAATAGCTCAATGCCTCCAGGAAAAAGGGTTTTCCTTTCACATCCCAGTGCCTCCTCCACCAGCTCGATACCCAGACTAGGAGCAAGCACTTAACATGGGTGACCACTTCAAGCCTAGCATGAAGCAGGCTGTGGGGGTGGAAAAGGGATTAAAAAAATTTCTGAGACCTGGCTGCCATTTCTGGAGTCCTCTCGGCTCTTTATGCTCCCTGGAGCAGCACCTCTGCAGGAAAAGGCAATTGCAGAATTTAAAGCCCCAGGGGAACCCGGCTGGACAAGGACAGACCACCAGGACCTGGGCCAGCAAACTGATTTTCACCGTATTTTGCGTGGCAGATGCCATGTCTAAGAACCAACACTGCGCACGGAAGATACATCCTGGCTGGTGATACCTGTGACCTTGGTGGTAAAGAGTCTCCCCTGCCTTGCTGCACAAGCTCCAGCCCCACCTGCAGCTCCCCGGATGCTGTGTTTATTTACAGGGGTCCCAGGGAGGGATATGGAGGAGGGATGCATCATGCTCCAGCAGCACGGACTGCATGGCACACGGCACAGCCAAGGGTGCCTGGAGCGGCCACGGCCCCTCCGCTTCTCAGGAGGGAGCACGCAGCCACCGTCAGCCTGACGGTGTGATCCGACCCCCCGGGGCTGCCCCAGCCCTCGCAGAGCTCTGCAGCCTACGTGGTGCCAGCCCCGCATCGGGCACTGCTGCCCGCGGGTCCCGCAGGCTCCAGCGCTCAGCTGGCAGCTGCCTGCCCGCTTATCTGTAACGCAGCAGCTCGTGTGCACCGGCCCTGCTCCTCCAGAAATACAAAAAGCCGATTAAATAACTAACGCTTGCTTAGAAGGACGGCTGAGGGACCAAGAGCCCCGGGGCTCCTGCGGGCAGCAGCTGCTGGTCGCTGCCACCCTTAACCCCTGTGGAACTGGGGAAGGGGCAGGCCAGTGCAGCGGGTGGGGAAGGAGACCTTGCCCTGTTATTTTAACACCATCACGCATGCTTTCCTCTACCGAAACGGGACGACGAGGCATGAGTTTGCCTGACAAAGTGTCCCAGTGGCTGCGCAGCAGGAGCGGGGCATGATAGATCATAGGAATAAAACCAGAAGGGTGAGACAAGCAATCGGCAGAGACCGGCTGTAAATCTCGGTGCTGATGGGGCAGGAGATGAGCTGGCTGGCTTTCGGGGGGGCGAGCAGCAGAGAGAAGAGGGTGATAACAAGAGCCATGAGTGGTGCCGGATCCTGCATCCCGACTGATGCAGAGGCCTCGCTGTCAGGGAGACAAAGTGGAACCGCTCAAGTGCATCATTGATTTTTAATAAAAGCAGGTAACACTCTGGAAATCCAGCACTCGGCCCTGTTTTCTCGTCCCTGGTCGCCCCATCTCCCCCAGCCCCAGCTCGCTCTACCCGATGGCGCTGCCCTGGGGCTGGGGATTCAGCACAGACCCTGCTCCCACGGGACTGTCCCATGCTGGACTGCTGCCTGCCCGGTTCTCCTCTGCCGATCCCTGATAGATGGTTGCAGGGATTCGCATCACCCCTGCAGGAGCCGCAGCAGGCGCTGCCCGCAGCGGTGCTCGCTGTCGGACATTGTCTCCACACCGTCACTTTGCCAGAGATGGGTGCTCTGCTCCGCCACGGTGACTGAACCCGCCGGTGGGGCCCTCGCATTTAACACCGGCAGTTGCACCAGCGAGGAGAAACGGGCAGATGCGAGAAAGCCCAGGCTGCGGGACAGGCAGAGGGGATGGGTCAGAGCTTATGTGCACACCCAGGGACAGGAGCTGTGGGAAGGCAGGGCTGGCCCCGCTCTCCCGCAGGAAAGCTCGGTGTACGGCAGCGCATGCACCTCTCCCCCGGCGTGTCACGATGATTGAGTGCAGGATGCAGGCACCGTAATGGTTTCATCAACTTAGCTACTTTTTATGAGAAATTTGTTCCAATACCTTCCCTTTCCCCGGCTGCTGTCACCTTAACAGATGCCAGACCAGAAAGAATAATAATCCTGGCAGGAAACTTTGAACCGGAGCGAGCGGCGTCCCGGGGAGGGGGGCACGAGGTGGGAGAAAACTCATTTTTGCAGGAGCTCAGGACCACTCAGAGCTGCCCCAGCCTGACACTGCCGGTGTTGGAAGATTTGCTTGCGCCCTACTCTTCCTCCCTGGGGGGAAATTGCCTCATGCAGATGTGCCGTAGTGCTGGTGAAACACAGCTTTAGACAGGAGCCCTCCAGTCCCAGCCCCATCCATCCTGCCTCCCTGCCTGCTGGACCAGTCCTCCACCCCAGTAAGGACCTAAAATGCGCCTCCTCCCTCCTCGACATGATTCCCACACCTATTTCTGTCCCTGACACCTCTCGCCCTCCCCTGCCACTCTGCCCGCTCCCCCAGCCCCGGGTGCCCCACACGCGATGCTGCCGAATAGCTCAGTGCCGGCTGGTGAAGCATCCATCCTCCTGCTCCCCTCGCCCACGCTCTGCTCGGGTGCTGAGCTATGCCCCCGAGCACCCTGCCACTCACTCCTTCCACCCACAGCCTTCCCAATTAACTCCAGCGCCCGCCTGCCGCCTCCTGCCTGCTCCAGCCAGGCAACAGCCCGCTGCAGCTGGGAGTCTCGGGAGATGCACGCGGAGCCCCGGTGAGGTTTGAGCCTCTGTCTTCAGGAGCGATAAACTGTATTATGGGTTAGGTACAGCCACGGGGTCTTCCATCCAGCTACACCCAATGTTCTGCCAGGGAGCGGGCACCAGGGCTGCTCGCCTAGCACTGGCAGCCCCACCGTGACGTACGGCACAGCATCACCGCATGCACAGCGCAGCATGGGAATGCCTCCACCAACCGGGTCTCCCCTTCTTCCCCTTCCCCAGTCTAGGGAAGGTTTTACACTAACAATGAGCTAAAGCAAACGGTGCCTGAGCAGCCTGCGGGCGACCCTGCCCATTAGCAGGATGGACCCCAGATTTACCACTCACCCCAAGGGCTGCGAGAAGGGCTGCAAAGGGCCTCGGGAGTCCAGGACTGCGTCCCTTGGTCCCGTGGCAGAACCAAGGCAAGGGCAGGGAGACAGGGCAGCACAGGCTCCGGCAGCTGGCACAGCCCATGCCCTGGCAGCAAACAGGCTGCAGGCAGGCAACGGCGGGGGCAAAGCCCACAGGACACGCAGTCCCTTCCAAGAAGATGTAACCCACCGAGCAGTGGGACAGTCCCCACCGAGGTAACGTTTCCATTGCCCAGCCCCTGGCAGCTGCTTTAAGCTGAGGCTGCCCCAGCCCTTGCCTCCCCGGGGTCCCCCAGGGTCCTGCCAGTGTCTCCTCCCTTTCCTTTTCTTTCCACATCACAGTGCCAGTCTCGCCACATGCCAGGAGCCACAACACCAGCACGCTCCCGCTAACAGTGCCTGCAAGATCCCCATCGCCCACTTGCACCGCTCCTGCCTTCCTGTCGGTCTGCCAAGGCCACGGTGGGTGCAGTGGACCCACAACACCCTTTGGCACCTCTAGTAACAAGTAAAAAATTATTACTGTGCTTGCAGACACTGACCAGCCATGTCCGGGTACGCTGGCTCACACACAGCCGCATGCTGCCCTGGCTGAGCAGAGCCATTGCCATGCTGCTATCCTGCATTTCTTCGCCGTGGCATTTAGAAGACTTTTCCTTCCCTTTGGGAAATGAAAATCTAAGAAGCTTCATCAATCTAACCAAAGGGGCAGAGATCCTTTCCCCAGCAGGCCAAACCAAACATTTGGCACTCAATAACAAATTGCAGCCATGTGCAAACCACATCCCCATCTTGCACAGAAGAGCCTGATCCAAGCCCCGCCTGCCTGGGCAGCTGAGCAGAAGCTCCCTCCAGCCCTCTGGCCTCCCTTTGCTCCCCCAGCACTTGCAAGCTGCAGACGGGTACAAGTCGGCTCAGCAATAGCTGTCCCTTTCGATGTATGTCCGCATCTGCCTGCGCAACAAGCAGCCCAGCACCGCATCTCCTGGATGGACAGGAGCCACATCTGCCCACAAAACAGCTACAGAGGCAGCGCGGCTAGGAGGACCAGCACAGGCAAGGAGCTGGTGCCAGGCAGAACAGACACAGATGTGGTGGAAGGGAAAAAGCCAGATTTTATAGTGCCCCACGTCCTGCTGCCAGATCCCCCCGGCCACCACTTGGCAAGGTCAGACACAGCCAGCCTGCTTGGTGATCCATCGCATCCTCGGCTCACCGCAGGTCCGCTCCGGGAGCGCATCCCATCCCCAGCCTGTAACACGGCAAGTGCAAGGGGACAGGGCGAGCAGGAGGCAGCGGCACGGTGCCACTGCAGGCTGTGCCGCGGCACGGGTGGGAGGGCAGCCATGGGGCAGCACGGTCACCTCCTGCCGCTCCCGGCCAGGCAGGGACGGGCAGGTCTGCAGGCTCCAGGGACACCCCGGACCGTGCCGGGGGATCCAATCCCCGTACCGAGTCCCTGGGCATCAATGACAGCCGGAGCAGGCGGAGGAAGCGGGACAGGCAGGAGAGGCAAGCAGGGCAGCTTCCCCCAAGCGCGGCAAAGCACCAGGAGCTAATCTGGGGATTCCCAAGGCTGCGAGTGCCAGACCTGCCCTCTCCTGCGAGGAGCTGCTGCTTTGATATGAGTCATCGCTGGAAGACGAATTCTATTTAAAGGACGTTATTCGTAGAAAATTGAGTTTTAATAACAGGGCATCAAACGAGGAGAAAATACCAAACTTCCAAGCGGAGCTAAGTTTCCGTATGTTAATTTATACAGCATTCACTGCTTGAAGGAATAAAAATCATGCAAAGAGCTCCTCTCTCTGACAAAGCAGCAAAGGGAGCCCTCTCCTGCTCCCTGCTCCTGTGACACCAGAGCATCTCCCGGTCACGGAGAGCAGGAGTTGGGGCCAGCCTCCCCAGCCATGGCGAATGCCGCCGGCAGTGCGAGGGAAGCGAAGGCTTTGGGCTCATGAGCCGCTCCGCACCACTGCCGCGCTCCCAAGAGCCTTCGGGCTTAGTTTAGCCTGCTGGTGGGAGGGCGGGAGGAGACAGCGCTGAGCTCACTTTAAAAATAGATCAAACCCTCTGCTACAGAGCCATTTTATTAGAGCGGCACAAGCTGTCGGGCTGGTGACACCTATGCGAACACTCGGGTAAGTTTTCCCAGATGAATTTGAAAAGCAAGTGAGGGAAGAACGACAAAGACAGCAAAGCAGACTTGTTTTCCAACAAAAAAAAAAGGAGGGGAGAAGCCTGCCCACACCCATAGCCCCTCGCCCCATCCCCAGCCCACATCTCCTGTGCAGCACTGGGCGCTCTGGGACCAGCTCTGCAGCGAGGTCCAAACTCGCTCACACCAGGGTGAGGCTTTGGCTCGTCCCAAAGCTGCCCGCTGCCCACCGGCTCTTCTGCCCAACACGGTGACTTCTGTGCCCCCCACCTCACCACGCACCATGCCCGGCTCTAGCCAGGGCCAACATCTCATTTAAAGGGGAGAGAGAAGTGCCTTCAGGTTTCCTGGTGCTACAGCAGAGCAGCGGCTGAGCCTCACCCCCAGGTGGTCCAGCTGCCCCGGAGCCTTTCCTGAGCCGATCCCAAACTCCAGCAGCGCCGCGTGGCAGCCACGGCTCAGGGACGCTGCCAGGTCCCAAACCTGACGAGAACACGGACAAACGAAGCAAACCAAATTCCACGGCTCTGAACTTAGACCAGAGCTCCCCAGTTTGCCAGGCTGCTGGATGCGGCCACGGGAACCGTGGGGTCCTGGGGCGCACACCCGCTCCCGGGAGCTGCACCGGTGCAGCCCCCAGCCCGCCCACCATCACCAGCCCCACTGGGCTGCTGCAGCCGGAGAAGCACCTGGCGATGGCAGCTGATAAACCTTTCCAGCCTGGCCCTGAGTCAATCCATCACCTGATTTATTTGACTGCCCTCAGCCTCTCCTCCCCTGCCAGCACACGGCTCTGCCTCCGAGGGGGAAATGACTGGGCCAGAGGCCAGCTCTGGCAGAATTTAAAAAGTAATCAGTAACGGGGGTCACCTTTCCCCGGGTGCGGCTCGCTCCACTCCCGCTGCCACGAACGCTGGATATGGACACGGAAAAAAAGCCAAAAGGAGAGTGTGCCCAGCCACTGGTCGGTATTGATGGGGGAGCACACGGGCTAAAGCGGAGGCTTTTCCCTGCCCAGATGGTGGCACAGCCTGGCTGCTGACTGGCCTGGTGTCCGGGGACACGGTGGGCTGTGTGGGGAAGGAAAGTGGAAAGGGAGATTGGGGGAACGGAGCCTGCATCCCGAGCAGGATGGGCCGCTGGAAAATTGCTGCCGGTTCGCCCCTGCAGCCCCAGCAGCACCCGGAGGTGCGGGACTGCTGCCTGTCCCGTTGGCAGAGCAGGGACCATGCTCCAGCCAGCAGCAGGGAGATGCCGCGGACGCCCGGGCAGCAGAAGACACCGGGGCTCTCCAGAGACCCGAAACTCCACGGTGCCTCTCGTCGCAACACCAGCAACAGCGGGCACAGCTCTGCTCCGGCTCCCAGCGATGCCCTCGCCAGCACCGTCCCCCAAAGAGGCTGCCCAGGAGGGGGGTCCCGGGGCTCAGCAAGGCTGAGGGGTTCAGCTCGTGCTGCAGGGGCTCTTTCCAGATGGGCGCACCAGAGGGAAACCCCAGACGCTGAACTGGAGGACCCCGCTCGCCTGCTGCTCCTGAGCCCAGCAAAGCCTCCCTGAGCTGGAGCAGCCGAGTGCCAAGGACAGGATTTATTTCAGCAGGGCTCCGCCGCTTGCAGCATCCAGCCCCGGCTCCCAGTATTCCCCTTTGTGCACACTACAATTGACTCATGTTTTTAAAAGGAAAATTGGGAGGGGGAGAGGGAAAGAAAAAATACAGAAATGCCTGAGAATCAAACCTCAGAGAAAGCGTGGGAGCTCTCTGGAGAGGAGGAAAGCACTTTCTATATAATTCACCTTTTGTCATTTAATCACCACCCCTCTTGCCGCTGGCAGCCGAGCGGTACAGCCGGGTAATGGCCGTGCACTGGGAAATCCACAGCGTGGCCTGGGGAACGCTTGCTCCCACCGGTGAGCAGGTTCCTGCCCTGAACACCGAGCTGCATCAGAAAACTTCCATCCCCTGGCCCAGTTTGCCAAGGAGACGAGCTGATTTCCTCTCCTCTGAAGCAGCTTACAAAGCAGCTGGCAGAACGCCAGGGTCTTTTTAGAGAAATGTTAATGATGCCCAGGGAAGAGCTAATCATGTGTCATGGAAACAACTTTGTGCCAGTCAAAGTGCTACACGGTCCCAGCCCCGCGCGGGGCGGCCAGGGGACACGGTGGCCGCAGGTGAGGGCAGGACTGGGGCTTCTCTCCGTGGTGGCACCGCAGGGATGCCACGGGTCAGCGATGTGTCCGGCGATGGCCCCGTGCACAGGTGTAGCACCTGCAGCTCCCAGGGACTGCTCCTGGTGACAGCGGCAGACCCCTCCTGGCCCCACCAGACCAAGGTGAGAGCATCACCCGCCGCCGTCTGCCTCGGCCGGTGGGACCCGGTGAGCACCGGGGGATGGAGCAGCTGGTCCAGGCCGGCGCGGTCGGGGACACAACCGAACGGTCCCAAGAGCCTCCCAGCTCCCTCCCGCAGCTGGGGGCAGGCAGCAACCGCCTCCTCTCCCAGGGGATATCACCCAAATTGTGGATATCGCAACAAACAGACAGAAGAGGGGAGCAGGATGGGCAGCAGGGTAACAGAAATAGCTGGGACATGCTACAGATGGGGAAGCTCTCCCAGGAAGGACAAAACCCAAAGGATCTGGCGGGGAATGTCATGTGCCGGTGAGCAGGGAATGGGCAAGAGCCGGGGGGAGCTGTCCCCCGCCTGCACCGGTGATCAGCACCTCTGCCCAGCCACGGCACCCCGCACCCAGCACCTCGTCGTCTCCCCAAAGCCTCACATCGCCTTCTGGGTGCCCCCGCGCTGCACCGGCACACCCCGGGGAGCACAGCACCCACCTGCCAGATCGCCCGGGGACGGTCTTGTCATTGGGCACAATTTAATGGAAAAAAGCTCGGGTTTCTCTTTTCCTACCAGCACGTTTTCAAGCTGACCTGACCTCTAGGAAATAATAAACTCCTTCATCTACTTGGGGACCTCCATGGCGTGGTCTCGCTCCTGGCATCTTGCCTCAACCCACGTGCACGTGCCAGCGGGACATCCCAAGCCCGGCTGAGGAAGCCTGTCCCGGATGAGCAAAGGGATTTTGGGGGAACCGCTAATTCCTCCAGGCCAGCCTCGCCTGGCCCTGTGACTCACTGCTCCTTCTGAGAGGAATCAGCAACGACACAGTAACATTTTGCAAACCACATATCTGAGATTTTCAGCATTTTTCGTCCATTTTTCTTTCAGCTTCTCCCCTGATGGGTGCACGACTTCCAGCAGGAATCTTTTCATGCCTTTATGGCACTTTGCAGCTTACAATAAAGGGCATCGTCTGCACCTCTCTGGCAGCCTGACATCTCCAGGCACGGTGTGGGGCTTCCACAGACCGTCCTCCTGCCACACGAAGGGCCTGGCACAGACACAGAACAGGAGGAATGGCTGCAGAAAACAACCTTGGCTCAGATGGCCACGTGTTGAGTCAGTCTAAGTAACACAATAGCAAACAAAAATATATCTGTATGTTAGGGCTAGCTCCAAGCGTAAAGACAAGAGGACCTAAGAGGCCGCAGCCTTCAGCTGTAAGGCCAGCAGAATTTTATTTAATGCAGGAGGAGTAAATAAAGTCCTCAGCAAGAGGAAGAAAGCTCCCAGAGAACAGACCCAGAACTGAGCGGATAAATAACCGAGCCAGCAGGACCTGAGCCGAGCGAAGGGAGCCTGCAAGGAACAGGGGAGAGGCAGCAGCAGCACAGAAAAGCTCGTGTGCCAGGCAGCACGGGGCAGAGCGAGGATTGCCAGGGGGGCTGAACGAGATGCTGCAGCAAAATAGTAAAAGGTTCATTAGTTATGCAAATAAAAAGATAATACAGAAAAAAGTGAGGCTGCTACACAGCATGGATGAGTAGAGATAAAACTAACCTAGGTGTTGCCTGAAAACTGATTGAACAATTAGCTTCGGCTTTCAGGAGGGATGGTTATTAACACACTGAGGTCTGCAGGCTGCTTTACAGAACAGAGGAACAGAAATTGAAGCTACAGTCTCCAAAGCAGGAGCAAAACTCAAAACTGAGTTTTGAGAATGTCTGCTCTAACCTGGAAAAACACACAGAGAAACATCTAGGTATATTACTCAGTTACAATGAGTTCCAGTCAGAGGAAAGAAGAAACCTCCATCCCAGAAACCCTCCAGACCTGGCCCAACTCACAGCCCGACCACAGACATGTCAAGCTGCGATGGGCCACAGCACTGGAAAAGAGCAGCACGGAGCCAAGAAAGGAGCCAGGGGCAAGGAGAGACCCCCAGACCCCTCCCCAGACCTCCCCAACACACAGAACAGAAGCTCAATGAAAAACGAGGTGGAAATACATGACAAAGAGGTAAGATGTAACATTGCCTTACCAAAGGCAGCTCATGCCCGAACAAGTTGGTATCTTCCTTCAGACAAGGGGAACGCGAGCGGCTTGGCCAGCAGCAGCACCCCAACGAGACGGGCTGGCGAGGGCCGGGGGAGGCATTTGCCGTGCAGAGGAGAGGCTTCAGCCCGGGGGGGCTGGCAGACCTCGAGACTGGAGCGACCAAACAGCACAAAGTTCAAAATGCTGAACATAAGGACTACGTGAGAATGTCTGCTCTAACCTGGAAAAACACACAGAGAAACATCTAGGTATATTACTCAGTTACAAGCTGACTATGAGTCACCAGCTCCTGTATCTGTGAAAAAAGCAAGTGTGTTTCTAGGCTGCCTGGCAAAGAGATTTCCAGGAGAAAGCAGGCAGCAGCCACGCCACTGGGCGATGCTCCGCTGGGGCCGGATCCGTACCGCTGGGTGACCACGCGTGAGAGGGGCTGGGATGGAGGAGCAGGGCAGGGCTGCCCAGGGGACGGACCGCTGCTCTGGGGAGCCGACAGAAGGACAGAGGAGATCGTCCAAGACCAGCCAAAGCTTCTTCTCTATAAATATGCGGGGAGTAGGCACTGGGGAGAGAGAGGAGCTGTTCGAGCTAAAGGACAATGTTGGCACAAGTATAAACGGGTGTAAAAGGCTGCAAATAAAGGGAGGCAGGAGGGAAATCGGGAGGTTTCTGTGCACGAGGAGGGACAGGCGCTCGATCGGGTGAGGAAAGGGGCTGCGGCTGGGACTGCCTGGACAGCAGGGACGGGGCTCAGGGGTCTGGGCCTCTTCCTAAACCATGCCTTTAAACTCCTTTTAAATGGTACTCGGATGTTTCACCGTTTCCATGACTGGAGCTGACGAGCCACATGCCACAGCTGGGCAGCCCTTTCCCCCACAGAGCAGTGACCGCCCGTTGCGGGGAGCAGGCAGAGAACGGCAGGTTCACCCACGGACACCCCCGGCCGCCACCGCACCGGAGCCCCTTCCCACCGCAGCCCTGGAAAACCGCGTGCCAGGCACCCCTGCTCCATGCGCTGTCCAGACTGCTTCCCTAACTCCAGGCAGAAATCTAGGCTGCTAATCAGATGGAAAGTCTCCATCCCATAATAAACAGAGTGTACTATTTATAAACCTGAAAACGTCTTTATTATTATTATTTTCCCCCAGAAAAAAATTTAAAAAACCCTTGCACAATACTGTTAAATACACCCCACCAAGGACTCGCAGGTCTGCGGCGCTGGTATCGCTTCCCCAGGCAGTGCCCAGTGGAACAGATGGCAGTGTGGGCGTTAGGTACCAGCCTCCTGGCAATCTGAACATCTGTTACCGTTAGAAAATGCTAATTGCCATCAATCAGGACAGCACCTACCCACATTTACATGCAAGCACAAAAAAATTACGTCTAAATTTCTCCGAGTACAACACTTGCTGCATGTTAAGTAACTGGAGCTGCTCAGATGCTGCAAGGCAGCCTGGCACCGGCGGCTGCGGGCGATGCACCACATCTGAGCACCCAGCAGCAGCCGGCCTTCCCCAGCAGCACCCGCAGCGCGAGGGGCAGGGGACCCGGCAGGGTCCATCCCCTTCTCCCACCCTGCCCCATCCCCAGGGCAAAGCCTTCCGACCGCAGCCACCCCCGTCTCCACAGGCAGCTCTCCTGCCCGGGGGCATTGCCACCGGCACGGGGCACCCCGGGGAGGACGGTCCCCATCCCCTCTGCAGAACACCGCAGGGTACGTGCATCCTTCTCTTCTGCATAGTGCTCCCACCTCACCCGGACACGCAGCAGGAGCGCTTTGCCCCCAGCTCGTTCGCTCCGGTGACTCTGGAGCAGCTTTGAGTCCTGCGCCCCAACCTGCTGCGCTCGCAGACCTGCGGGACCCCCGCACACCCTCCGCTGCTCCCCTCTGCCCTGCTGCATTTCCACATCCCAGCTCGGAGAGGCTGCCAGGCGGGAGCTGCCCGCTCCGCACAGCCCCTGGGCAGGGGCCAGCCGGGCCAGCAGCGTCTTGCTCCATGGGACACCACGACAGACCGCTTGAATCCAGCTGGGAATTGCCCGGCCCTGGCTGTTCCCTGAGGTCCACCCTACAGGAAGGTGAGACACTCTCCATCCCCAGAGAACACAGGAACAGACAGGAATAGAAACAGCCCCACCATGGTTTATCAGATTACATCCTACAGGAATTGTAGGGAAAGGTTTGGAGAAGCCCACGCTGATACTGCCGCGGGCAGCCTCCTCCAGACAGCCCCCGTCAGCCCCGAGGGACACACGGCCCGGCCCCCCCTCACCCAAAGCCCCGCCAGCCCACGGGCTCTGCAACAGCCGCTGAGCTGGGACAGCGCTTGGAGCATCTTCCCTTGGAAGCGAAGGGAGGCACCAAGCCACCGGCTGCCGAAGCAAGACAGCAATTCCCGTTCTGAAGGAGCAGAGGCGCAAGTCTTGGATGGCAAACTCGGACATAAAGTTGAAGCAGAGAAGCATGAAAACAAGAAACCTGGAGCACGGCGATCCCCAAGACACAGCTCCCTCCGCGGCGGTCCCCAGGGATGCTCTGACAGCCAGAGCCGGCATGCCGGCCGCGCTCCTCACCCCGAGGCGCTGTGGGGGCCCCCGCCGCCCTCGCAGCGGGAAGCTGCGCCTGAATGCAAATAATGCTCCGGGCTGGTGCCAAGATCTCCTTGTTCCTTCCTCAATTTAGGACACCTCTTGGTGCTGCAGCCTTCATGTAGCTGGTAGGTAGCCGCAAGGGTGTCAAAGGAGCATGCTAAGGCTCACCCAGGAGCGACTCTTCTTCGATGGCAAAGGCGACCCTCAAAGCGCTGTTTTACCCACACTTAGCTCTTTTCTCTTAGGACTGCAGTCCTAGATTGTAGCTGTGAGACAAACTTCATATCACAGAAGCCTTTCTGCCTGCTGCACTCGCAGCCGTCTTCGGCTTCTGGCTCGCAGAGGCAGCGCTCAGGCAGCAGACGCAGCCCTTCGGACACTGCCCCTGCCGATTTTGGGGGTCAGCAGGTCGGGGTACAGCCTGACCTCCCGGGCAGGGTGGGCAGCAGCTGAACAGCCCCAACCCTGGGGGCAGGCGAGCTCTGCCCGCTGCCGCTCTGCCGTGTCTGGGGCTGCGCCCCGAGTAGCGATGCCAGACCCAGACCCCCCCCGCACTGGAGGTGGTGGGGGACAGTGAACCCCACACCACGCTCCCGGGGAGCAGAAAGCCCCGCTTCCCACGGGGGTATGTCCCACCCCACGCTCCACCCTAACCTGCTGGGTTGGGGGGCTCGCCTCGCCGCGGCAGACCTGACCCAGCGCTGGGGGTGCGCAGCACCGTCCGTCCCTGCCTTTCGGGCTCAACAGCCCCACCAGCACTCAGTGCCCTCGCCGAGCGGCTCAGCCCTCACGGGCATGACCCGGCCTCCCCACCACCACGCACCCTCTTCCCGGGGGGCTCAGCGCCGGCAGCAGCACTACCCTGCAGCACCCGCCACCGGCAGCGGCGGGGGGGACTTCCCCCCCATGCCTGGCCCCAGCCACGCTGACTGCCGGCACCACTGCCTTGGCTCTTGAAGAAAGCTCAGGCTCTTCCCAAAGAAGAGCAGGAGGAGCGATCTCGCTGGCGAGGCGAAGGAGACGGGGGCACGGGATGGAGGAGCTGTCAGGGAGCGTCAGAAGAGCCTCACCAGACACGCCGCGCTCTTCCCACAGCCGAGGGGAGCGGGGGATCGCGGTGCAGATTTAATTTCTTTGCAGCCATTACATCATGGTTTTCGGGCTTTGGCTCCATCCCCTGGTTCACCCCACATCCCTCCCCAGCCCTGGCTCCCTGACAAACTCCCACCGGCGCGAGCAGGTTGCAGCACCGCTGCTCGCTTCCTGCGGCTCCCACCATTACTCAGCAGCCGAGGGAATCGCTCAGAGCTACAAGGTCACTCAAAAACACCATCTGTCCAAGAACCGCTCCTCGCCCTGGAAAGAGCAGGAGAGAAATTATTCCAACACGCCGAAGGCCACCATCCTCCCCTCCGCTGCCCCGGCTGCATGCCAGCATCTTGCGGCGCTCGCTCGGCCCCAGCTGCAGCAAGGGGGGGGACCGCAGCACCCCCCGCCTGGGGAGACCCCCATCCCTCACACCAGCGAGGCAGCCCCTGGCTGGGGCTGGGGCAGCCTCCCACTCCAGGAGCAGAGAGCCTCCGCATCATGAGGGCATGCAAAATCTCCGGGAACAGATGGAAAAACCTCCTCAAGCATCAGTCGCAGGGCCAGGGGTTTGGTGCCGAGGAGCATGGGGAGGCCACGGCTATAAGTACGACCGCCCCAGGCAGGCAAACACGCCGAGGCTGCCAAGATAAAATACATTCACCCAAGCCAACGAGCTGGCCGTGGGTCGCTTCCTGGAGAGCAGGCGAGGAAGGAGGAGCACGCCCGGCAAGCGGCACGGGAACGGCACCCGGCCAGCCCCGCTCAGCCGCGCACCCCATCGCCTGTGCCGGCCAGAGGCCGTCGCCGCCTCCCCGGCCCCTGGCTGGTGGCCCCCTCCAATGCAACAAGGTTGGGTGCAACGGTGGGTGCAATGGTGGGGGTGAGACCTACCTTGCGTGGGGAGGGGACCAGCCGCGGGACCCCCACGACAGCCCCCAGGAACTGCCTGCTCCAGGCCCCCTCCCTCCAGCGCTGCCCAGAGACTATTTATGGGGAGCTGAAGTCACTTGCGCTCGGGCTCTGAAGTCCCATTCGTCTCTGCTTGTGCTACTTCTCCTGCGCTTCAAAGTGTCACAACACGGGCGCTATCTTTATCGAGGCGGTTGTCCCCCACACGCTGTGTCCCAGATGCACTTTCGTAGCTGCTCGCAGCCAGGCGCTTTCCCAGCCCCGTTTTCTCGCCAGAAAAGGCACGGCGCGGCGCGGGGCTGCCAGCGACGGCTGGGCGCCGAGCGGAGGGACTCTGACTCACACCCAGCCCAGCCAATAAATAAATATTTGACTTGAGTTCATTTGCAAACTTAATAACGGGGAGCATGTCCAAGGAGCTCAAGCAGTACTCGGAGGTGCATCCCCCAGCTCAGGGCAGCGCGGCCGCCTCTGCCGCGGGGGCAGGAGCAGCGCCCGGCTGTTCCCCCCATGGCAGCAAGCATCCCAGCAGCTATTTCCCACGTTCACCCCCCAAGCCCCCGTGGCTCTATCCCACCCCTGCGAGACCCCCAGCCGCTGCACTGACGGCAGAGGTGGGCACTGCCCCTGGGGCTGCACCGCAGCGGTGTTGCCCACCGGCTGCCCACACCGCAGTGGCCCTGGGACCCCGTCCCGGCCCCCAGCATCCGCGGGCTGGTCCCTGTGGTCCCACAGCAAGCCCCACTGTGTGTGAGATCCTTTCCATATGGGAGCAGCCAGCGGAGCTGCCAGCTTCCAGCTCCAGCGCTTGCCGCTACATCTGGAAACTCTTCTCACCCTTAATTGTTCTTAATGCTTTAACACGCGGAGTGACTAATAAGACACTAATTGGGCGGCGTTAGCAGTGAGAGACAGAGTGGGGAGCGCGGCTGGCAGTGCCCTCTGTGCCGAGCCGGCGCTCTCCCAGCCACTTAGCTGCCGGTGTGCTGCAAGTATCATAAATCACTACAAACCCAAGCACTTTTCCCTTCTCGGCCTTTCCCAGAGCAGTGGGAAACCCGCCTCCAGCAGCCGGGAGAGCAAAGAGCTGCAGATTTTAGCTCTGTCTCACGGCCACCTGTGCCCCGGGAGCAACGGAAGAGGGGACACAAGGTCTTCCCTGGCAGGGACGTCTCCCACAAACCTCCCCCACCCCACGCAGAAAGGCACCCGGTGGCCCCCCAAACCCCCCCATTGCTCCCCTCTGGCACCGAGCCCAGGGCTGCCGAGTCCTCACACCGCCGCTGCTGCCGGCATCACCTGCCTGCGGCTTGCGGGCCGGGCACCGCCGGGACGGGATCCCACTTGACATTGCTCATGTCGAGCCGATGCGAGAAGACAAGTGATGAACGGCCACGGGGAACGCACCCGCTCCTGGGTGATTTATGGCAGCGGCTGCCGCTGCCGGCGAGCTGGGGCAGAGGACGTCTGCGTTTGGGATGCTCCCGCACCCTGGAGAGCCGTGGGGTGATGGTTCCCCACCGCCACGGCTGCCCGGTCCTGGGGGCCAACCCCCTGGGGAGCTCCCGCGGGGCTGCCAGCCCTGCCTGCGCGTCTGCCGGCAGCACTGCGCTCGCTGGAGCTGCTCGACAGCGGGAAATAGGCACAAATCTTGTTACACACTGGCTAAGCCTCCCTGGGCATGTTTTCTATAAATCTCCTGGAATTTATTATATGATAACTAGCCTGGAAAAGCTAAATTAAATCCACAGCCAAGAAACTGACTTTCAAGTGTGACCTAATTTACTTGCTTGGAGGGGAGGGAGGGAGCGGGGATCCCGGTGCCAGTCGTTCCCAGGATGACCTCCCTGTGCAGCCGCACACCCCCCGTCCTCCTCCTCGCCGTGACTTTGGGGACGGAGCTGCGCAGCCTTTCATGTCTGAGCGGATCTCGCACTCCCACTCGCTGGAACAAAAGCGCCTCGAGGGCTCCCCTGTCAGATGTTTCTCCATTGCTCATCTTCAAGCCTTCCTTTAAGGAGCGCTCTCCTCCCAGGGGGGCTCCGGTGGGTTTGGGGATGATGGGGAGAGTCGCCGCAGGGGCTCTGCATCAGCACGTTCCTCCGTGCTCCAGGCTGCTCCCTGCCATCCCAGTGAGCCTCATGCACGCCATCAGCACCCCCGATTGCCGTTCATGGCCGGCAACCCAAAGCCTTCATGCAAGGCCCCAGCGAGGGAGACGGCTCTCAGGGAGGGAGGTTTAAGGGCAAAGAAGAAAGCAGCAGGGAGAAAATCTGGCCGGGGAAGAGGCTTGGTGGCCTGAGCACAAGCAAGCCCACCTCTGCCCCAGTGCCCAGAGCGGGTCCCAGCAGCGGATGAGGCGTACTCCCCAGGGACGGTCAACTCCCTCCCCTCGTGGGGGCACAACGCACGTCACTGCTGGGGTAACAACCTGACTCCAAACCCCCACGAAAAGCAGCACAACCCCAGCCCCAAGACCTGTACGTTCCCCAGCACACCACAAGGTCCCAGGAGAAAAACTCCCAGTGCTCCTGCTCCGGACAGGGCGCTCAGGATGGGCTGGCTCCGGCACACCGCGGTGCTGTGGGGCAGCCTTACTCAGCTCCTCTTCCCACGACCAGCTCGGGGCGCAGCCCCACGCTTCCACCTCCGGCAGAGGCCAGGCAGGACCGCGCACCCCCCCGGCCCTGCCGTCCCTGCCCACCCGCTGGGCTCACGTCTCTTTGCGGAAGCGGGTTGCGCAGGGCAGGAGCGCGGCACGGGCAGCGCAGGCTGGGTCCGCGGCAAGGGCGACGTGGGCAGAGCGGGACCGCGGTGCTCCGGCAGACCCGGGGGTGGGCTCGGGGCTGGCATGCGGGCGCGTGCTGTTGTTCTGGAACGGAGTGCACTGGCAGAGCGGCATGTGGGAAGCTTGCATAATAGTGCCAGCCCACACTACGCCTGCTCCTTCCCAGCATGATCAGCCCCTCGCTTTCATGAGCAATAACATCCACCCAAAGTTTTCTAAAAGACAAAAAAAAGCTTCAAGGTGATACACAGAGCTCAGCTGCCTTTGCTGCCTTCAAACTGATTAATGCAGCTGGGGAAATCCATCTGCACAGCCTCTTCGCAGAGGCGAGGCTTCTCTAATCCCCAGCTCGGGACGACCTCTGCCCCAGCCGAGGGACAAGGATGCTCAAAATCTCGCTCCCTATTTGATGATTTCCAAGCATGCACTTGGGACCGGGGCAGAGCAGAGGAGCTGCCGTGCAGCGAGCAGCACTGCGAGGCGGGGACGCATGGCTCCCCAGCGCTGGGACCCCTGCGGCGGGCTGAGCCGGCCGGCGATGCACGGCTCTGCCGGCACCCGCTCCCACCCAGGCGCTCCCCTCTGCTCACGCCAGCCGGGAGAAGAGCGGTCCCGGCTCTGGGGGTCCCCCAAGAGCAGCAGCCAGCAGGGCAGCATGCCGGGAGATGCGTGCAGTGGTAGACGGCACCGCGTGGCCCGTCCCCAAGCAGCACCCAGTCCCCGGCCGTCGCATTGAAAGCGTGGCTGCAACAGCACTGCCGCAGCCCCTCCAACAGCCGCCTGCACCCTCGGGTACTCGTAATGCTGGGAAGAAACAGGAACGATGGTTCGTCTGGAGGAGAAAGTCACACTGCCTTTGCTAAGTTTAAATTTTAACTACTTCTTAAGCTGGTGCAAGCTCCCAGTGCAGGCTGGTGTCAGCGCGATGCAGGGTTTTTAGTCCGTGTAACGTGAACTGACAGGGACAAGTTCAAACGAGAACAAACAGAAGACACGCACGCAGCCACGGTGGGTTTTTGTGGCACGGTCTGTGCCAAGAGCTGGGTCTCGGCAGGTCCAGCCGGGCTGTGATGCACAGGGCTGTGTGTGCATCGTGCTGACACGCTCCCTTGCCCGTGCAGGGGGACCACTGAGGTCCCGCACCCTCTGGGACCCCTGCGCTTCTGCAGCGAGCGGGAGGGAGATGGCCGGGACCGATCCCCGCAGAGCAGCAGGGAGCCCAGCCCGTGGGGCAGGAACAGATCCTCCCCCCACCCCATCCCATGGGGACTGTGGCTTCTCCCCGCGACGCTCCCCTTCACCAGGTCATCTCACAAGAGCCTGGACCTTGGGCATTTGTGCCACCACGGGTGGGCACGGGATCTGTACCCATTGCTGGTGCGAAGCACACGAGGGGCTGAACCGCAGGCTGCTGCCCCAGGCACGGCCCATGGGAAGCAGCAGCTTCATCCTCAACGAAGAACTGTCTCCATGCTCCCCCCTACCTGGGCTGCTCGGTGGGAGCGACGTACCTGGAGGCCAAGAGCAGGTACCTCGTGCTGCGGTCGCAGGCGGGAGCTCACGCTCGTGTTTGCCCCTCGGAGCCGTCAGGAAGAGCCGTCGAGGTCTCACGGCAGCAGCTTCTCAGCCTGAAAGAGAGAGGGAGAGGCTCCAGTCCCGTCCCTGTGTAGGCATCACTGCTAATAACGGAGGAGGACGCCGCAGAGCTTGGCGCCTCTGAACGCCACAGCTTCCAGAGACTCGCATGCCACTTGTCCGACTCTTTTAACAGCACAATTATCTCACGGCAGAGAGCAGCTTTGGAGCGTGGCTTGGCTGCCCGACATGCACAGAGGCAGCCCGGCGGGCAGGACCCTGCCCACGGGCAAAGCCCCCAGGGAGGGGGAAGCGCGTCCAGCCCTGGGGAACAGGGCTTGGCTGCAAGGGGTGCACAGCGGGTCCCCGGTGCAGGGGTCCCCAGCAGGACCACGTCCCTGTCTCTGCACTGATGCAGGATGCTGAGGCTGGTCCTGCCTCCCCAGGGAGCACAAGCCCTGGCCTCAACAAACAGCACAGGGTGGACACAAGGAAAGGCAAAGACTTCTTCCTAAGAGAAAAAAATACCCCCTGACCCACCCGACCCCCCGCAAAGGCTCCTCAGAGGCAGCCCGCAGTCCCACGTCACTCTCAGCAGGTCTGGTTTGTTTTTCCCGACCCAGGTTGAACGGGAGATAATTTAACAGCTTGTCCCCCATTGTAATGGGACTTTTTTCCCTGCTCCCCCCTGGGCAGCCCATCCATCACGGCGCCGAGCGGCGACGTCCACCCCGTGACCTCCGCCAGGCAGCCCCCCCGCCCGCCGTGAGTTATGACGCCTGCACCGCGCGGCGGGACGGGCTCGGCGCGCCGGCTCCGCGCTGGGAGCTGAGATTTATCCCCTCGGCGGAATAGGGGGCAGAGGCCGGGAGATAAGTCACAGCAAAGCTGCAGGAGCGTCTCTCAAGGTCCTCCAAGGTTGGCTCATTAAAAAGCAAGGAGAAGAGAAAAGAAAAAAAAAATGCCCGCAGTGGTGTGGCTCACGAATCACCCTCCTGCCTTCAAATCAGCCAAAACCAAGAGGAAAGTGGAAAGGGAGCCAGGAGCCCCCGGGCTGGCTCTGCAGCAATCCCCAGGAGAGGCTGCTAGCCCAGGCTGTGTGAAGCCACCAGCATCCCCCAAACATCCATCCCAGCAGCATCCCAATAAACGAAGTGGCACAGCACTCAGATGGGGATGCCACCTCCCAGTGGTGCAGCAGCATGGCAGCCCTGGGGAAGGGACAGGAGAGCCAGCAAGCAGCCGACAGGCAGCCCATGGATGCTCTCGGATGCTGGCCAGGGGAGGACATGGAGAAAGATGGGCAGAGGGATCCCGAACACGGCACAGAACTGCCCCTGTGGCTCCCCGGCCTCCTGGGGTAGGAGATGGCCAGGGCTGCCTGGTGGGCACACTCCCACGGCTGTCTCCATCGATGCAGAAAGCAGGCAGGCGCGTGGCCCAAGTCTCAACACTCAGGACATGCCCTCGGCCCCACATCACCATCCTTTCCCAGCCCCATGGTGACACCCATCTCCTGCCTTCAGGCTCCAACATCCCCAGCCACGGAGCAGGGACGGGCACCTCCGGGGCACGCGTCCCTCCAGCCCCAGGAGCAGCCTGGAGCATGCAGACACGCTGGGACCGGTGCCAGCAGTCACCCGGCTCTGGGGTGCAGCCGTCGGGCTCTGACGCAAAACCCAGGCACGCCAAGCACACTGCTGGGAGCAGGCACCATCCCCGTGACAGGAACCCATCACCACTTTTGGGAAGAGAACGACAGAAAACCCCCAGAGAAACGGTGAACAGCACAGGAACTCCCCAGCCTCCCCAAACTTGCTGGAATTCCCCTTCTGCCTCATTAGTCCTGCTCATTAGGCTCTGCTCCCGATTAGCTCACAGAGCTAGAGCACAGCTCAGCACAACTTCATGCTCCCCACCCCCTCCATCCCAGTCCCCTTTAATATCAGTCTGTCACAGCCTGATCTCCTAACCCCCCCGGGCACAGGAGCCCCTTTGCTGTCCTCTCCTGTCCCACCACTGCAGCCCCTCTTCTCTTTGCCTTGGGTTATGTGTGTTTTACCAGGAACTGCAGGGGAGCTGGGGGTTCAGCAGGGATTCGGCCGTCCTGGCTCCTGAGAGACTTTTTAATCACACACACATCTCCCCTCCGCTCCCCCCGACACAGCCCCCACCCTGCTCACCGGCTGCCCCCGGCACGCACCGCCGGCCAGCCGGAGAATGGAGCAGGCAGCCAGGACGGGCACCTCCATGCTGCCCAAGCCCGTTTCGGGCACCCCGCGTTCCCTGGGAAAAGCAGCCGGTGAGCCTGGCACCTCCGGGGGAACCAGCCCAACCCGGGTGCTTGAGGCATGAGCCGTATCTAAGCCTGTGAGGGAGCTGGGCGTCAGGGCTGGGAAGAACACAAGGATCATCTCCTCTGAGTTCCTGCACCACACAGGGCAAAGAATTTCACCCAAAAATCCCTGCAGGAAACGACAACTCCTGCCTGAGCCCAGCTTTGCTCTCAAATCACTTCCCCTGGGGCTTCAGCAACCAAGAACCCTCCCCACCAAACGGCAGCCCAGCACTGGGCAGCACTGGAGACAGCACCCCTGGGTTTCCTCCCCAGCACCTTATTTCCAACACAAACTCATTTAGCTACAATTTCCATGCTCGCATCGCTGGGTTTACCCAAGACCAAAAAAAAACCCCATGCACATGCAGTGAGCGCAGGACACGATAAACGCAGGGAAAACCCAACAGCATCCCTAAAACAAGCTGAACACAGTAGTATTTTTCAGCACCTTCTGTTTTCAAAAGCAAACCCATGTGTGGGCAGGGGGATGGGGCTGGCGTGTTCCCTACCGGCAGCATGGGACCGGTGGGGACCCAGCAGCAACCTTTGCCCACCGGCAGCCAGCCCCGTTCCTGTAACATCCCCCCCACGCAGGGAAAGCGGTCCAGCCCCAGGAGGGATGTGAAAGCAGATTGCTGATCCCCACGGGGCATCTCCCCCAGGAGCCACCGGGCTTTTACTAGACAATAAAACATTGTGATTAGATCTACAAGCCAACCCCTGGAAGGCTAAGAGGTTTTATCAAAGACAGGAGCACCCCAGGGAGGAGATGGAAAAATAAGGGCAGCTGCCCGCAGCATCCGCAATCCCAGGGCCAGCCCCGCAGCTGCTGCTGCTGCTGCAGGGGGAGTGCAGGACCTGGGCTGCACCCGCTCATTTTTGGGCAGCTGAGCCCCTGCCACTGCCCCCACGGCAGGGACGCTCCCTGGAGGATGCTTGGTCCCGACCCCAGCCCAGTGCAGTCTGTCGTGGCAGTGGGGTGACGGAGAAATCCCCCTCACCGGGGCAGTGCTGGAGGGGACAGCCGGGGGAGGTGTGAAGGCGAGTACCCGCAGCGATTTTTCCCTTGGTTGCAGAGGAGGGGGAGAGCGGGGACTCTTTCAGCAGAAAACGCACTGAAGCAGCACTCCAAGCCTGTGCAGCCCGAGATACAGCTCCTGCTCCAGCCCAGCTCAGGAGCTATTTCCCACTTATCAGTGCCGAGCCTGATATCTGTGCAGCAGAACACAGCGCTTGGTAATAGGATTTTGATGCTGAACAGAAGATGTTTTTTCCCCGAGTCTCACTTACGTCACACCTGGAGGTATCCATGGCCATAGAGGTGACACAGAGGAAGGCTAAAGAGTTTCAACTCTTGCGCTGAGGGAGCAGCTTCTCCTTTAGCTGCAAAACAGCAGAATTAAAGCAATCTAATATTAGCTGCTCGCTTCATGCCCCCAGTCCAGCACAGCCCTGCAGAGAGGAGGGAGAAGAGCACATCCCCGCTGCAGCATCCCCATGGCACCACTGACCCCACTGGCTGCAGCCCCTTGCTGGCAGGACCCCGCTCCTGCCTCCAAACCCCAAATGGGAGCAGGCAGAGTCCTCCAGCCCCTGGGGCTGTGCTGGGGGCTGGAGCCAGCCTGGTCGCCCACCGCCGGGCTGGGGGGAACCAGCACCCCGCAGGCATCACCCGCTCCCAAGCGCTCCCCCGGCCCCGGGCTCCGCTGTCAGCTGCACCCCGCACCACGGGGACCACCCACGCACAGCAGCAGCAGCAGCAGCAGCACGCAGCCAGGCTTGGGTGGCAAAGCCGCGCTCGCAGCTGCCTCGGGGAAAGGGGAGGAAGGCTTGTCACCTCCCTGCCACCCTCCTCCCCGTCTGAGCGAGAGGAAGGTCCCACGCAACCCCGCTGCCGGAGCTGGGAAAGTCTCTGCCTGCCACAGACATAACCAAAGGGATGGGAACCACCCCCGCCAGGCGCGGGTGACATCTCACCCGTGGGAACGCTGCCGGCGCGGCGTCGGGGCTGTCACCGCCTCCCACGGCGCAAACCGGGCGGACGAAGGGCACTTGCAGAAAAGCACCGGGCTGGCAGCTCTGAGCACCCGCAAGCGGCGGCGGGGAGAGGAAAGTCCGGCCAAGGCCAGGCCATCCATCAGCGCGCCGCGGCTGGGCTCCGGCAGGCTCAGCCGGCCAGGCTGAGAGCGCACGCGCTGAGAGGTGCTCACGGGGTGCACGCTTACCGTGGGGTGCACCACAGCACTCGAGAAGCCCGAAACAGGCTGCGAGCGGGTGCAGGCTGAGCGAGCCGGAAGGAAAGTGCTCATTAGGAGCGAAGCGGGGAGGCAACTCCAGGCGCTTGGGGAGCAGGATGTGTCCCTGCTCGTAGCATTTGCATTTTCCTAGCCCAGCTCCAGAGAACAGAATGTTATCACAGCCTTAGTTAGCAAAGAGCCCCGCGTACTAAAGGTGCATTGCTATTAGATAAAAGAGCCAGGAAAGAAGGGAGAGACAGGCAACGAACGGAAGGGGAAACCATCTTGAACAAAAGGATGGAGAAAAGAGTCCCGGAAAGTGCCACGGGGGACAGAGGGAATCCATCAGTCAGCCCCGGCCCCCCCTGCCAGCCGGGAAGGCAGCCTGTGGGGCACGAACCCCTCCGGCTTCACAGCTCTACAGTCCTCCTGCAATTTTGTTTTCAATTTTGCAGTTAGGAACATCCCCCTCTACCTTTTTATCCGTCCCCTGATGCTCCGAGGCAGCACCGGTGGCTGCGAGCGGCCGGGATGCTTCACCACCCACCTCCAGCGGTAGGAGCGGGGGCCGAGGCAGGGCTGCGGGTGCCTGCTCCCCCGGGACAGCCCTGGGAAGCCCGGGGGCTGGGGCACGACTCCCACCGAGCCCGAGAACCACTTTGCAGATGCACCCTGCCCCTCTGGCACAGGCAGCAGTGACAGCCCCCAGCGTCAGGGGTCCCGCACCGCCACAGCGAGCGGCCCCGGCACCGGCGGTGATGGCCGGCGCTTCACCCGCACCCAGCAAAGCGGGTGCCCGTGCCAGCCCCTCTCCGGCTCACCCGAGGAGTGCCCCGATGCCGCGGGGAGGGAAACGCGGCACTGTGCCGGCGAGGCAAAGCAGTGGTACGGCCGAGCCACCGCGGACCCCGTCCCACACGGACCGCGCGCGGGCAGCACATGCTCGGGAGCCGGGGCAGCGCGAGCACGGGCAGCACCTGCTGCAGGGGGGACAGGGATGCCAGGACGACGGTTGCAGTCTGTTTTTCTGCACAAGTGCATTAAGTATTCTGCACAGCACTTTTGCTGTAAATCACTTCCTATTCAGGCTCACTGCGGAGGGTCTCTGAAGGTCGATTTTCCATGGTTATGACAACAAAAACTAAAATTGGGTCAAACCTGAAAGGTATTATCTTCCTCCAAGCTGCTAAATGCACAATAGTAATGAGGTTGGTTAAGCAATTCACCCACAGACTGCATTATTTGCTCTGAAGATGTATTAACCAGTTAAATGAGCGTGATAAGGCAGCTCTGCTTATTTCTCCCACCAGCCGCACAGAAGATCTGAGGTTCTGGGTCTCCGTATCCCAGCTAATAACCGAGACCGCAGACACGCCGACAAAGGCGGCCGGCGCCGCGCTGCTCCGGGCCAGGCTCTGCCCAGCCTGACCCGTGGGAACACAAAGGGAACTTTAAAGGCATCCAGCAGCTGAGAGCCATTTGAAAAAATAATTATACTTCCTCCCTCCCCCTTCTCTTTCTTCTTCTTAAATGCTCTCCCTCATCCCACCTCCTGATGAAAGAGCACGAACCCACTGGCTGCCCTGGCAGAGGCAGGTTTTAGCAGCAGCCCCGCGCCAGGACAGGGATTTATCCCTGGCAAATGCGCAGCTGACCTGGCTTCTCAGCAGGTACTCCTGCTGCTGCCGGGATGTGGGACCAGGGGGCCAAAACCCACAAAACCCACGTGCCCATCTCAGGGTGCTGCTCCTTGCGTGCATTGGAGGATGTCTTGCAGCTCGTACCCGATGGATGCTGGAAGCCACCCATGCCCATGTCAGAGCTCTCCACATCCACTGCGGTGGATAAGGGGCAGCTGGGCAGGGGCTGCCCAGGGCAACCACCTCAGGACCCTCCACCCCAACGGGGCAGTGGTGGCAGTTGTGGGACACAAAGAACATTTGTTTTTACAGGATTTCTGATGTTTTTCCTAAAACAAACACCCATTAATGTAAATAATACTGATGTAAACAAGCACGACCCTAAAATCCATGTGCAGCTGTATGTAGCGGGGGAGAAGGAGGGAGGGAGGGAGGGGAAACACTTTAATTAATCCCTAAAACGAATGAGATGGAAAACCGCAAACTGCACAGAAAGCATCTGGTACTGCTGCAGAAAGAGACTCCCCCAGGACGCAGGGTCATGCTCTGCTGCATAACACTGCCAGTGCCACCAGGTCCCACCCCGGCCACCCCACGGCACCAGCCCACAGGTGGGAAAGCCATGCCACATCCACACCACCCGGGGAGGGGAGACTGTGGTGGTGCTGGTCCCACGTGCTGCAGCCCCGAAGCCCCGAGCTGGGCACATCGCAGTCCTGCCTGCCCGGCCGCTGGCTCCCCAGCTCAGCTCTGCTCCAGTGGCAAGCTGATGGGATGACATCTCAGTTCTCCTGTCCATCTCCAGGCAGGCAGGAGGGGCCACCCAGCTCTCCTGGAGCTGGGTACCCCCAGCCCATGGCCTCGTGGTCCTGCCGGGGCAATTACCCAGTGCAATTTCAAGGAGTTTGTACAAAAAGGGGCTCAGTGGAGCTCAGGCTCTCGTGGGCCATGGGAGCCAAACCCTCCCACCCCACTGCCAAGCTGGTTTTCACAGCATGGTACCTGAACAGCCGCTAAGGGCAGCTCTCGGGGTAGGCGACGGGTAGGAGGGCAGAGAACAAAAAACCGCTGGGTGCTGCAGGGTGACAGCCGTGCCCCTCGTGAGCTGCCCGCGGGTCCCTGGATCCACTCCCAGCACAAGGAGGGTTTTCGGGGCGCCGAGGAGGCATGCCCACAGGAACTCCGCAGGCAGCCTGCCCCATCAGAGGATGACAGACCACGGGAGGTGGCAGGAGGCTTCCACCTCCCGCAAGAGGGACCCAGCCACCAGCCAGGGAGCACGCAGAGGAAGCACGGAGAAAGCCTCGGTGTGTCTCCCGGTGATCCAGCTGGTGCTTTGCCAGGAGGAAGTAGCTGCATGGAGAACCGCCAGCACTTTCTAGCACAGAGGGATGAAGGTATCCCGAAGTGGGATCCTCATCGACAGAAGCTCGGGGACCAACACTACGACCTCCACGAGCCACCTCCCGCGTGACTGAAATCAGATGCGAAATGGTACCTGAGCAACAAGGGGGAGAGAGACCACAGAGCAGATCCGAGGAGCTCCAAGAAGGGAGGAAAAGGGCTGTTCCGTGACAGGGGCTGGTGGGGATCAATCAGAGAGGGATCAGCAGATCTGCACAGCGTAACGCGACAGCCATGGTCCACACGACAAGCTCTTCCAGGCCTTCCTCACATGCAGCTCATTGGGAGTGGCTGTTTGAAGCCAAATACAAAGAAAGTTGGATAAACATGGAAAGACAACTCCTGCGCTCCTGCCCTTTTAAGGTCTGCAACTCCAGACCGCACATGGGATCTCCTGCTGAGTGCAGAGCAGCGAGACGGAGCCCAACTTGGAGCATCACCTCCACCGCTCGGAGCAGGGGCTGCGCCAGGGCTCTGCAGCACAAGGCGAGTGGGGACACATGGTTCCCACAGCCATGCAAGGAGACCCAGTCTAGTGCACCAGCGCCAGGGCCCCTGGCAGAGGGTAGAAGGTACCACAGGGCCAAAATGCCACCGCATAGAGGATCCAAGATGCAAGTGAGAGGAGACCTGTCTTGCCTCCACTGGGCTCTGGACAGGCATTGCCCCAAGAGAGCTGTGGCCAGCATCAGCTGGCTTCACTGCCCATGATACTGCCTGCCCAGTGGGGCATGGAAAAGGAAGAAGGAGAGACCACACTTGAGGCTGGTGAGAAACTGAAAGGGCAGCAAGGACCTGAGCCAGCCCCTCAGCAAACCCACCACTTCGCCCTCTCCCACAGAGACCCCCTGGCCCTTGGTCCTCACGCCAAGGGCTGGGACCACACCGCACTGCCGTCCTGGTGGGGCGAGGCAGGAGGACTCGAGCTCTGCCAGCATTGCCCTCCACAGCATGAGAGGCAGGTTAGCATGCCGCCTGGCATCACTCTCCGCCCTGAACGCGCTGAGCCCCTGTGAGTCACGCAAGGTCCCTGCGATCATTCCCAATTCCAGCAGCCTGCCCATCTGCGGAGCCATGCCTGCACCCCTGCCTGCACACACACACCCCGGGCTCTCAAGGTGACACTCAGCTACCCAGTGACGTGTTCATCAGGTCCATTCCACTCCGCTTCTCATTACTGGAGCTTAAACCCCTTCCCTTGCCATCAGCCACTCACTGGCCATATCTTAGAGAAGCTGGAAACCCCATGGGGCCGGGCATCAGGGAACGGGGGAATCCCTCATTCTGGCTCAACGTGGACTCCTGACCCACAGGACGGCCATGCTCAGCCCCGGCACGCCGGCAGCTCCGACTGCACTCGTGCTCCATCCTGCGCCTGCGGCAGCCCAGGACAGGACTGCAGTCCAGCTGCTCTGGGCCAGCAAGATCCTGAGGGACCATCCTTGATCCCAAACCTGGGGAGCAAATAGATGACGTGGCTCCTCCCGGAGCAACACTGATCACCAGCGCTGCTCCTCTACCAGCACTGCTCCTCTCTGGGTTCACCTGCCAGCTGCAGCCCCAACGCAGCACGAGTCAGCTGCACCGGCAGAACACGGGCGCATTGCCGGCTCCAGTGCCCACCTCTGCCATGGCGGTGGAAGGCCAGCCCACCTGGCACAGCGCTCTGCTCTGGGAAGCGCCAGCCCCTTTTTCCTTACCTTGGCACGGCGTTCATGCTGCCGAGGCTCCTTGGTGGCGAAGCCTCTGGGACGGGTGGGATGACGGCACACCCCAGTACCCGCCCAAGCGCTGGTGCCGGCGCCGCACAGAGCTCCGCACCTCACCAGCCTTCCCGGCCACCACGCGGGCGTGCAGCATCCAGCACTGCCTTTGGAGCCGGCTGCCGCAGCGCACGCGTCCTCCCCCCTGCCCTTTCCAACACCGCCGGTGATGGGAGGGAGTTAGAAATGCCAGGAGAAGCATTCCTCATTTTGAGAAGCCGGATCATCTGAAGACTGGCAACAGCCCAGAGCCCAGCAAGACAAGCCCCAGATTTATGACCAGCATGGACGAAGAGACAGAAGAGCTTTAGCGACCCTGGTTAAGACCCCAAGGGAAAGCAACAGTGAGCGATCTGAGTGACCTGGCAACTCCACCTCTCTGTGGGGAAAACAAAAGCGACACAAGAAAGGAGCCCGGCAGCCCCAGGGACTGAGGGGAGGGGGCTGCCAAGGGACGGGGTGCCCCGGGCCAACAGGACACGCACCAGGACAGCACGCCCTGCTCGGGGAGCGGGGACCAGGCAGATGCTGGGACGGCAAAGCATCGCTGCTGGAGCACCCCGCGCTGCCTGCGGCACTGATCCAGCCAACCCCCCCCTCCTCCTCCTCCTCCAGGGCTTCTTCCTCTCCTTCCCCTCTTTGTCATTCCTCTCAGCTCACGCCTCTTCTCTGCTCTCCTTCAGCTGCTCGCAGCAATAATCCAGGGCACTAACGCCCCGGCAGATTGCTCAGTGCCGCTCCCCGGCTGCTGCTGACCAGGGTTTTAATGACGCCCCCGGCCGCGGCAGGGGCTGATCCCCACCTCCGCCGGCTGCCAGCGAGGCTCTCCCCGCCATTCCTCCTCCGCAAAACACTTGCACCTAACGAGGCCCCGGGCTCACTGCAGGGATGAGCGAGGAGCATCCACCACCTCCAGGCTCAGCGGGGGCTCAGCCCGGGATCTGCTCTCACCTCCCGCCCAGGCTCTCAGCCGCCCCGGGGGACTCGCGTAATTCCCTCCGAAACCCCGGCACTGCAGGGCTCCCCGGCCCCCCGGGACAGGCGAGCACGGCCAAGGGCACCAATGCAGCAGAGCCGGAGGGGCCGCAGGCTTACAGCACGCCGCGTATTCCTCGGGGACGGGGAAGGGACAACTGCGGCTCAGTGTCGGTCAGACGGATGCTTCTCAAAGCATCGCGGCATGGGGCTCTGCAGAGGCAGGGACCGGGCAGGGGACCGAGGACAGGCAGCACCCTGGGCATCAGCTGCCCACATGCCAACATCTGCCAGCTCCCAGCACCCCGCCAAGGGCTAAAGCTACCAGCAAGAGCAGCACAGAGTTCCAGCGTGGGACGGAGAGCGAGGATCTCCTCCTGGCCTGGTATTGCTCAGGGGACCTCATGAACTTCAGGAAGGGAAACGCCAAGCCCTGTCCCCAGAGCAGAGCTGCCCGTGGCCGGCCAGGCAGGAGCGCGCTGCTGGGGGCAGAGGGATGAGCCAGCAGCATGCCCTGCCGGCTGGCCCTGCCATCGTCCCCTGCAAGGCCACGTCTGGATCCCATGTCCAGCTTTGGCCCCCCAGTGCAGGGGGGACTGATGCACCAGAGCAATTCTGGCAGAAGACCACAGTGATGGTCGGAGGCTGGAGTGCAGGACAGAGATGCAGAGGGTGCTCAGCCCGGAGAAGGGGAGGCTCAGGGGCACCGGGGGGGTTACGGGGAAGACAGAGCCAGGGCAAGCAGCAGGGAGGGCAGCGAACCTCCATTTGCAATATCCTATTTCCTTACCAAATCTTGCCATTCACATCAGCAAAGAAATTGTAAAGGCAAGCAGCAGTCCCGGAGCAGGAAACCCAGCAGCCGCTGTCCAGGGAACACAAAGCACAGGCAGTGCCAACTGCCAGCAAGCACAGGCAGCCAGTTCTCTGCCCGGCATCACCGCGGCTCGGTGCCTGCCCTGGCTGCAGGGAGGAGAAGCAGATGAGCCCGGGGGCACAGGGGTTACCCCCTGCAGCCTCCAGCCCGGCCTGACCCCTCGCTGCCAGGCACACCGCTCGCTGCCAGGCTGCAGGTCCCTGCGTCCCGTCCTTTAATTAACATTCCACATGTAAAGTTGGGATTGTAATTACTGCAACTGATTAACAGGCCGAAGGTAGCCCGTCTCCGAGGGAGCAGATTAGCAGAGGCTCTCTCGAGCTCCTGCTCTCACCTCGGCACTGCCAGCGCATTTTAAGCAGGGGCCTGATGCCCCCGCAGTGGGTGATTAATGGGCGAGCTGGGTGAGGGGGACGTGCGGTGGCTCTGTCCCCACTGCTCTTCCCACGCTCCCGCTAGGGCAGGATGGGACCGGGGGCCATGGGAGGGGAGGATGCTGGGCAGCGATTCCCGGAGCGTCCTCTCCCCGCTGCCAGCATGACCCTGTGCAGGCACCGCCACCAGGCAGGGGAAGTAGGACACGATTCCCAGGAAGCCAAAGACCCTGTGCACGGAGAGGACAGCACCAGCTCAGACCCACAGAGCAGAGAGGAGACCCCCCCCAAAGAGCAGCTCCCCGGCGCAAGAGGCAACAGCACGTGGGCAGGAAGCGACGCTGCCAGATCCCTGCCTGTTCTCACGGGTGCTGGTCGTGGGGCCGTTTCCCTGGGGTCTGGCTCTAACCTGGCCGGGGCAGGATGCTCGAGGCTCAGCCAAACCAGGAGAAACCCCCCTGCTGGGGTTCATGGCGCAGGGAGCTCACACCTTCCCCAGGAAACGTTCCCCTTAACGAGCTATTCCAAAAAATTAAGCGGCCAGAGTAAACTCCCCTCACCCTGGCTACTTGTCACCCCAGGATGCAAGTCCCCAGCCTGCTCCCACCCTGGGGTCTGCAGAGCCGTGGGGCCAGGGCGTCCCGTGGGAGCATGCCCCTCGCCTCCCATCCCATAGGGGCTGCTCGTGGCAGAAGGCAGCGGGAAGGGAGCCCAGCCCTGCCCCACGGCAGCCCCCCAGCACCCAGCCCTGCCCCACGGCAGCCCCGCACTGGGACAGCCCGACTCCTCACCTCCCTCCTGGTTCCTCCTCCGGCTCTGCCCACAGTGGCAGCGTCACCCGGCTGCTGAGTTCTGCCCCAGGGGTGTCACAGCCGCCTCCAGCACCGGGCAGAGCCGTGCCAGCACTTGGGACGCACAACCCTTCTCCTGTGGGGCTGAGCCCAGCCTGAGCCACGGGTCCCGCTGCTGCCCACCCCACCCCAAGCCAAGCAGTTCCTCAGCCGGGATCCCTGCGCGTTTTGGATGTGAAAACGCATGAGAACATCCCACATCCCCAGCTCACCCCTTCCTGGCTCACCCGCAGCTTCGGACCCGGTGTTGCTCGCCCGTGATCGACCTGGGGTGTGCAAAGGGGAGCCGCCAGCAGGAGTGTGCCCAACGCGACTCCAGTAATTACAAGCAGATAAGGCTATCAGCTGTAATTAACCACTATCCACAGGCAGACTGCTCGGCTGCAGACTTTCTTCCCTTCTTTTCCCCAAGACTGCAAAATAAATTATCCTGCAAAGTTAGCAGAGGCTGAGCTATGGAAACAATTAAACAAAAATTAAATCTAATTCATTTATACTCTGAGCACAAAGTGGATAATGTGGGGGTTTTCTTCTCTCTCCTCTCTTTGCCTTGGTGTTACAGAGGACTATTATGGGAAATTAATCACGGGGAAAAGCAATGAACGTGATCTATCGCTCTTTAAAAGTGCACTGTAGTGATTATATAAAAATCTATTAGAAAGGCCAGGAAATAGAAGAGTGACAGCATTTAAAAGGAAAAAGGAGACAGAGCTGGTGGCAAAGGGATCGATTTCTTAACAGACGGATCCATGACAGAGGGAGCGGGAGGAGGTCAGGCCCAGCTGCCGCAGACCCCGGGGTTGGCTGTGCAGACCGTGCCCAGCCCCTGCGCCGGGACGGCTTCAGGGGACGCAGCTGGACACCGGGGCTGCACGTGGCCAAGCAGCACTGTGCTCCTCACCCCCGAAAACGGAGCCTAATGCCACACAGCAGAGCTGGGGCTACTGCCGCAGGAAGGGCTGGCCTCGCGGGGTCAGGGCTCCCACCAAGCGCGGTCCCACGGTGCCTGCTGCCAGCACGGCACGCTGCGGCAGCGTACACCTCCAGGGCTCCAAGGTTTGCCACGCTCGCAGGTGCTGCACAGGCTCTTTGCCTCAGCACATCCTCCCATCTCCTGGGGGCTCCGGCGCTTGCCAGGGGCTGCGGGGAAGAGAGCACACAAAGCCCGAGCGATGGCCAGAGCAATATGAAGGAGCCAGCTCTGGGGTGCGAGGATGCCGGTGGGAGGGAACGGCACGGCACCGCCAAGCACGGCTGTCCGGCCATCGGCCACTGGCAGACGATGCTGAGGAGAGCGCAGTGCCAGCAACACCGGCAGCGGCATCAGCAGCGGATAACTGCCCTGGCTGGCACAGCCCCAACGCCCACCCCAGCCACGGGGCTCGCAGTGGGGGGCAGCACCTGCAGCTCACAGACCCCGGCAGTCTGGAACAGGGCTGGAGCTATTCGGCTGGTTCCAGCTGCTCCTTCGTGGGTATGGCCCTGGGTTTCACCGCCCAAACAAGCAGCGTTTCGGCCCCTTCTGCCTGCACGTGGACAGCTGCCCCCGCGCAGCTGCAGCATCCCATCACATCCTCTCGTAGCTCGGGGGGATCCTGGCACTGCTCCCCATCCGACGGGTCCCCAGGAGAGCGACCCCCATCATTAACAATGATTGCGAGAGCAGACCCTCACTGCACCAGCAGTAAACAAGGCTGGACCCTGCCCAGCCACCCCCAGGCGCTGCCGGCCCCCCAGCGCACGCTCGGCTGTTTAACGGCTGTGATAAAACCTTCACCGAGGCAGATTCCACCATAAATCCTGACCCGCAGCGGGGCCGGCCCCGGGCCAGCCTGACGCTTTAACGATGCCATCAATCCCCGAGGAGCCCGAGGTGGAGCGGGGGGACGCGTGGGCTCCAGCCCTGGCACGTGGCCAGGCAGGGGCCAACCCCCCCACCCCCAGACCCCATGGTGAGGGGGTCAGGGCTGGCCCCAAGCCCTGCAGGTAACCATCCTGGGGCCGGATCCGCAGCCATCCTGGGAGAGGATGGGCTGAGGGTGCAGAGAAGCGGTTATCAGCCGCTCATCTCCGGGTGCATGACAGGCAATCCCCTTGCCAAGGGGCAATCCCGCGCCGACAGGCAATCCCGTACCGACGGGCTCACCCCCAGCCGCCGCAGCCTCCCGGGGCCATCGCCCCAGAACCAACACTTACAAACGCTCCACCAGTTCTACATTACAGCAGGCAAACGCCTTTATGTGAATTTAATGGAAGTTTCTCCTTCCCACCAGGCAAATGGAAGCCAAACACACCACTCTCCCTCCAATGCATCTTTTCAATGATTTGGGAAAAAAAAAGTGGAAAAAAAACCTGCTTTGATCTCAGCAGCCCATTTGTTTAGCCCATGCCGGGATTTAATTGAGAAGGGATGTCCTTGAATAAATGCGGAGATGTCCTCGCTCCCCGGGAAGTCTGCTGCGGGTTGTGCAATCCACTGTATGAGGTTTTCTGCTCATGCAGGGATATTCTGGGACAACACAGCCCCAGGGCCGCCACAGCACATTGCCCATCCAGCCCCTGTACAGCTCATCACCGTGCACGCCGGCGGCGAGCAGGCTGCCGCACCGTGGGGCCAGGAGAGGGACGCACCAAGCCCCGAGGCACGGGCACTCCCAGGGCCCGGGGACACCGCTCTGCTCCCAAACTCAATATGGGAAGGAGGTGGGGAGCTGGCTCCCCCACAGCCACCGGCGTGGAGGCCGGAGGAGCCACGTGCCCACAAATCCGGTGGGACGAGGACCGGGGCTTGCTTGGCGCTGGCAGAGGGGCTGCAGGTGGGACGCACCACCCCGGAGAAGCCAAGTTACGGCACGACAGAAGGCGAGGGGCAGCCTGTCCCCGAGAGCTGGCGCTCACGCCTGGGGTGCCGGCACCGTCCCCTGGCAAACGCCTTCCACGCTGCCAGGCTTGGCAAGAGAGGAGGAGCCGCAGCAGAAAGCCCGCCAGCTCCGGCAGGGAAGTCAGCATCGCCGGCCGCAGCGGGCAGTTTCCTGCTCATTTCCTCCCAGCCTGCCTGCGGGCTGCCGGCCCCTGCCAGCGCTGAGCACCCCAGTCTCCCCATCCCTCTTCTGCCAGGTCCCTCCTGGCAAGGGGCAAACGCATCCCTCCTGCCCAGCCCAGATTTTAGCAACCACAAAGCCTCGAGCCGAGGGAGGGAGCACCCTGCACCTGCACACCTCCAAGGAGAAACGGAGAGGGCAACAAAGGCAGGGAGGGGGTCCCGCGGCGGTAGCAGATTCGGGTCTTCTCATCTCCTGCCCCTCCACCCCTGCCCAGCGCAGCCGGTGTCAGGCGCTGATCAGCCAACATCCTCCTCTCGGCGCAGCCGCGTGGGTGTCTTTCCACTGCGCGGCTCCTGCCGCAAGGCTCCCTAGCTGGGGAAGCGCCGCGCTATTTTAATCCGGCACTCTCCCATCCATCCCAGCGAGCCTGGCTCCGAGTGCAGCCCCAGAAGAGCTCTGCCCCCCACAAGCCCCCGCACCCCGCAGCCGGCCAGGATGGAGAAACACCCCAAGGCTGTGCTCAGAGGAGCCAAGCCAGACGCAGGAGGGGGCTGGAGGGCACCAAATCCAGCGCCGGGGCTGGCTGCAGCCCACCCGCTGCCACCTCGGCCCCCCCGTCGCCACCACGAGAGGAGCTGCAAGTGCAAAGCTCCAGCCGCCGGCTCGGACGTGTCCCCCTTCTCCTGGGGGCTGGCTGCACGCTGCATGGGAACAGGGAGCAGGACTGGGGGTCGTCCTTGGTCCTGCCGGACAGGAGAAGGGATTTTACCCTGGAAGGGAATTAATGGTGATAAAGATGAGCACAGGGAGCTATGGGAGAGTATACAGGGAATTCCCAGCTCTTTAAAGCGTTGGCATCTTTCAGCCCATGGTAACAGCAGCTCCTTTTCTCCTCATCTGTTAAAAGTCCTTGTCCTCGTCCTCCCAGGAGACCCATGCTCAGCTCTGCAGCCATCCCACAGCCATCCCACCGGCCCGTCACCGCTGTGGCCAAGACCCACCACGGGCACGTGCCGGTGCAGAGCCGCGGGATGCCGCGTCCGGGGGATGCTGGGTCCCCATGCGGAGCCCGGGCTGCAGCTGCGCCTGGAGAGCGCGGGGGGCTGCGGGCGGAAGGGGAGCAGGAGAGCTCTCAGCCCCTGGACTCTGCTGGCTGAGCTGCGGCTAAAGGCGAGCTGATTAAAGCAATTAGGATTTTAAATAGTAACATCAGAGTGGCTCATCAGCACTGAAGAGGCAGTCAAATGACGAGTCTGAGGATCCTATTTAGGGATCTCAGTTGGCTGAGGATCCTAAGCAAGGCCCCAAGGCTCCCTTGCAACGAGAGTGGTCCAGCCACCCGGCGCAGGGGCATCCCCGGGACCCTACGGACCCCACAGCCTCCCCAGCGCCCGCCCGGGGAACACGGAGCAGCCTGGATGGCGGGAGCCGATGGGGACAGCCCCGTGCACGCAGCCAGCTCCGTCCCCTGCCCTGCGGCCACAGCCAGGGAAGGGACCGTGCGGCAAGGGCACCCTGCGGTACCGGCGCCCTGGGCACCCAGCGCTTCCCGCAGCGGCTGCGCCAGGCTGCGTGGCATGCCAAGGAGCACCCGGCTGCCCACTCCTCCCTTTCCTTAAGCTTGTTGTTTATTCTCTCTAATAAAGGCTCTGGGAAGGGAACGTGGAAGGAATGCAGCAGTGCTTCTCAGGAGGCAGCTCTGCACACCAGCAACCAAAAAAGTACCTTTTGCAACAGATAAAGCACAACACACATATTTTGTCTGCTTGGACTCAAAGTCTGATCTGCCAGAGATTTAAGGCAGTCTGGTGGGAAATCCGTCTATTTTGGTGTATACGAATCTCCAGTCACAAAGGAATCTGGACACAAATACAGATGCAGAAACAGCATAAACAGCCGTGAAATGCTCTGTACCCTTCCCTCTGCTCTCTGATTTCCTACACTTGCATTCGTTCCTCACTGTTGCTGGCTGACTCCGGGGTGCAGACGGGTGCAACACCCAGCCCGAGCGCCTGTCGGGCCCAGCGCCTGGGGACGCAGCTCCCAGGGACAACCGGAGCAGTGGGGACACCTGCAAGGAGCTTCCCAGTCCCATCCCGATGGGCCCTGCAGCCCGGGACTGGGCTGCTGCTCCAGACCCCCCCATCCCTGCTCCCGCGGCTGCTGGGATCAGCAGGATGGCATCGCTGAGGAGAGGCTCGACACCCCCCGGCTCCCTGGGTCTGGGGGCACGTGGCTGTACGTGGCACTGCGCTGGGCGTCAGAGGGACGGGGACGGTGCCGCAGGCAGGGTGGCAGCGACGGCTCACCTGCAAGCAGGGCAAAAAGCCATGGCCTTGCAGAGGGGCAGGCAGGGCGCAGGCAGGGCCGGCCAGTGCAGGGTAGCAGTGACACAGGGCTGGACACACTCGCTCTCAGATGGTGGAAAAAGGGGAGAAAAGAAAAGGGCAGGAGCAGGGAGGGGAGGGCATGAGCTGCAGCCTGAGTACAAGCCACTTGTCGACTTTCTTGCAAGCTCCAAGATGCTGTAGGAGGGTACTGGCACAGGCATATTACATTTATTTATAGGCATTTCTGTGGCACTCAATTAAACGCTGTGGTGGAGATATTGCAGCATGAAGAGTATTTAGAGCCGTTTAACACCTCTTAGTCGGCAAAAGCCCATCTGATCCCTGCAGCGAATTGGGAAAGTGTGCATAGCAAGGGCAAGAGCAAGGAAGACTGCCCTTTCCCAACCCCATCTCCACTTGTGAAGAGAGACGGGATCACTGCGCTTGTGTCAGTGCATCCATGAGCCTCGCGTGATGCTCCACTGCTTCTAGGTCAGCAGGCGAGGGACTGGCGTCCCACAGCAGGACACGCATCCCCACCTTACCCAGCTCCAGCAGAGCTGCCTCCCTCCAGCCGCTCCTGGGCAGGCAGGGTGCTCAGCCCCCCGCAGCAGGACAGCCAGCCCTGCCACCCACGGCCCTGCCTGCGGGGTTACGGCGGGGGCACGGCAGGACTCCTGCCCCTCGCGCTCCCGAGTATCCCCAGGTGCTTCCCATGCCCTGCTAAGGGATGGGACCTGCCCACAGAAGGGCACCGAAATTCCTGATGCTCAGGAAAGGCTCTTTTGCAGCCTTCACGGGTTTCTATTAACTGCTCTGCAAAACCTCACTGCAACTTATCAGGATGGCGAACGGCTGAGCCAGTAAATCTCTAGATCTCAGGAAAGCCGTTGGGGGAGAGAGTTCAAAGGAAAGGCTGACAAGTGCACGCCAAGGTTAGCTCTAATTGCACCGCTGGAAATTCACCGGTGGCACTTTCGCCCTCTGATCTGTTCGCTCCCCTCTCCCGCTCCGCCTGCAGCGCTTGGCCTGCCCGTCCCCCGGCCACGCAGCTCCCGAGTGCAGGGGAAAGACATGCGACTGTCCAGCCTCGTGCCCCCACCGCCGCTTGCCAGCAGTGAGCTCAGGTCACGCAATGGAAGTGAGCAAGGCTGAAACGCAGCCGCAGGGAGATAACCCAGCCCCAGGCGATGCCAGTGAAGCATGGCCAACCCCTGGGGCTGCCGCTGCTGCTGCTGCCCCTGAGGACAAGCCCGTTCCCACAGACTCTCCCACACCAGCCTCCCGGCACCACGAACCCACCGGCACCCGGCAGCGGTGACTTCGCTCCAGCCGAGCGCGCACAGGAGCCCACCGCGGCCGCGCGGTGCCGGGCAGCAGCACCGCACGCCCGCGCGGGAGATGCCCTTTCTTCTGGTCAATAATGAATCTGTGGAGTTGGTGCCGGCGGAGCCGGCGAGCAGCATCCCTCTGCCAGGGGCAGGATGGGGCCGGCGGGCGCGGGGTGGCCGGGGCTCACCCCACCAGCTGCTCCCGCGCACCCAGGCTCGCGTCGCTTGCAAATGGATGCAATTAAGTTGATACTGCAGCGGGACCGTAATTGCTGTTTCCTTAGCTTGGCAACACGACCCCGGAAACCCCCATTATACTAATCACTGTCAAACGAACACAATCGCAGAACGCATAAAAACCTGGTGTACTTCATGGTGAAATATAACACCGCAGAAGGCTGAACCGTGCCATAAATCTGCTTAGCACTTAACATTGCCTGCTAAATGGCCCCGCTTAATTATAGCTCTATAAACATGACTTTATAGCAATATCAATACAGTCAAAAATCAATCCCGCTGATGGACAAATGGACAGACTCACGTCCTGCTGACCCCGGGGCCGGGCCACCGCTGCTCCCTGCGGCATGGGGTGAGCTGGGCTCTACGCTCCCGCGGTTCGGCAGGGATGCCCACGGATGCGCCGCTCCCGGGCAGCTCAGCCCCGCTCCTCGTGCTCGTCCCAGGCACGCCACGACCCGGCCGCTCTCCACTGGACACGGTTTCCAACCTGCCTTCACCCAGTGCTGCTGCCGGAGCCGCAGACAAGACATTAGCATTACAACCCACACTGATCTTTGTCAATTATGCTACAGTATTTGAGCTCTAACCAGCTTTAAATTGAATCAGGACGAAATCATCAGTATAAAAAGAGCCCGCACCAGCCTTTCAATTCCAGCACTGGGAAAAAAAAAGTTATACATCTCATAATGGCCTTCTACCCCATAATGAACAGGAAAAATAAATTAGATTCCCAGCTAAGGGTATATTTATACAATTTCATTATGTGCCCATGAGCAAGTCTGGTTTTCACCAAGATAAAAATGAGCTCTCAGCAATGCTCGTACTAAATAAATGGAGTGATTTAACAGCTTAACAAGGAGCGCGATAGAGGGGTTGAGGAACAACGTCAAAAATGGAAAATAAAAATAAAAAAATTAAAATGCCTGTATTTATTGAACTGTGCTAGCACTGCCAGGCCGGATTCCATCCGCTGCCCTCACCCAGCAGCTCTGGGAGCGCTGGCGGGCTGTGGAGACGGGAGACTGCGGCGCTGGGACCACAGGCGCATCCCCAGGCTGTGAGCATGCAGCATCCTGCCCCACTCAGAGCAACACCAGGGAGACACCTTCCTACTGCTTCATTTGCTGGTTGCTCAACGTACAAGTGATCCTTGTGAGCCAAAAACAAAAAATCAGGTCCCTCTCCTTGCTGGCTGTCAGTGGGGCAGGAGCGGGTCCAGGTCCGACTCGCTTCCTAACATCCCTGCAACTGCCAGGGCCACATGCGCCGGCTGCCTGCAGGAGCAGCAAGGATGTTCGTGGCAGCTTTGGGGCTGGAAAGGGATGTTTGCAGCCTGGAGGTTGCTCCCAGACTCTGAAATATTCAAGCCAAGCAAGGCTCCTCTCCCGGTGCTGCCCAGCGGGGAGGACGGTGGTGGCACTGGCTGGCTGCCCCGGCAAGCTGCTGCCGCACCCGGCCGCCAGCACTGCCCTGCTGACGGGCTGTGACGTGCTCGCCATAGGGACGGGGCACTGAGGAAGCCGGGAGCTCACCGGGAGCTCGCCGGGAGCTCGCCCTCGCCCGCTCGGCTCCGCAGCAGGTTTGCAGGCAGCACTGTGCGGCTGTGGCACCACGGCACGGCAGGCGGATGAAGCAGCCCTGGCCCCATCGCCCAACGTGTCCAAACCCCTCTCCTCCAGTGCTGCCGCAGGCGCAGCCCATGGTCCCTTCCAGCCAATTTCACCAAACCCAGAGGGAAATTCCCAATTCCTTCCTCCCAGCGGCGCCTGTTTAATCAACCTCCTGTTATCCAATTCGGCCACGAGCCAAAACCCAGGCTCACTTTTCCTGCTCCGCTTTCAGCCTTTCTCCTCGTGGAGGCTGCGGCGCACGTCCCCCCACCCCGTGAATCTCCCTCACACACAGCCACGAGGGGACCCGGCCAAGCCACCCGCGCGTGCCGACGGAGGAGTTTGGAGGAGCTTTTCGCCCTTTGCAAGGTTATCTGCTCCTGGTGAAGGCTCCTCCATCCCACCTTCTGCCACTACTGAAAAGAGCGTGTCAGCTCCCCCCGGGCCCCCATCCCGGACCACACATCCATCTGGGCTCAGCATCGTGTATCTTCTCCAGCACAGTCAGGCTGATCCTAAATCCATAACCCACACTTGAATAGCTCATCCATTTAATGGCAGATAGCTGCCAGCAGGCAAATCTGTCCTCTCAGCAGCAGCAAAACCAGAGCTAAGCAGTTGCCTTCTTTTTTTTTCCCTTTTTAAATCAATTGTGAGGCCACATGGTCCATCGGAGTGATCTGGGGACCAGGAGCCATCTCCAAGACGGAGCTGGCTGGCTTGGCTGCCTATCACAGCTCTCCTGCCACAAGGTGACATTTCCCCCTCCATCCTCCCTACCCCAGGGAGCCGGGAGGATTAATAGTTCAACAGGGCTTTGGAAATATGTGCGCTGAGAGTTATGAGCCTGATTCATAATAGGAGTTCCCTCCCCTGCTACAGAGATTAATCGCCGGTGCAAATGCAAACACCATTTGGGCTCAACCGTCCCAAAACGCAGCGCAGCTGGAGCACGCTGCCGGCTTGCCCCGCACCGCTCGCACCCGCTGATGGGGCTTTGCGACGCGTAACGTTGTCAGAGCCTTTTGTCTGCGCCTTTACCTCGAGTATTATGGAAAAATAAATTTGTTGTGGAAAGTATCAGTTCAAAGCGACTGAGTGCTGCATGCAAACGAGGCGCAAGCCCTGGAGCTTGCCCGTGCCTCCTCTTACTGGGAAGAATTACTGGGCAGCCCTCCTGACACTGCACCTGCCCAAGGACGGGATGGAGATCTCCTTCCCCAAGAAGGCAAGGACCATCCCCACAATGCACTGTCTTGGCTGCTCTGCCATTAGTTCCTTGTGTCCCTCTAATATAAATAACGACCAGGTAATTTGTAACATGCTATCTTACCCAACCCCAACCAAAGCAGTTTCCCAGGTTGCTGGAATCCTTTACAGCCCCCCGAAGGATCAGCAAATGATTTTTCACTCTTTCCTTTCAATTTGAAAGAAGAAGAGGGATCTCGGCTCAATAGTAATTAGAGTGAACTGCAGCTTTTAAGCAGTCAAAGCTCATGTTACCACTGAGATGCAAGAATGATCTAATCAGACACCAGCATCAGATAACAAAAAAAAAAAAAATCCTTAAGGAGATGATAACAGTTCATATCTGCCCCGAGCTGAGCTGCCTGCGGCCACTGGGCCTGGGGGAGATGCAGGGAGGGAAGTGATGGAGACCGCACAGCAGCACAGGGACCAAGACACAGCAGCAGGAAACCTGCCCTCACCTCTGCAGGGCGCTCGGCCTTCCTCCCCAGGAGGAGGAGGAGGAGGAGGACTCCCACACCTCCCTGCGGACATTGGCAAAGGGCAGCGCCTGCCCTGCCACCTCCCCGGCCGAAAGCACGGGTCTGATGCCAGCTCCCTGAGATGGAGGAACGCAGGCAGCTGTTGGGGGATACCCCGTCTCTTCTTCTCCCCCCTCCCCGGTCCCACCCCCTGCGCCCTGCAGCTCCCCAGGCAGGGCCGGGGGCCATGGTGCCGGCAGAGGGGTGCCACTGCAGGCACCAGAAGGGAAAACAAATGTGCTTTCCCTGGCTGCCCTTGCTCTGCCCCCCCCAGCCCTCCTGCTGCCCCCTTTGCCCCTCTGCACATTTAATCTGCCCCTCACGCTGAACCAAGGAGGATGCAAGTTCAGTGGGGCTGGATGCTATGGATTAGATTGCATCTGTCTGGGTATAAATAATTTACTGCTTGATGGTCAGAGTGAATTTAATTAGTTCTTGTTCTCCTGATAGAATCAGCCCACCGCTGCTAAAGCATTTCACTCCGAATTAGCCTGAAAAGGACTAACAAGGCAGCGCTAATTTTACACACACGACATCCCCCGCAGTCTCTGAAAATACAGCTCCACGGAGCACCGTGCACTGCCATCCCCACGCGAGGCTGGGGAGAGGGACGGCACAGGGGAGCAAACCAGGGGCAAAGCCTGGGGAAGGAGGGAAGAGGGGTGGGAAGGAGGGAAGCGGGGAGGGCAGAGCTGGGCACCGGCTTACCAACACCCATCCCTTCTCCTTTTGCTCTGCCCTTACTTCCAGCTCCCCAGGGATCTGGGGAGGGGGACAAGGGGACAGGGACCCTGTGGCCAGCAGAGCCGATGCTGCTGCCCACCAGGTCCCTTCCCGCCCGGGAACAGGGTCCCCGTCAGCCCAGTGCCCACCTCGCCCCCCCTTCCAGCAGCCGGGGTCAAGCCAGGCTGCTTGCTGCTGGAGGAACACGGGCTGCCACTGCCTTGGAGAAACACCAACACACATCAGCGCTCCCTGGAGATACATGCCCGGTCACCTGGAAGGGAAAAGAGAGGAGGGAACGGCGGGGGCAGCCGTGGCCACGGCCCCCAGGCACAGCAGACGGGCACAGAGCCCTCCAGCAGTGCTGGGTCCCAGCAGCCCACCAGCCGTCGGCTGCACCCCCAGCCCCGACAGACTGCTCTGACCCCCCCTGCGTACCGGGACCCCCTTCATGCTCAGCATCCCATCTGGGTGCAGGCTGCACATCAGCCTCGACCAAGACAGAACCGGGCTGTCCCAATGGGTTTACGTGCAACCCAAGAAACCGAAGGCAGCAGAAACATCCCCGCTCCACTGGCTGCGATCGCTGCGGACCCCGAGAGCACGTTGCTCCAGGCTGCGTGCAAACACATGAAAAAGCAGTCTTGGCCCCCAAAACGTGCTGTAGCGGGGAGAGGGCTGGCAGCAAGGGATGCAGAGGCAGCGTTAGCCGATGCGGCAGACAAGGACGCCGGAGCCCGCAGCGCCAGCTGCATGGGGCGTCCCGGTGGGCAGCGGGACACGGGCAGGGCTGCTCTGGCAGCAGCTCGGCAGCACAGGGCAGCACTCCCATGGCCGCCCGCCCCTGTAAAGCATCACTGCATGTTTTCCCTTCGCTCTGTAATTAGACCCTGGTTTCTCCTCTAAGGATAGAGTCTCATTGACCGCAATGCTTTACTGGTCCTGCCTCCCTCCTCTGACCTACCCTGTCTCCACCACAATTTATGCTCCACATTAGCAGTCTACCAGAGCCGCTTCCCGTGTCGCCGGGGCGAGGTGGCACTGCAGCCGGCTGAGCTGCACGGAGCCCTGCCAGTAACCCCAAACCCCACTGAACACCGTGGCGTGACACCTGCCCTGGGCTCAAACCCCTCTGCAGACACGAACCCAGGACATCTCTGCCCAAAAATGAAATTCTGGGGACGTGGGGCCAGTGGGGAAAGGCTGAGCGAGCAATTCCAGGAGCAGGGATGCTCTGGGCTGTGCCAGAGGGAACCTGCCCAGGGGAACCGTGTGGGGGACTGGGCGCTCCTGCTGATTTTCACCTGAGGCGGAGGGAGCAGAAGGGCACCTCCACTACGGAATCACGCCCCAGCAGCTCGACTGCTGCCTTCCCTTCACTCCTGCACAGTGAACTTAACAGGCTCATTTTCTCCACTCCGCTCCTAATCGCAGGGCTCTGGCTCTAAGCCTATAATCCAACGTGCAGCATCTCACTCAATAAATCACCCCATAAAGGCGAAGCAGCCAACAGCTATCGGCAGCTGTCAGGAGCCTGCGGGCAGAACCCACCCGCCGGAGCTCCGTGACCTCTCCCTTCGCCCCAACAAATGGCTGCTGGGCCACCGGCACGCAGACAGGGATTGCGGCAACGCTGCGTGGCACAGGCAGGGCTGCGGTGCGGAGGCATCCCCGGGGCACGGCGGCAAGGGCAGGGAGCAGCATCCCTCCCTCCTTGAGCTCATCCTCCGGGACCAGCACAGCCCCAGAGTCGCTCTCCCGCTGCCAGCTGCATGCCTGTATGATCTTGCCCTCTCTCCTATTTACATGTAAGCTGGGCTGACAACTCCTCTTCATCACAGTGCCAGAGTCTTCCTCGGAGGCCATGCATCTCAAGCAGGACAGCACCATAAATATTGCATAGGAGGTGTTTCTAATCTAGTTATGGGTTCGGCCTCTCACGCTCTTCCATCAGGGAGCCTTGGATTGAAATTGAAGTGTATTAGTATAATTTTATCAGGTTTTATTAAGGCTAGGGTCTTACGTTTTTGATATATAGTTTTAATTAAGTTTTAAGTCAAAGAATGCAGTCGCTCATATTTTATCTTGCCATGTCACATCAGAGGGAGGCAGTTAATCAGCACATACAAAAACTTCCCATCGCCAGTGATGAACGTTCATGAACTTTGCCTGCAGAGACCATCTTCCCTCAATCGCTCACAGCGGGAGCCCGCAGCCTAACCGACCCCTCTGCCCAGCTCCAGCTCCCTCCTGCCCTCCAACGCCAGCGCCCCTGCAGGAACCCACGCAGGCAGGGAGGGAAAAGCCTCCGGACAAAGAGGGGAAGAGGGAAGGTGGCCCGGAGGCAGCTGGCACCGGGGGCTGCTCCCGGCCGGACTCAGCAGCAGCAGCTGCCGCCGCCAGCGGGAGAGCGGGCAGGGAACCAAGAGCAGGTACTGGCAACGCTGGGAGAGGCACCTCCTGCCCACGCTGCCACCCCGCCGGGTCCTGCGAGGGGATGGAGCCAAGGGCGATGCTCCGGTTGAGCCTGTTACCAAAAGTCCCCTCCTGCTCCCACTTCCCCACGGCCAGCAGATGGGCAAGCCCAGCGTGCAGGGCCGTGCACAGCCACCCACCGCACTCACCCGCCAGCCAGCCCATGCACCACAGCGGCGAGGAGAGGGGAGCGATGGCCAGGAGCAGCTCTGGGGTCGGGTGTTCATCTCTCAGCCAAACCCCCCTGGACCTAGAGCATCCCCAGGGCTCTGACGGCCAAGGGGACCCTGCCCCACAGCACAGCCATGGACCGAAGGGCCCCGTCTCAAACCACGCAGCCTTTTGTGCTCAGTTCACTCCCGCCGCAGGCAGGCTGCCTCCTTGGCATGTGCATGCCAGCCAACCCTGCCCGGGAAATCAGAAACCGGGAATTTCCCCACCAGCGGAGCAGTGCCCTGCCAGCCACCCCCAGCAAGCACAGAGCCAGACCCGCTCCTTCCAGGCGAGCCCCTTCCCAGCAGCAGCCCTCTCTGGTTTTACAGCTGGACCCTCCCCAAGCATCCATACATCAGCCTGCGGAGAGTTCAGCTGTGTGCCCATCCCGGCTCCAGGCTGGCTCCAAGTGCCAGGATGAATGGTCGCCTCTGTCCTCGGGACAAACACGGGGCTCTGGGCTGAGCCACACGCTGGAGTCAGGGGCCAAGCCTGGATGGTTCCTTCCAACATGGGAAAAGGGAATCCCAGCCCTCAGCCGTGGGGACTGCCCTGAGCCCACAGCGGGCACCCAGTGGGTGCAACAGCCCCCCGAGGACGGTACAACCCCCGGCAGCTGCCAGCCCCAGCATGTCAGCACTGCCCGGGCTCCCAGGAGCATCGCCAGCCAGGTGCACTTCTCTCCTCTAAAAAGAGTGGTTTGGGGACATGAGGTCTGTGCCTATCTGCCAGCGAAGGCAGCAGATGGCATCGCAGCTTGCACCGCCACTGCCCTCGCCCATTATGGCTCCCCGGCCGGGGAGGGCTGCTTCTCCCTGAGGACCAGAGGCTACGGTGACAGCAGATCTCTCACCGGTCCTTGGGAAAGGCTGATTCATCCTGGCTGGAAGGAGCTGCAGACGCAAGGCAGAGCAGAGGCTTCCCACCCACCGCTCCGCCTGGGCACCGCGTTGCGCCCGGCTGCAAGCGCGCCCTCCCCACGCACAGCTGGGGCGACACGGCCCTGGGAGCTCGCTCCACATTGCCCCCCGCACACCTTCCCCCAGGGGGGAGCCAACACAAACCCTCCACTGGCAGCCCCAGCCAAGCTCAGGTCTCCAGAGACCTGACCCAGAGCATCTTCACGTCCCCCAGCAGCGCCAGCCTGGGCAGCAGAGCTGGGGGGGACACACAGGAGCTTTGGGCACACACACACACACCCCCACGCATGTGCCAAGCTTCTCCTTAGCTGGGGGGCAGAGATCTCGCAGGTTTTCTGAGGACAGAGACAGCGACAGCTCAGAAACATTTCAGGTCCTGGAGCTTCTCTCGCACGAGAAGCAGAGGAGCCGAGTGCAGACCTGTCTCTCCAAGTTGAGGTGCTTAAAAATTTATCACTGAACTTGCAGAAATGAACTCAATTAAAAACCATTTTAATGGTATTACATTTAAAAAAATAACTCATATTTCCCACGTCAAGGTTCTTGTCTGTAAGAGCAGCAGAAACTTCCAAGCGTAGCATTACAAATGATGGGGTACGCACTCTGCCAGTAAAAGCCCACGCCACCGGCCAGCGTGTGCCCTGTTGCGCTCCGCTGGTAAGGGAAAGACCGATGGAGCGACGCAGCCAAGTAACACAGTGAGTACAGCCCACAGAGCCCCAGCGAGCCTCACGTCCCACGGAAATTTGCTCCCAGTTTGCTCCAGCAGCAGGGTCGGAGGAAGGACCGAGCCACCAGCAACAGCAGCAGCATGGGGGGAGCTTGCCTCGCCCCGACCCTCTCGAGGGGCTGCAACGAAGCGAGGCCTGTTAACGCGGGGGGGGTGAGGGGGTGCCCACCGCCGGAGCAGCCCGAGGCAGCAGCCCCGCTCCATCGCGGGATGCTCCGACAGGTCACGCGAGCGGGGACGGGTCTGGGCACCAATCCTGCCTCGCACACCGACCCCGCAGTTACAGCCCTGCCGCCGCAGCAGCACGTCCCCTGCTGCAGGCACAGGCAGCTTCTGTCTATTTTAGGCTGCTCGTGGAGAGCTCTGGTTTTTATAGGAGGGAACCAAGAGAACCCTGGCTGCTGGGCTGCTGCCGCCGCTCGCTGCAATTTCAGTCGCTGCTTCCCCAACTACGCAGCCCCTGTGCCTAGACCTCTAATTAATTATTGCTGCCAACACGCAGCCCCCCAGCCTGGGCTGGCGCTGGCCCGTGTTCCCGAGCCTCGCGGGGTCAGCATCAGCCATGAGACCCCCACGGCACGTCCAGGTGCAGAAGGAACGAGGTAACCCCGGGAAGGGGGTAAGGGACCACAGGAGCTCTCAGCCCTCGAGCAGAGCCCACTTCCCTGCGACCTGCTCCACATCCCGCTGCCTCCCCGGATAACCACGTCTCATCCTGGGGAACAGCTAAGCGGTGCTCGCGGCGGGCCTGGCAGGATGCAGCTACGACGCCGTCAGCAATGACAGCGACTTCTTTCCGAAGAGGAGGGAGGGAATCCCAGGACGAGCAGGAATGGTTCTGCTCATCAGCTGCAAGACTGATAGACTCGGGGAGGGGGGGATGTATTTTGCATTTCCTTCCTTCTCCTTTGCAAAGAAACCGAGATTTGGGGTTGGGTTTGAATTTCATCCAGAAGAAAAGAATTTTCTTTGAAAAGAAAGCAGTTGGATTGCTCAACTCTCTCTGTCCCCATATTCCCATTAAAACGGGATTTGAGGCAAAGAGAGAGTTTCAAGCCAAGCAGCCCCACTCCTGCTGAATCACCAGGAGCGTGGGTTACCCTGGGGCCTCACCATCGCTGCTCACCCCTCTGCACCCCACCGGGACCCCCACTGCAGCAGAGCCACTGCTCGCCGAACAAGGGGGGTCTCAGGGCAAACAAGCAGTGGCCACGCTGCGGCAGAGGGAGATGGGCCCCATCCCAGAGCAACTGTGTTCATAACCCCAGTCCCTGGCAGAGCGAGGCTGGGCCGCGCTCCGACCCGCAGCTGCTGCCAGGCAGAAGGTGCCGACAGAGCCGCATCCAGGCTGGAAAAGGATTCCTGGGGAGCCCGGGGTGCAGCCTGCGTATGGGCTCCGGACCCCGCACAGCAGCTGCAAGCACATTGCCAGCCCTGGGCACAGCTGCCCAGGGTGCCAGGCTTGTGGGGTGCCAGGGTCATGGGGTGCCTTTGCATCAGCTCCCCTTTTTAAAAAAAAAAAAAAAAAAAAACAAACTTGGGTGCTTCGCTGGGATGGAGGAGCCCTTTCCAATCCAGCACAGTTAGCACTGTTTCCTCACCGCTGGCACCCTGACCCCCTCCCCTCAGCACCTCAACCGCTTGCCGGACAGGCAGGGGCATCCTGCCTGCACCCTGCTGCCTGCACTCAACGGAGAGGCAGTGGGGAGCAGGGCTTCCCACGCACACGGGCTGCAGGCACCACTGCCCGGGGGCTCCTGCCTCCCACATGTGCCAGGGATGCTGCTGCCCAGCTGCAGCCCGCTCCCCGCACTACATGCGACACCCAAGCCCTGCGCCCGCTGCAGCAGCACGCTGCGCAGCATGCCAGATGCCCGCCCTGCATCCCCTCCACCCACACCAGTGCCGGGCAGGCGCAGCGATGGTGCCGGCAGGGCCGCGGGTGCCTGTGCCGAGGCTGCAGATAAATTTTAACTGGGCAGCAAGAGAGCAGGGGAGAGCGAGCTGGAGAGCGAGCGCGCTGCGTGTCATTTCAATGCGTGTATTTATATCCTTCACCGACGCAGCATCCCTTTGTAAAGCCACGGAGCGTGTATAGTCAGGGCTGTCAGTTCAGCGGCATGTTACAAGTGTTTGATATGGAGATTTTGGCAGTGGGAATGGATGTACCTCGCTGAGAGGTTTATGTAAAATGACAGCTTCTGGAAAATGAAGCACTCAGATAAAAAAAAAAAAAAAAAAAAGTGCAAACAAAAGGGAAGAGAGGCCTTCCGCTCGGCAAGTCCAAAACAGATTTCTCCTCCCCGCCGGCCCGCGAGCATCTCCCCACCGCGGCCAGAGGCAGCGCGCAGGCAGCACGCAGGCAGCGCACCAGCTGCACCAGCCCCACCAGCTCAGCTCGGCTGGTTCGAGCTTCACACCCGCACTCCCCCGCCTCAGACCGCTGCCCCATTTCCATTTCATCACTCCTCCTCTCCCCCTTGTTTACGGGGCTGAGCCTTTTATCGCTGGCTGTGCGTGGGCGTGCGTGGGCGGGTGGGAGGAGGGTGCCTGGAGAGCGCTGCTGTCAGCGGGCCCGGGGAGATGCTCCGCAACTCCTGCCATCGCAGGGCTTGAAAATGGGGGATGCTGTGCAAACAGAGCGAGACAGCGGCCAGTCTGTCGTGCCCCCCCCACCATGGCAGGTTCCCCCCACATCCCGCCGCGGTGCCGCGCTGGGGGACGGACGGTGAGCTCTGGTCGAAGAGGCAACTCCAACACCCATCGGGAAAGCGGTGGCAGCACCCAGCTCTGCAGCGAGGCCAAAGTCCGGCTCGCACCTCCAAAGCCGCATCCGCCCCGGCGTGCTCTGCCGCAGCTGGCTCGCTCCTTCAGCTTTACACCCTCTTTCACCACCTCCAGCCCAGCGGGGATGCGTGCCCATGGCTAGGGTGGAAGCAATTCCTGCTGCAGCTATAATGATCCATAAAGAAGCTGACTTGTTTCTTACCTCTCCGAAATGAAGGATGGTGATTACCCTACATCCCAGTCCACAAAGCTTAATCCAAATTGATGGCCTCCCAGAGATTGCTTCTCTTGCCTATCACCCAATCCAATACCCAACTCTCCCCTACCCACGTCTACTCAGTAGCAAAACGTCAGAGTAACTCACGCAGGCTCTGGACAAAAAGGCCATTTATCCTCAAGTGAAAGGCTCCTAGATGAGACATTAAATTAATGGCGCGTTAGGGAGAGATGGCAGCGCCAGCCTTGCCTTCCTACGGGCCCCAGGCGGCAGGGCAGGGGTCTGTTTTGACCCCTTTGGGAAGAAACCCCTCTGCAACCCCTGGGGCTGCTCCTTAGGGTCTTTGCAGCACATCCAGAGAATGGGAGAGGACCAGGATGCTGAACGGGAGAGGACCAGGATGCCCCCAAAGCCCATCTGCCCAAACCCCACCGTACACCCCAAATTCTAAGTCACGTCTCAGGACAAATGCACCTCCAGACACACACGAGACCATCACCACTTTGCACAAGGGCTAAAGCAGAAGGAAACAGCAGTCCTCAAGTTCTGACCTGGGTCAGGGTCTGAAGCATCCCCCTAACCCTTGCAGCTCCCCCAGCATGGAGCAAGCAAGCATCTCTACAGGCTTCCAAGGCTGCAGCAAGAGTTTTCTCGCTAACCACCCATCAGAGCAGATTGCTGCAGGGAAGAGCAAAGCCCTTGCAACAGCACACACTCTGCAGAGATCCCGGTTATGGCCACAGCCGTCCACTTACACACCAAACCAAGCAGTATCCCCAAGGAGCTTTCATTTCTAACAGCCATGCCGGAGGCCTCCAAACTCAGTGCCCAGCTACCCTGCTCCTCCTGGAGCAGGACAAATTGCCCAGCTGCACCAGCCATGCAGCAGGATACAGCCACAGAGGATGCCAGCGTGGGTCCGGAGAGCAGCACTGCTGCATCCACGCACACCTTGGGCTCCAAACCCTGTTTGTCTGCTCAGGTAGCAGCAGAGCAGTGACACAGCACCCTCGGAGGGGGGGGGCCTGCCCCACACTCCCCACTGATACAACCCAGCTCCACTGGCGCCCAGCTCCCACTCTGACCGAGAACGTCGCCCCGGTGCTGCCCACGAGCAGGAGCCCAAAGCCCCCCCACACCGGGGTGGCAGCCCCCACTCCCCTCCCCGGGCCGGGGTGCGGAGGCACCGACACGCAGAGGCAGCAGCGCTGCAAGGCAGACGCTGGGCTGGGCGCAGCTCTGGCTAGCTATAAATATCCAGGAGCAGAAGTGACAACAAAGGCTACAGCTGAACTGTGCACCATATATCATGGGAACACAGCACAGCCACCGAACTTAACTGCCATGTATTTCCCCCCCTCACTTGAGCGAGACCTGGGAGAAAACACTCTCTGATGTCCCGTCCGTTGGCAGGATCTGCTGGCACACGCGGGTTTGTCCCTCCGGAGCAGCCGGCTCCTCGGCTACCTGAGCAGCGGGGCTCGCCGGTGACCCGGCAGGCGAGGCGGTGGGGAGCCTTGGCCACAGGCACCGGGACACAAACCCGTGGGAGGTGGCAGCTCTTTCCCTGGCAGCACCAGGCTCGGGTCACCTGGCTCCACTGGCTCTAAGCATCCTTGTTACTGAGAGCCCCTCGCTGACCTCGGGCATCGCTGAGCAGGAGCCCAGGCATCCCCAGCTACCAGCAGCCCCCTCCCCTCGGCCAGCCAGCGTTGGGCAGCTCATCCTCATGCCAGCCGGGCACCATGGGCTCCCACAGCCCTGAGCTCAGGCAGGCGAGCTGACGAACACTCACACATCAGCCCTCCCTTTTGCTGCTTAAGATATCCTCATTTCTGCTGCACCACAGGTGTGCGCGGCACTTAGAGCCAGAGAAGCAGCCGAGCTCCCTGCCAGGAGAGCTTACTTTCTAATTAGACAGATAACAGCAAATCATGACAACAGACCACCGTGGGGAATGGCAGGGACTGCTGCTCTGCGGACAGCGGGAGCTCTGGGGCCTTTCTGACAGCTCCTCCGCTGGCTCCGCACTCGCTCCCCGCAGCCGGCCATGGGAACGCAGCAGCAGCAGCCCCCGCTGCAGCCACAGCCCCGGATCAAAAACCAGGAGGAGGGAGAGGGGGGAGCTGCCGGAGGGCAGCAGGGTCACTTCACCTGCTCCCCACCATAGCCCTTCTCCCCGGGCACGGACGAGAAGTCCCATGCGTGCTCCCAAAGAGGCAGGCAGGAGGGAAACATATTCCGTGCAGGATGAGGCCAAAGCCGCAGCTGGGCCACAGGCACCGGTCTGCCCTGCAGAGCGTTGCAAGCCCTGTTGGCGTGGGTGGGGAGCACCCCCAGCACACAGCACCCACCGCAAGCGCCGGGGCAAGGGGTCCGCAGAGCCGGCACGCTTCGCCCCAGGGAGGGACACCCCATCCCAACCTCTCCCCGCCGGCTCTGGCACCGACCCAGCACCCATCACACCCCGAGGGAAACTTCTGCGGGGAGCAGCCAGAGGAGCCCCGCACCCCTTGGGGCTTGCACGGAGCCGGAGAGTCGCCGGGGGAGCCCGGGCAGCCTGACTCACCGGCTGCACGCTCGGCGCTGGCTGCCATCGCTCCCACCACCGCGGTGGGTGGGCGGCAGCGCCGGGAAGAGATGAGCAGGGATGCGGGGGGCCGCGGGGAGGGTGTCCCCGGAGGAACAAGGAAAACAAACCCAAACCCAAGGGATATTCACAGAGCCGCCCCGGCCAAGGAGCAAGCGGAGCCACGAACGTGCCAACGGGAGGATCCTGGGCAAATCCAAGAGGACTCGAGCGCCGCTCTACTCCCTCGTCCTCCCCCAAATTCTCCTCAAAACCAGACGTCCCCTCGCGGTGCAAGGCTTCGGTGCGTGCGTGCGCATGTGTTTTCATCCCAGTCTTTAAATGAGGTCTTTGCTGAGAATTTACAATTCCCTCATGGCCTCAATCTTGCAAAGATTGCTTTTTTAACACTGTTGGGCTTTAATTCTAATAAGCCTCCTCTTTATTACGGAACCAGGTCACATTGCCTTGACACTGCAAGAAAATCTTTCATCAGGAAGGAAAATGAAGAAGGGAAAAGAGAAATGAAGAAAGCGGGGGGGGCGGGGAGAAAAAGGAGAGACAAACAAATAAAAGCTGCTCACTTCATCCGGGGGACTTTTTGAACCAGGCAAACAGCCGGCGGGCCAGCAGCGGGGCTGCCGGGGAGAGGTGCCTTCCCGCAGCGCCGCTCGCACCCCCGAACGCGCAGAATTATTTCTGGTGCGGCTTCACCTCCCACACACCCTCCCACCCTCCGCTGCTTAAAAATGCCGAGAGGAGCAGGAGGGGAAGCTTGACAAAACTTTGACAGACATAATGAGGACAGAGTTCAGCCCTGCCCTGGACAGATGGCCGTTATCACCAGCCCGGCGCAGGGCTCCTCATTACCTGGCCGGCACCGCGGGGACGGGAAGCGGCGCAGTGGATCGGAGCGGCAGCGCCAAGCACCCGCGAGACCCAAATGCCCCTGCCAGCAGAAATCAAAGCCCTTCGCTGGCAGGAGAAGGCAGCACGGCTTCTTCCCATCAAACAACTGCTCGAATATGGATTTTCCCTTCTGGAGGCTCCCTACCTTCCAGCATCCCTCCCAGCGCCCGGCCCCTGGGCTGGCTGGGAGTGGCTGCTGCCTCCTCAGCTCCCCAACTTCTTGGGTTTGCCTGGCGCAGGACGTGTTATTACAAAACATCTCCTGTCAGTGTCTTATGTCATGGCCATCGCCATGGAAATGGGCTGATCTCATAACCCACCTTGGCTCCCTGCACCTGCATCTGTGGCCTCCCGGCACAGCATCAGGACTGGGCTCGTTTGTGGTTCATTAAACCCCCTGCCCCCGTCAGCTCCTGGACAACGAGGTCCTATTAGCCAAAACACAGAGCAACCCAGGACTCCCAAGCACCGGACTCCACGCTCAGTGCCTCCCACCACCTTCCCCATCCTGCTCAGGGCTGGACAGGCAGCCCCAGAGCCCCCCCATGCCCTGTGAGAGCCTTGAATCACGCAGCAGAGAACACCCCAGGCTGTGCCGATGCACATCGCAGGAACCCCTCGTGCTGGCGAGCCAGTTAATCTCTGTCACCGACAGCATCTGGGGGCTGCGCAGTGATGAGGGGGGCCCACAGCGGCAGGTCCCTTGCAAGAGAAGTGCCCGACCAGCATGTCCATAGTCCCCAGTCTGCTGTTGGGGATGGCTGCAAGGGTGCTCCTGCACACGACGGGCTACAGGCACTGCTGTGTCCCATGACACCCGCTCATGGGGCTGCCAGGGCCACGACGGATGCCAAGAAAGCAAAGGAGAAGCTGGAGGCCACCTGCACTGGCCAATCCACCATGGCACAGCCACCCTGGGCCATCCCAGCAGCCCTGATCTGGGATGCCCACAGCCACACCTGCACAAAGCCACCGGTGTCCTCCACACTGTGCCCCCAGCAGCAGCCAAACCCAGCGGCCGATCCCAGCGCAGGACGAGACTCCAAAACCAAGGTCCCAGCACTGGTACGAGGGCAGGAGTCTGCAGCTCCGCTCAGCAGAGGCACTGCAGCCGGCGGGAGCAGCTCCACCAGCAGTGAGGTTTCCTCTGTCCCGGACAAGGAGCCAGAGCCCCAGCCCTGGTTTTGGAGGTCAGCGATCCCGATGGGGCCGTTGACGCCATTTAGCGTGCAACAGCGTATGGAGAGCGACGGCCATGCGAGGTGCATCGCTGCAGAGGCAGCTCAGGTCAGGTAGCACGAGTCTCTCTTTCCCACACCAATGGGGACCCAAACCCACCCTCCAAATTCTTCCCACTGGGTTGTTTGTTTAGCACAGGAAAGGCAGGGCTTTACTAAGGCAAATAGCTCGAGCACAGGAGCTGAAAATGCCTTTTCCAGGGTCGGCAAGGGATGAGGCTCCTGAACCGCAGCCTCTCCCCCCGCGAGAGCACAGCCAGGATTACGGCGGGGGGAGGCCAGGGCTGCTCCAAATGTAGATGTTTTAATTCTCAACGCTAGCAGCTGCACTTAAGGCAAGAGAGGCAGGGAAGCCATGCACAGGAGTAACCATGGCAACTTCACGGAAGTTAAATAAAAACTTCTTTAAAAAAAGATAACGAGGTCCCTGAATCATGCTTTATCAGCTATGTTGCTATAAAGATCGAGATACAGCCAGCTCAGGATTCCTAATTACTTCTGCAATATACTGTAGATAGCTTTATTTAAAAAAATCTGGCTATGCGTATAATTATTTAGGCCCTTCTCCATACCAGGATCTGCATATTCCATGAAGCACCTTCCCAGGCGGATCTGCCTGCGAGAGCCCTCCCGTGCAACACCTGCCTGCTCACAGCTCTGGGGGGTCCCACGGGTGCACCCCAAGCCCTGCTCTCGCGCAGGGGGCACGGGGAGAGCCTCACCGGCGCTGCCGGCACGTCCTCCTGCCGCGGCACTGCCCGTGCACCCAGCCCAGGCTGTAACACGGCTCTGGGCAGCTGCAGCAGCGATGCACTGCCGTGCAGATTACCTGCACTGCCTGCAGAGCCCCTCGGCGCAGAGTGATGTTCTCCAGCAGCATCCACCATTTGTACGTGCTGAACAGCCGTAGCCGCGCACAGAGCCCCTGCGCAGGCAGCGCCGCAGCCCCTACCCTGCGCCCACTGGAGAGGGGCTCGAGCACCAGGCTGTGACACCCCAGCCATGGGGGTCACCTTGCCAGGGCCCAGAAAGTGGCCAAAAGCAGTGTTTGTTCCCAGTTCAGCCAGCAGCTTGTGCCAGCTCGATGCCTGCTACAGCGCTACGGCAGAAATTCCTTCATTGCCCAGAAACCAAACCACAAGTTGTGTCAGATCTCTAATCCTTTCTTCCTACAAAACGGACTCTCGGACAACCCCAGTAACTCCTGGAGAGCAAAGAGACCTTCCCAGCCTGCAAACAGACAATGCTCAATCATATCCACAACCCAATAGCGCCATGCCCATCAGGCGTTACGGACCCGAATGCTGCTTGGGGGAGTTTCATTAAAACCCACAGTTTCCATCAGTGACAGCAGCAGCAAAGGCGGCTGATGGAGAGTCTGCCAGAGCCCAAAGCTTCGTCAGTGCTCCCGGTGACCCGGGACCTCCCAAACCCATAGAGACGGGACACCAGTGTCATCATCACCCACCTCCCCTCCCGCCACCATGCAGTTCGAGCCCCTAAGAAAACAGCACCGAAAGCTCCCCGAGCCCAGCCAGGGATGCAAACCCAAACCCACCCAGCGAGGACCCGGACGGTGCAGCGGCTCCATCAGTCGACATCGCTCCGTTTCTGGCGAGCACGTGGCGCCTGCCGAGGCGCCCTGCTCGAGCATCCACCGAAGGGGACGGGTTTACTATGACCGTCACTGCCTCGGAGCCACTGCTCCCTGCCTCGTCCCCTGCCCGCAGCCTCGCGGGACAGGCAGCGGGGCCCTGGCAGACAGACCCTCGCCATGGGGCACCGTGGAGAAACAGGGCGCGGGTGGGACGGGGAGCGGGAAGAGGGCTCCGTGGGATGGGGAGCGGGAAGAGCGCTCCAGCGGCTCCGGGGATCGCCCTGCCCTGGGCTCCCTCCAACCACCCCAGGGATGCGGAGCGGGGAGATGCCAGCCCAGCCACCCCAGGCTGCCTGCAGCGAGGACCAGCGCCGCTGCCTGCCCCAGCTCCTGCCCCGCAGACAGGCAGCACCCGGCCAAATCTTCTCACAGGGACCGAAACCAGCCAGCGCTGCCGGCCAGGAGGCAAATCCCCCAGCGCAGCACTGTTAACTGATCACACATTACCACGTTTCCATCTGGACTCCGGTTACCAGCTTAAATTAATTTTTCTTTCTTACTGGCCAATTCGCAAAGACGTCACATTGAACAAAAGGATGCCGGGTCTTCTGCTAACGAGAAGGATGCACCGCGTGCAGGTTTACATAGTTATTTGGATTCTTTATTTTCACAGCTTTTGTTAAGACTAAGTGAATTATATGTATTATTTACTATGTTTTTAAACTCATTTAATTTAAGCTGATTCTGAATGGAAATTAGAATTCAATTAATATGTGGGGGGAAAGTCAGCATTTTGAAGCAGATTATTAAGTAAAGCTACATTAAACACACTGGAAGCATAAATGTCTAGGAACAAGTTCTATATTTAAAAGTGGATTTATTCAGCAAAGGAAGTATCATCTGCGGTCCAGGAATTGAGGAACCAGTTATCAAGGTCAAGATTTTATCAGCAGGTCTCAGATTCTCACATCTGTGTTTTACCCAGAGCTTGATTAAGAGTTTAGAAATCTGGAAAACTCTCCCTTTTTCTCTGGCTCCCTGCTTTAGAATTAATTGTTTATCGATCCAACAAGAGGAAAATATTCTCTCCCGGCTGCAGAGGAGGTGAGCCTGTTGTCAAAAGTTGTTTTATCACTTCCATAAATTCTAGTTGCAATGACTTCCCCTGGTTCAATAATCCTGTTTTCTCTAAGCATGGGCCACGCACACGCCCTGCTCACCGATTCCTTGAGATGATTTTAGCCGATTACAGAACCCAAGCCATTGCCTGGACTCCCAGTTTCAAGAAATCCTGAATCAATCAGACTGCCCAAAGCAAGCATCACCGGTTCTACTCAAACTCCAGTGAGTCCCGGTCCTCCTGTATATTTAAATCCCATTTTCACCCATCTCCTGCCTGGGCAGAGCCGTGCAACCGGGAGGGCACACCGGGCATCCACAAGCCGGGCACTGCGGCATGCCAGGCATCGCGGCACGACCAGGAGAGAATTGGCTGGAGCTCGGCAGCCGCCAACCCCCCCCAGGCCCTGGGGGGCTGTGGGCAGCATCTCATCTCCCCCCAGGACAGCGCCAGCCGAGATTGCAAAAAAGCCTTTTTTTATTTTCCCAGGTAGAAAAGAGTCCCCGCAGCAGCGGCACAGGCAGCCTGGCAGGGCCCACATGAGCACGTGGTTCCTTCAATGCTTGGGAAAAGCAACAGCAAAACGCTGGGGAGAAAGCCCTTTTCCCAGCAACAAAACCCTCTGGACCCCCTCCCTGCCACAGCAGGATCCGTCCTCGCAGCCCCCTGTCCCCCTCCCCAAGCAACGAGGGACTGAGCACCAGAGCCGCTCTTCGCTCGGGAAGCTCACGCGAGCAGAAACAGCTTCAGTTTCTAGGCAGTAAAGCCAAAAAATAACTAAGGGAGAAAAAAAAACTCAACAGCATCACGCAGCACTGTGCAGGGCTGCAGAGCCGGTGGGCTGGCCAGTTCCCCCCGGGCTCCCCAGGCCGGGGTCCCACACGTACCAGCTATCTCACCTCACAGCCAGCAGCACGGCTGTGTACCGTGGCTGTAAATAGAATAACAGCTCTGCTGCCGCGGTGGCCTGAGGAACACGGCAAGAGCCACAGAGGGAAAACACAGCCTGAAAGGGAGCTTTGGCCAGGGGAGCCGGTGGTACCGGGACGCGGTGGGGAGCTTGGGGTGGGGGTGACAGGCAGAGGAGTTTAAAATTGCACAGAACCCACTGTGCTGCCAAGGCATGTCCATGGCCTGGGGCTGAGAGGGGACATCGGGAGATGCCAACAAGGGAACTGGATCACAGATGCCCAGCAAAGCCTGGGACGGGCATGAGCCGCTGGCAGGACAACCCGCACTAGGCAGCGAGGGGGAGCGAGGGGGGAGACGGACACACATACACACTGGATAATGAAACATGAAAAGGGATCCTACACTCGTGCGCTCATTTCTACCCATTAGAAATTCAATCTTGCCTAGTCTGGAAGACACAATGATGCCTGGAGCATCTGAGTGTGAGCTGAGCAAAGGAGAGAGCAGGCTTTAGATGGGTTTATTAAAAACAAAGTTTAAAAAAAAAAATTAATCTCGATAACTAATGAAATAACAGAGAAGAAAATTTTGCTTCCTTTTCTGGTAACTCAGCCTGTCAATTAATTTGCAGGAACGCACATCCCGAAATACCTCAAACGATTCCAGCAGAAAGCCCTGGAACAGCACCGGCAACAGCCCCTGCCTGTACTGTGAAAGGTTACAGAGGAAAAAAGCAGCTGCTGTTGGCAGCCCTGAGCACCCCAGCCTGGTGAGGGATGGAGCATCCTGGTGGGAGAAGGCACTGGAGCTCTTGGCTCAGGCTGCTGCCCAGCTCGCTGGCCGGGCGCTCCCCGAGGGTCCTGGGGGCAGTGAATCCCCCCGGGATGGGGGGGGACAGACTGCCAGCAACAGCCGGGGCAGGACAGTGGCTGGGGAGGGCAGAGGAGGGTCGCCGTGGGCTCTGAGCGGATACGTGGGAGGCCTGTCAGCTTACACGCTTGAAAATATGTCTCCTTTCCACTTCATTGTATTCATCGCCGATGAGCAAAAGGCGTTCAGGCCCATTTGAAAGCAAGCTGCTCTGCAGGTCACCTTTCAAACCCAGCTGAGACACTGACTCACTCCACAACCTCAGGAAAGCACCTCAGTCTCTCGTACTTTCTTATTCCAGATGTGCAAAAAGGAGAGATGTTGCCAACCGACCCACACCGGCCACTTCTGCAGGCTGCTCCGCGGTGATGCCCGAGGAGCTCCAGGCTCCCAGCACCGCACGACTTCGGCCGTGCAGATCCACGGCTGCCCTACCTCCAGCTCAACCTCTCTCCACTGAGCTCAGCCTCAAACCTCACCACCAGCTCCCCTTCCTCTTCCACGGTTGTTTGAAAAGAGCAAATCAGTCATAAGAACTAATTATTCAGTGTACTCTCACCCCATAAGACTGTAAATTAAAAGAGAACTCAAATAAATTAAGGAACTTCCCTCATGCCTTTTATTATCTCAATAACCTTCAGAGGCATGTTATCTACTGTCAGCTGATCCATTTGAAAAATTGTGACGACAAACTAATTTAGTAAATGCACACACTTAAAAACCTTTATTTATACACTGAATGACCAAATACGGCCCATGCTGGACGAGCTGCTTGAGACGCGAGTGGGATGGGGACACTTGCATCCCTACCCTGAGTGCCCAAACCCAGCCGGCACGTGCTCCAGCCCCACTCCTGCGCTCCCCACCGGCCGGGGAGACCCGGGGATCCCTCTCAGGCATCGCGGCAAATGAGCTAAACCGTCTTACCCAGGGTGGGAAAGAAGAAACCTGCTGCGCTGGACAGGGAGAGAAAGGACCAGCAACCAGCAGCAGCACAGAGAAAGGGGCTCCACCACCGTCCAACGCAGCGCGCAGGCTGCCTGGCCATCCCACCACCTGGGACGTGAACGCAGTAATTAAGGACAACATGTTCTAGTGATGGGAGATGGAGCAGTAAGCGCAACTAGGAAAGAGGCCCTTTATTTTGGAAAGGAAGGAGAGAAAAAACCCAGCCCTTGTCATAAAAGGACTGTGTAAGTGGGGAACATATGGAGTACGCACGACTGGCCAGGTTTGGGAAGGGAAAGCTGGAGGAGCCGGTTTTCCAAAGGCAGCATCACATGGAACAAGGGTCAGCACCCCAAAACATCCTAAAACCTCCCAGCCTGCCCAGGTCCCTCTCGTTCAGGGGCAGCAGGAAGGGAAGGGACGGGTGCCGCAGCAGCCCAAGCACAGGGGTGCCCACGAGGGACGCCAGCCTCGCGCTCCCGACAGCGCTGCCTCACGCCAAGCGAGCTCTCGGGGGAGACGTCTGTCGGTGACGGCTCTTTCAGCGCCTCCAGTTCTGCAACGTCTGTCCCCACGCGGTTCCTCAACTGCCAGGAAGGAGTGAGAGCCGCGACCGCCGGGCTGGGGGGTTTCCCAGTCCCATCCTGGTCCCTCTGTGCCCCTTAGGATACCTGGGCTTGGGCTCACGGCCACAGTAGTTCACCTGCCAGCTGGCCTGTGGGCTCCGGACCTCTTATCTTCCATGCTCCAAAACCACTCCCTCAGCTCGCCACATGAAATTCATGTCCCTGTAAGAGGATCCCACAGCCGTGCCCCAAAAGCAAGTGCCTTAACCCTACGTGGCAAAGATTTACCTAATGCTGCAGCAGAGCGTTTGTGTGCCCTTGTGCCAAGGCTTTCTGTGGTGCTGAACAATCCCACAGACCACTTCAAAGGAGAGGGGAGGAAAAAAAAAAAATACCTCCTGTATTTTCTGTGAAATAACAAGCAGAGCCTCACCACAGCTCCCCAGAGCCAAGAACAAGTTCCTAACGACTGGCCAGATCTGGGCAGCCCTGCCAGCCCCAACCCACTGCAATCATCCCTCCACAAAAATTATCAAATCCAGGCTCCTTCTCCATCTATTATCCAGAAAAACAGCCTTAATTTCTTGCTTTGTGAGGCTTTATCACGCCTCAACCATTTTAGCCTGAAACCAGGAAGCTCTTTGGGGAACAGAGTGCCTTCATCTATGTTTGCACAGCACCCAGCACAGCAAGGACTCCAGCCTGGCTGCAGCCTTTGGGTACCGCTGGAATGCAAATAACACCAGGGCAGCAGAATACACCCTCGAAGCGCTGCGAGACAAACCACGAGCCCCAGACATCCCAGAAAATGCCGGGCAGAATTAGCAGGGGGAAAAGCAAGGTATTCTCCAACGTCGCAGCCTGCCGCAGCGCACAGCGACCTGCGGCCACCCCGGGCTGTGCCCCCCAGGACAGAAACCCAGGCGGCAGGAGCCACCCTGCCCGAGGCCAGGCTTCCGCGGAGGCAGCAAGCGAGTTCCAAACCTTCATGAAAGGCAACCGAAAATAGTCGGTGTTGTTAATGTCATGCTTACTGGAGTGAGAAGCCGAGAAATCCCTGCTTCCCTGCTCTCTCCCCCCCATCCCTCCGCCTGCGCACACGCAGGCACTAACGAAGCCTCCCCAGCGCTTTCCAGGCTGCTCCAGCCTGAGGGATGGGTCCGTGCCCCCCGGCTCCTGCCGGCCAGCTGCCCGCGCCCCGCTGCCCGTGCCCCGCCGCCCGCCCCCCCACGAGGCCTGCCCAGCGCCTCGGCGGCACGGCCGCTCCCCGACCCCCACGCCACGTTTGTTTACTTCAGACATCTGCCTTGCAGCGCTGGGATGCGATGCCGTGCGCGGTGCAGCCTCCTGGCACGCACGGCGGCTGGGTAACGGCGCTGGGCACTTACACACGCAACACAAATAAAGCAGGTGACTCCGAAAGGCCTTCTCCATCCGTCCCTCCCCACGCAGTGAGCCCTTAACACGCTGGCCCGGCGAGCTCGTCTTGTGGTGAAATTCCTGGAGCCAGCCAGGAATCCAGGAGAGGAAAAACCCAGGGAAAGCCGCCTCGGTCACCTGGCTCTGCCCGTTCGCCGCGGGGCCAAGCTCAGCCCCCACGGCTTTGCCTGCTTCCCCGAGGCAGGCCAGCCCGAGTGGGAGCCTCTCCTCCTCCTCCTTCACGCCATTAATCCAGACTCCAGCTCCCCCAACTTTTTCTTACAATTTACCTTCACCTGGAGGGTGTGATTTTAATTAGCGTAATATTCCTGTTAACAACAGCACCTAATTAAGACATCCGTTAAGAACCTCTAACGCAAACTTAATGAAGAAGTTGGGCCAGCATCCTTTCGCCGGCAAATCAAACGCTGCCGACTCCAGCTCGAAGAGACGCTGCGAACGGGCAGGCTCGGTTACCGGACCCGAGCTCAAGGCTCCCAACCCGGCACCGCCCGCCGCACCCGAACTTCGTCCCGGAGCCCCGCGGGGCAGCAGCGCGGCGCTGGGGAGGGGCGCTGCCGCCGAGGGT
>NW_010973082.1:153291-173976 GCF_000737465.1 Haliaeetus leucocephalus
CCACCCCGGCGAGGAGTCTCCCAGGCCGGCAGCGTGCTCGGCGGGTGCTCGGCACATGCTCCCACCTCTGGTCCGGAAAAAGAGCGATTTTTTTTTTTTTCCTCCCTGTTTCTCCCCCAAAAATGAACGTGTGACGGCCGTGACAGACGGGGAGTTTATTCCCGCGGCGAGGCTGCGCTTGCTGCTGCCTGCGAGCGGGCAGGGAGCTGCCCCGAGGGCCTTCTCCCTGTTTTTCCGTGCGTCCAGCCGGTGCAGGACGCGCAGGCGGGCGAGGAGCGGAACCCCCCCCCGGACGCTCTGCACCTGAGCGCGGCGCCGATTCCGTCGCTGCGTGGGATGCCCGAGGGCTGGGTGGGATGCCCGGGCCTGCTTCAGCAGGACCGCAGCGAGGAAGGAGGTTTCCCTTCCTCATCGCAAACACTGGGAAAACCCAAGGCAGTGCAGGAAGCCCATGGGATGTAGGTTTGCAGCATACCCTGCATTCACTAAAGCTCTGTGTGTGTCTCAGCCCCTTACCCTTCCTTCTCTTTAAATCTAATTTAAGGACTTCTGGGCAGCGATCCGACCATTCCCACAGCGGCTGGAAGCAGGAGTCCTTCCTTGAGCGTTATGCAAGAGCAGACCTCTGGCGTTCCCAGCTCTCTCCCATCCTCCTGCTGTTTACCTCTTCCCCCGGGGAAGCCGGCTGAACACGGTGCAGACCTGCATTATCAGATTTTGCAAACCACAGGCTGTCAGAGGTCCTGTTCTTCTGCCCTTTCTCCTCTGGCTCGCTAGCCGGAGATGCCATCTCTCCAAAACAGCCGTGAGCGGTGGCTGCCCTGGCAGCGCAGGTCCCTTGTACCCAACCCCCCAAGCCCAGGGGACGTGGCACAGCGCAGCAGCACCAAAGTGCTCCTTGCAGACCTGCCGGAGTCACTGGATGGGGCTCAGCACCTTTTTCTGGCTCAAACAATTTATTTGTGGGTCCCAATAGTTAAGACTGTGGTGAACCCCCATAAGTTATATTTCCTGAGAAATATCTGGAATACCTGCAGTCTCTTTAAGCCATCATTTACTCCCTATGAACCCAGCACAGGGTCCATCCATGAGACATTATCAGTATCCTGCAGAGTCCACGCGCAGCCCCCTGAAAAAAGGCACCACTCGCCCCCTTCCCCTCCTAACACAGTTTTACCTTCCTCCCAAGGGCTTTGAGGAACACTCTAGAGAAAATCATCAGGGTTATACAGAGCCGTAACATGAATGAGGGCGATAAAATGCACCAAATGCACCTCATACATCTCAACATCCATTTTGTATGATGAACGTGTATATTTTTAGCCCTCCAGGATGCCGTAAGCACCCGAACCCGAGCCTCGCTGCCCTGTCAGAGCGGCAGCAGCCCTTGTTCTCACGACCTGCCAGACAAAGGCAGCGCTCAGCCAGGATGGCTCCTTGCTATGCCCCGCTGTGCTGTTTTCTCACGGTTCATTGAGGCTGAAGATGCTTTAGGCAGCAGATTTGGAGAACGAGGAACCGGGAACACGGGAGAGCGCAGCTCTGCAAAATTTTCTCTGCATTTCAAGCCTCCGAGCCGGGTCCCTGTTGACATCTGTTCCTAGAAATGCAAAACCGGTACCCGCTCCGGAGGTGCAGCCTTGCAAACCGGGAGGTGTGCGTGCACTAAGCAGCACGGAGGAGATGCTCGGGATTGCTAGGCAACCCCGTGCTGCCCACCGGGAAAAGGCCTGAACCGAGCAGCGTGCCCAGCCGGGGCTCGCATCCGCACCGGGGCTCCCAGGCAGGGGAACACCGAGAGAGGAGCCCACCGGGGGAATCTGCCTGTGGGTCTCCAGGAGGGCGAGCATCTGAACCCGGCCGCGAGAGAGGAGGAGGAGGAGACGATGGGGGATGATGGCAGAGAATGCACGAGAGCGACAGTGGAGGGAAGGGAAGCAGTTAGAAAAAGCACAAGTCAACAAGCCCCTGCCTTTTGGCAAGGCTGTTATGTGAACCAGAGGGAATAAGTATTAATCTGGAAAAAATATTTGTTTTTCTTTTTTTCTTAGCTTATTTCACAGTCTATTTGCCATTTAGGGCCTTCGTTTGGAGGCAGAGTTGTTAAATTACTGCTGCTTTTTTGTTTTTATCCTTAACGATGATGAGGTTTTCCTTCTCACAACTGTGGCTGGGGTAAAGAGATGACAAGACCTGTTGTGGCTCTGTCTTGGGTTTTTCCTGAACGCAGATGCTGTAAGCAGGAGACACAGCAAAACACCAGCACGTGGGGCTCCTCTCAGTCCCCGGGGCTGAGCATCTTGCCCCCATTATTCCCTCTGCGGAGCCCCAGCAAGGACAGTGCTAAGCGGCCAGTCCCAGATCCACAGAAATCACCTCTGCGAAGCAACAGATGCCATTCGGTATCGGGAAGAGACGTGAGACAAGGAGGCGGCAGCCCCTCCAAGTCTTCCACAACTCCTCAAGCTCTCGGGGACCCTCAACTTCGAGATGCCCAAACGACATCCAGCCCCTCGCCATGACTCTGCCTGAAAAGGGGATGTTTGCAACATGTTCAGCTCTGACGCAGCACCAGCAGCTCAAGCCTGGCCCTGCCGGGGGGTTCACCAGCACCAGCCAGCACCGGTGCCCGTCCTACCTGTGCAGGTGGGGCAGCAGCGCGGAGCCCTCTGCCCACCGGTGGGCTGGGGGACACGGTGCCAGCTGGAGCTTTCCCCAGAGAGCCGCCAGAACACCGGGTACCTGCACCGTCCTTGGCTGCGATGGAGGCGGTGGGATGACATGGCAGGACCCAGATTTTTTTTTTGGCAAGTGTCACATGCCCTGACCCAAAAAAGCCAAAGCGGAACGTGCAATACCTGGCGAGGAGCTGAATGCACGTCTGGTCATGAACACGCTCAGCCTGCAAAGCACTCTCCAGCACTGGAGAGAGGAGAAGGGAGAGCCATGCTAATGTGCTCTGAAATAATGCTTTTTTAAATATAATTTACGATAGATTTCATAGCTAAGTTATGCAACATAATGAGCAAATCTAAAATATAATTGTCACTGCACATTAACAGCAAAATCCTGAACCTCTGTTATACTAACAAACTTATTAAATCAGTGAACATTGCATTGCATCAGTCAATTACTAAAACAATGCCAAGATCAGTAGAACAATCTGATATCCATTATGGAGGGGAGAAGGAGCGAGGGCATGCAACCAGGGCTGCCCACAGCGCAGTGTGTTTTAAAACGTAAAATGTATTTACGTCTTTGATGTAATACTTCACCTGTTGGGTGTTTTGCAGCTGCTTCCCCTGTTCCAGGAGAGGGAGAGTAAAGAGCCTGAAGCCATCTCTGTGCTCGGACCCCAAGTCCCTGCTCGGGAGCAGGAGGCTGAGGAGAGAAGTGCCGCTGGCCTCGCTGCTGGGATTTCCCCGGTGCCAAGCGATCGACCCTGCAGCATTAGCAGTGCTCAGTGTCAGACAACACCATGCAAAAAGGCAAGTCTTGTAAAAAGCAAGGGACACACCGCAGCGGGTGCTGCCGAGGCGCTCGGCCGCCCGCCTCCCCTCTCCCGGGCACTGCGGGTCAGGCCCCATCGCTGCCTTTGCCCCCAGCTGGAGGCAAAAGGCTTATCCCTGGCTGCCCACACCAAGCACCTTCCCAAAGCATCCCTAAGAGCAGAGCTGTGGTGAACAGCAAATGGATACGAAATGGCCGGGATTCAGCCGTCACGTCGCTGCCGCTCTCCGAGGAGCCGACGTTGGCCAGAGCCTGCAGGTCTGTGCCCGTGGGCAGAGCTAGGTCTGAGCTCATTCCTGGCTCCAGGACCACAGCTACCCACTGCAACACATATTTTCAGGGAAGGGCATTTGCTCCAACAGCAGGACAGAGCACGCAAAGGCTGGCAGGGGTTTTGCCCTGCAGCCCCCGGGCTCTCGCCTCCCCTTTCGACTCCGTGAAATCCCATCAACACCCATGCTACATCCTTACGAGACTGTTAAATGTGAAATAAGGTGAGCTTGAGTAACCCTGGAAAAATGTCCACGCAAACATCTACGGCAAAGTGTGCCTTGCACCTCGGTGAAGTGATTTGACACAGCGCTAATTATGCAAATTAATCATCGGTAAATCAGGTACTTGTTTATTTATTTATTTTGCATTTTGCACAGCAACCAGGCAGGAGGAGCACCGGTAGAAGAGAGCTGCTCTATTTCGGCTGAGAAGAAATATTTGGTAACGTGCTGCATGATCCGACCTCGCCACGTTCTTTTTCAGATTAAATTCTGAATTGATTTGCTGGTATCATACCGATCATAGCTCTCAATATGTCATGGCAGCTAATGAACCATGCCAGGGACACATTTATAACCTGCTATTAGCCACTTCCATCAGGAAGGGATTTTTTTTCTTGCTCTGAGGTTCTAAAAGTTAAAAAACCAAACCAAACACCAAAAAAACCCCAACCAACCCCAACAAAATCATTAGCAGCAAACATTTCTACTGAAAGTCAAGCACTTGTGTGATTTCCGTGCCTCCCCCCTTGGGACCTGGCTCTCAAGTGGCCACAGAAAAGGCCCTAGTCAAATCACCCAAACCCCGTTGATTTTCCCCAGCCCCAGCTTGCCCGGAGCAGGTTCATTCCCTTCCCCAGACCTTCACCCTCCAGGCAGAGAAGCGCACACCATCTTCTGAGCAAAGCCGTACCGCACCATCTACAAAACCTGCCTCAACCAGCACCCCAGAGCCAAGCCGCCGGGAGCTGGACCAGAGAGGAAGGGGCTTCCGCACCCCATCCTCCTCCTCCTCACCACTGCAGCTGGATCCTGCTCCGAAGGAGCCCTGGCACGGAGTGGGGAGGTGGCAGAAGGAACAGAAATGCAGCAGCAACCAAGGGCAATTGCAGCGTGCACACTGCAGGGAGGCAGCACTTCAAACAGGAGCCGAGTTCCTCTTCGCTCCAAACGCAGCGCTTCAGGATCGCAGAGACAACTCTATCGGGGGAACAAGAGCTAATTAAATTTACTGGGATCATTGAAGAGGAAATTATTTAATATTCTGCATGGAATTTAATATCTGAAAGCATGAATGGCCTTGTTTCATCAGAGGTCTGTTCCTTCCCAACATTTGACTTGACTTTTTGCAGCCAGTCCCACCACCGAGGAACGGGCAGGGACAGGGAGGACACTGCCTGTGAGAAACTGCGCTGCCGGAGACGAAAGAACCAAACAGCGGGAGAGCAGAGCATCGCTGGAGCCACAGCCACATCCTTGGGTGCTCCTGATGGAGCAGCAGCTCCACGATCCAGGAGAGCATCCTCCCGAGGGGCTCTGCTGGCTCTTCTGCGGGAGGATCTTCCAGCTCCCATCCACAGCTGCTGCCGCGCTGGGCAGGTGCTGGGACACAGGGCTGCCGCTCCTCCAGTGAGCACCTGCATCCGCATAGGGCCCTCAGCTTACGGCCTTACACACTGTCATCTAGTCCCATTTTAACAGCCAAAATATTGCGCCTTCTTAAATCCGCCCAGTTCACTCCTCTGTCCAAAGAGGAGCCTGGGCAGGGTGCACCAGGATCCAGGAGGACTTTGCCACAGGGAACCTTCGCCTTGGCTGTGCATCCCTCTGGTGCTGCTTACCCGGATCAGCCTCTCTGCATCAAGCATCTTTTGTGCTGCAGGAGGATCCCACTGTTTCGTTTTCACATGCTCCATTCTTGCGGCTCTTCAGCTTCTCCTGGTTGCAAAGACCCTCCCGGTCCCAAGGGCTCCAGCCACCTCCGCTCCCTCTCCGGGCTGTGTCCCTGCAGCAGCGGTGTGCCAGCCGGGAGCCAGGATGCCATCAGGCCACCTTCCCACCCCTGCAGGGTGGTGGCTGGGACACCGCAGGAACGATGCCCTCGGCATAGCGAGTTTCCCTGCTGCAGCTCAACCACGCTGCCTGCAGCCACTCATCTGGAACCGAACCGCTCTGTTCTTGTCCCTACAACCCGACTCCTTCCTTGGCTGCTTAATGATTTTCTAGAAGGAAAATGTCAGACTCCGCTTGCTACTGTTAAGACAAATCCAGCGATTGCTTCCCGCATGGCTCCCCGAACACCGGCTGCCTGTTCCCTCCAGCCGACGGACGGGGGCCGGGTCTCTGCTGGGGTGGCAGGGCCCATTTTGCCTCCCCCAGAGGCAGCAGTGGGGGGGACCCCTCCAGCCCCTGAGCCTCACTTTGGGCTGGGGGACCCCATCTGCCCCAGCCAAGCCCATAACCCACCCTCCCCTGGCCCCAAGCCCAGCTGCAGGAAAGGTGCCGTTCAGCAGCGCTGGTGCTGTGGGTCCCTCCGGTGCCTCTGCCCCAGAGGTGGGCTCAGACCCTCGGCAGAGTCAGCATCTCTTTGCAGTGGAGCAGGAGCTGCCGGGGCTGGCGTGGATCTGCACCAGCAAACCCCCCTGGCCCCACAGCCGCAAGGTCTCTGGCCTCCAGGGCAGACCCCGAGGATGTGCCAGCCTCGTACTGGAGACCCCAGAGCTCCTGCCCCTCTGGCTCCCTGTTTCCTTCTCCTCTTTCTGCCCTGATAATGTCTCTTGCTCTCTCACACACATGAAAGTGATAATAAGTAGCAATAATTTTCCTTCTGTATTTATGTCACCAATACCTTCAGCTAATTCCTGTAACTGCCAGCATGGAAGCACTAATACCTCTGCAAAAGACAAAGTAATTATTTCTAAACATAGCTACCTTTCCTTGCATTGTCACCACCCAAATCACCAAAACCCTGGTCTGTTGTCAGCATCTTTCTCTAACTAGCAGGGAGAAAAAAAGATAATTTTTTTTCCGAAAAAAATCCCACACGCAGTGGCATCAAGCAAGCAAACAAAGAGCACACCCATACTCTCGCCTTCCCCAGCCCTGCAGAACCCCAGCCCGCACTCGGGCAGAGTAAGTCAACGTGGGGAGGGACACAAGTCCTGGCCCACAGCAGGAGGGAGGCACAAGCATCGCCCAGGGACAGCGCAGGATGGGGACATCGCCCTGGCAGTGGCTGAGACTCTCCAGTGCCTCGGTCGGGAGAGCTCTGGAGCTGCCCTCGGCTCGCAGCACCCATCTCTGCAGCAAACACCATCTGGGTGACAGGCACCCAGCTGGGCTCAGCAGCCCCTTGAAAGAGGTGCCTGTTTTCAGATGAGGGACAAGCAAAACCACTGAGCACAGGGTCTGGGGGCTGGCTTTCCCACAGGCCCCAGCGCGTCAGCTCCTGTTCAGCCGCCCAACTTCTCTGCTTCTGCAGAGAAACCCCCTGCTCTTCCCCAGGTGACAGGAACATGCCACCGCTTGACCCAGACACAGGCACATTAGCGGTGCTCCCAGCGTCTCTGTCTGGATGGAGACAGAGTGTCTGCCTCGGGACCCTCTGCAGCACTAGACCTTATTATCCTATGGGTCTGCTCGCAAGAAATTAAAATGAGCCGTAAAATGACAAGTAAAGTGAAATAAGGAATGTAAAGAGCAGGGAGAATGTAAATCGTGTCATTAGCATATGTACAGCACTTGCAAAGCGCCTGTACCCCACCGGGTCAGCGCAGCCCCCAAGGAGGGACGGCTCCTGTGCCGCCCTGAGATGGAGCAACAGTTCTTCTGCATGGGGGTCCTGGGGGTCCCCTGCCCCGGCCTGGGGGTGCTCCCCTGGCCCCCCTCTCCCAGGTGCCCACCCTATGAGCCGTAAGGGGTTCAGCACCCTTGAACAAGATGTGGTACCTCCAGCCCTGCAGACCCCTCCAGGTTTGCACAAAGCCCCCGCACCCCTGGGGCCAGTCCCCGCTCCTGGCCGGGCACGCCAGCCCCACCAGCCCCGGCTCCAGAAGGACGCTGGGAGGGAGAAGCAGCCGCAGAATTAATGAGCAGACACAGGCTCCCCACCAAGGGCTGAAATGAGCTGGTACCTGGAGGCAGCAGCACACCTGGGTGACCTACATAGCCATCGCTGATGGAATATTTAACGGGCTCCTTTCAGCGGATTGTGCATGAAAAACCTCCGGGCTCTTGCATGCAGTGAAAGGTGCATAACGAAGACTCCGTCTCAGAAGGCAGGCCCTGCTGCCTGGCCTCGGCTTTCAGAGATTTAAGGGAAGAGACGGAGGCTGAGCAGGGAGATACAGGAACGGTAGCTGCACCACTGCGCTTGGCTTTTGGCTGGACATTCATCAGCGTCCCAAATGCTCATACAGCTCACAAAGCTGGGGCCCAACACGTGAGGGGCTCGCAGCCCTGGGCAGGGCACCGGAATCTTGCTTTGACTGCTTCCCATTCCCGCAGGGAACCGGCAGGGATGTCCCCCGCGTCACCCACCTCCGTCCCTGGCTGCTCCATGGGAAAGCGTCAGGGATGCTCCTGAGCTGCCCGCACCATGGTCCCGTCCCAGGTGATGGAGCCGACTCCAGAGCGCGGGCAGTGGGCACTGCAGGGTGCAGAGGTGCCGTACGGATGCGTTACACCCGCAGGGCCCGTCCCGGTTCCTCAGTTGGGAGACCAACCTCCCAGAGGAAGGGACCCCGGCCAAGGGACACATCAGAGACAAGGGGGAGAGAGGCCAGCTTCACTATAAACTGCCCTTAAAAATGTTTTCATAACATTTCATATCTAACCTACAGTAGCACCTCCAGTAATTAACAGCTAAGTTTTAATTAAACATTGATTAGCAACTAATTAGTCTAATGATTAGTCACCTGAAGGAGACAAAGCAAAATACCGGGGCTGCCAAGATAGGAGTGGGAGAAGGCAGATGATGAAAGATGAGAAGCAGCTTAAATTCCTTCTCTGCTTCCCTCTGGGCCAAACGCTTTCTCATATTTTGGTCCTTTACAAAGGAAGCCTTCGATGTGAATTTTCCTAATTGTGGCAAGTCTGATAGAGTCTCAGGTGAGTGATGTGGAGGAGACTGATTTCTTTCATGTTTTCCATCAGATCTCAGCCTGTTAATGCAGCTAAAGAGCCTTTCCCTGCTAGAGGAGACTCAGTCTCTGTCACCGTAATGAAGTCAGGGGGGACTTTTGTGCCTTCGGTCCTGCAGCATCCTGACGAGAACACCACAGAGCGTGCAGGGAGCATGTAGGCAGCGCTTCCCCCTGCCTGCGACAGCCTGACCCCCCTCGGACACAGCTTCACTCTTGGTTTTCCCAGAGACCCGGTTCCTTATCTCCTGCCTGGTGGAGGGGTCTCCACCACTCTGCTCTCCCCTCCCGATGCAGCTGAGCCTGCACCACGATGAGCAGGGCTCCGTCACATCTTGCTTACGGGGAGCCAGGACAGACCCCAGGCTCTGGGATGGAGGAAGAAAACACCCCGGCAGGCGAGGGCAGAGCCCTCGGTGGCAGCTGGCATGGCACAGCACACCCGGACCGGTTCCCAACCTCCTCTCAAGGGATCCGGGCTGGAGACCTGCTCCCTTCTGCCCACATGGGGTCACATCCTGGTGCAAGCCCCTCGCCCAGCCGGGCACGTGCTGCTTCGTGGCACCGAGCCCCACACGTTTGGCACCCGAGCTTGGTCTTCCCCAATAGCCCCGGTACCTCTGTACAAGTCGCAGTTGTGCCTCCAGGCTGCTGAGCACACACACCACTGAGCACTCCACGCAGAACATCAAGTTCATGTCACCCCAAAAACCAGCCTTGTGATACTGAGCCCTACGCGGCCACGGGTTTGCACTTACAAGGAGCCGTAGAGTCAGGCCAGGTCCCAAAAAGCAGCTTCTCCACTTGCTGAGGGCCACTCGGGTGTTTAACCCTGTCGTCCTGAACAGGGTCTCCGGGTGATGACTCCTCGGCGTGCTCTCACGCGGATGCAGCTCCGCTCCCAGTGCTGGCTGCGGGGAGGGCTGCCTGCCCTGGCACCTCCTCAGCTCCAGTCATTTACCGGGGCGTTGCTCTTATGAGGATGTTTATTATTTTGCCATTCCCTTTTGTGAGATAATCCTATTTACCTACATTACTTATGCCTCAGAAAAATCACTTCTGGCTGAGGGTTATGAAAGCACTTACAGCCAAGTGTTCCCCCAGCGCAGCCGCTCCTAAGCTCTCTGCCCCCCTGATTCCCTCCCCATGGGTGAGAGCTCCCGGCTCCTCTTGCCGAGCATCCCCAAGGGTGCTCAGCAGCCCTGCAGCCCCACAAGCAGCCCCTCTCCTTCCCTCCTCCTACCCCAAGTTTCTTCACCCTTCTGCAAGTTTGAGCCTTTTTGAATCTTTTTTTTTTCCCCCCTTTTGTTTCCTTCCTCCCCCTGCTCTTCCCGGTTCCTCTCTGGAGTTTTATGGGAAGGTGAAACAATAATGCAGGTGTATGTAAGGAGGCTGGAAATGGCATGCGGGTCAAGAGCGTAGCCTGCGCTGAGCCAGACTCATCCTGGGGAAGGCTGGAGAAGGGTGGGGAGGCCATTGCACCGCGGTGCTGCCCAAGGAGCCCAACGGCATCAGTCCCTCTGCCCAGGTGCAATAAAATCCCCAAGTGAGGTAACTCAGCAGCAGAGGCCAGGCAAGCTGGTGGTGCAATTGGCAGGGGATGTCCCGGGATGTGTGTGGTCAAAGGGACAAGCATAATTCAGGAGCCATCTGCCTGTCCCCAGGCAGTGATGGGACACACAGCCCAGCCTGGCTAGTGGGACCTGAGCAGGAACTCCTGAGCCCCAGGGGAGGGGTGGGATCTGCAGCGTGGGATGGGAAGGGTTAAACACCGTACCCTCATCCCCTGCTTCCCCGCATCCACTTGCAGAGCTGCAGGTATATTGATTGCTTCACACATCTCATCAGACTCCGATCGGTGCAAATCAATGGGGTTAGGTCAGGGAGAGAGGCAGCCGAGTGGATACCGATACCCTCCTCCTCCTCCTCTCGCCAGGAATGGCACCCGCTGGGAAGCCCCCGCAGCTTCCCTGGCTCCTGCACAGGCGTATCCCGAGAGCATCCTTGGGTCTCTTTGCAAAGGGGCTTCTCAATCCCCTAGGAGAGGTGGAAAAGAGGCAAAGACCAGCAGCAGCGGGCAAGGGCCTGGCAGCTGCCTTCTCCTGGAGAGAGGGACAGGGCTGGGCCTGGCCACCCTGCAAACTGGGAGACCTGGGAACACCAGCTGCAGCCGGGAGATGACCAGCCATGCCAGGAAGAGCCCCCGCCGCCCGCACACATCCCTGGTCTCCCTGTCCTGCCCACGCTCACCCAGACGATCCTGGATATGCCCGGATCACACGCGTGAGCTTCACCCAGCCGAATGCATGAGATCTGTTAGCAGCAGGGAGACAGCAGCTCTGTCTGCGGCTGTTTCATGCTTCTCTACAAAGCAATCTGCTACTTGGGCTCCTCTGTTCTTCCCTCTTATGCAACTGCACAAAACGTAGAGGAAAAAAAATCCCCTAGATGCTAATTTATCTGAGCAGCTCGAGCAGGTTTGCACAAGGCGGCAATTTCAGCAGGAAAGAAAGAAAAAAAAAAAAGGCAACAGCCATGTCTGAAATGCTGTTTCAGAAACCTGCCGTCCCACCCGGGGACTCCTGCCCTCCCCAGCTCCCTGCAGGGATGCCTGCCTCCATCCCACTCTGCCCGATGGGCTGCCTGCACCCTGGCTCAGCACTCTCTAGGCACAGCTCCGGCTCTGTTCACCCACTTGGAGAAGCAAACCAGGGGCGGAGGGTGCAGTGGGATCACACATCAAACCCACCGCTTGCCCCGGGCCTTTAGGCACTTCCAAGGTGGCAATCCTCAGGGATGCGCAGGGGAGACCCCAGCAGCCAGCCCTGACCTCAGCACCTCTTGCAGGCTGGGACCAGGCTGCCCATGTGAGCCCAGGCACCCAAGGGAGCTCGCCCATGGATTATCTCAGGCTCCGCTGCTGTGGCAGGGGCAGAAGAGCTCGGGGCAGGCAGTCAGGCAGTTGGTCCTTCTCCCCCGGCCGCTGCCCCCTGCACCCTTCCTCCTGCCCGGGGAGAACAGCCCGAGCCCACCAGCAGCACCTGCAGCCGGGCTGCTCTCCTTTCATGGGGACCTTTGGCAATTATAGGTTTAGTGGTGCAAAACATAGTTTAATAGCAGCCGGGGCTGGTGGGATTGATTTCTTGTTTTGTTTTAAGTGCAGCTAATCTAATAGATAATTTATTTAAATTGATAGGGCAGAGAGAAATTACATTTCTATCTTCTCCGAATAGATTTTACTGTGTCTGGTGACCCAGGCGAGCTGAAGAGCCGGGCTAAGGGCCCTAACAAGCCTTGGAATAGCTGCCTTGATCAGCTTGTAATATTTTTCAATTCATTACTGCCATTTTAGCAAACAACTAGTATAGATTTTTTTGTTACAACAGCTCTTAACATGTTAGTCGTGTGTAACCTGGTACCTGCCTTAACCGCTTACAGTAAAGCTTTCCCTCCAGAAAACCGACCCACCAAAACCAGCCCACAGGAAGGGGTCAGGGGTCCTCAGCCACCTCCCCACAGCCCCCCAGCTGGCCAGAAAAAGGGGATGAGGCATCCGTCTGTGCGGGCAGCCCAGCCTGGGGGTTCGTCCTGCCGCGAGAGCCCATTCCTGGCCAGAGGCTGGAATTAAAGTGTTTCTGGGGATGCGCTCTGCTGACACTCGGAGCCGATCAGCAGTTCACATGCCAGAGCAGCGTTCTGCAGCTCAGCAGTGGGAGGAGGGAGCACGCTTGGGCTGCAAATTTTGCTCTTATGCCTTTGGGAATCATCTTTAGTGCTCTCTACAAGATGTCTAGCTGTGCTGGAGCACGCAGGCTCCCTCACAACAGGCTCCAGCAAAACCCTCTGAGGGTTTTCCCAACACAGGGGAGAAATGCTCAGGACAAGCAGGGAAGGAAGGGCTTATTTCCAGGCTGCAGCCCTCTCTCAGGAGGGGAATTTGGAGGTGTCAGGGGCACAGGTGACAGCTGGCACAGGTTCCAGCCATGCCAGGGCTGCTCCCCATCGGGGCATTCACAGCACCGGAGCATTTCTCTGCAGGTGCCACCGTGGGAATGCAGGTGGGCAGCGGGCAAGAGGGCAAACAGATGACAGCTCACCGGAGCGCTTCATGGTCTGTCCAGGTTTGTCAAGCAGGTGATTAAAAAGGCACCATCTGAGCCCAGAGTGAAGGGCAGGAGCAGGGAACTGGCAAGGGCAAAGCCAGCCCCTGCCTGGGTGCCGCGCAGGCGAGACCCCGCGCGGGGAAGGCAGCGCACCGGGCTGGGCATGGGGATACAGCCCTTGCTGATCTGTGTGATAACACCTGCTCTCCTGGTGGAAAGGCAATGCCTGACCTGCCCACCCCCCTGTACCGTGCCCCACCGGCCCCCCCAGGCAGAGCAGAGGCCCCCAGGCTGCACAGCCGGCACCCATGGAGCCAGCACCCGCGGGGCCAGCACCACGCTCCCACCCCTGCCACGCTCCCGCAGCGCTGCCGCAGCCATAGGCTTTGCCTCTCACGTCCCAGCTCTCCCTCCCCGCGATAACTCCAATAAAGAGTAAATCGCTATTCTTCTATACCCAGCTCTTCTGATCCATCTTGATGAGGACCTTCCCCTCACCTCCTCAAAGTCACCAGGCAGAGGGACGCATCCTGCAGGCGCAGAGCGCCAGGGGAAGGGGTCAGGCTTGGGGGGGGCTGCAGGGGGGACCCATCTCTCTGGATCCCCCAGGAAGCCCCGCCAGCTGTATTTATGACCCCAATAAGAGGTAATAAATAAAAGGGAGGTGGGTGGCAGGCGCAGGAAGGAGCGGTGGGGCCAAGGTGGTGCTTAAGCCCTTGGTGGAGGGTCCTCGGCAGCTCTGCTCGGTGGGAAGAGCAGAGGTGCATGCGGCGGCTGCCCTGCCCTCGCTGCCCGGGCTGCTGCACCGCCAGCACTCCTGCAGAGACTGCCCGGCCTCGCTCGGCCATCGGCTTCCTGTAAGAGTCAGCGCCGTGCCAGATTTATAGCGGATGCTGCTCAGTATTTCATGCCTGCTGCAGGCAATCCCACCGCTGCCACTGCGGCTGCATGGAAAGCACTTTGTAGATTTGATTATGCGATAAGGGGCATCAGAAATGCAACTTGTTGCCTATTTCCCAGAGTAATTAATTTCATCTGTATTGAACAAATGACATAATTTGAGGATTTCTGGGTTATGGATTAAGTAAAGACCAGATGAGAGCATCCTCATTGGCTCAGAGATTAATTAACAGCGCGAGGTGAAGCGAGCTCTCTCCTCTGCAGGATTGCTTTGCTGGTGCATTTTTAATCCACCTGCCCGGCACCACGGCTGCCCCCGAGGGCACCGCACCACCCTGCCACGGGGCAGCAGCACTGCCTGTCGATCAGGGCACAGGAGCCCTGGCCAGGACTTGTTCCCATACCAGGACATTGGGGGATGCCAGTGAATAAAGCCAAATTTAAGGCTTCCCACTCCCCTGCCTGGGTTAGCACTGCCTGGTCTAATCATCTGTTCTGGCCAAGTGACAGGCAGGGCAGAGAGCCCTTGCTGCCAGGCAAAGCACGGTGAGTGCACGCAAGGGCCGGTTCACAACTCCAGCCAAGGGCTCAGAGCGCAGCCCCTGCCCCGGGACCCCTTCGCCCGGTGCACCCCGAGCCCGCTCGCCCGCCTGGCTGAATCCTCGGTCCTTACATCTCACAAATTGCATTACTCAAAAGATACACGAATCTCAAGCTCACTTACAAACATCGAGAGACGGACTGCAGCTGTGGACAAAGGATAGACTTAAATGCAAGGGATGGGGGGAGGAGGATGGGGGCTGCTGTAGGGACCCTGACACATCACACCATCCCCAGACTGCTGCAGGCACGGCTCCTTGCCTCGCAGCCTCTCCCACCAGGGCAGGGCTAAGACCCTGGATGTGCCAGGCAGGGTCCCTGGGAGCAATGGGGGATAGCAGGGACCACAGCAGAGCTCCAGGGAAGCTGGGTGCTACTTCATGCCATCCCGATCCCCAGTACCCTGCCAGGGCATTGCAGCCACACTTTGCTTTTTGTAACCATGCCAGTGGGGTTGTCACTGCAGCCTACTGCTCCCACCCCGGGGAGATACTCTGCCCTGCACCATCTCCTCCTCCCTACCCTGCTCCCGGGGCACAGACTCAGGCCAGGGACCTCCCCACATACACCTCAGCCTCACTGAAAAGCTTCTGAGTGGGGTCAGAAAAATAGGGCTCCGTGCTGGGTTTATTCATGAGGCAGGCATTTTATTTAATGTGCCTTGCAATGCAGGATCAAAGATCCAGAGCAGCACCTAATTAATTATTTTTCTCTTCTTCTGTACCATCCCCTAGTTGAGCACCGAGTCCCAGAATGTAAAAGCCTCCCTTTCAATGACTCTGCATAATGAGATGGATTTGGACTCCAGCAAATTTGTTCAGTTTTATGGAGTATTATATGAAAATGCTGTGAAATTAAGTTCTGTCTTTGCTATCACGCCATGGCCATCAGAGCGCTTTTATGTATGGCACTGAGACTAAAAGATGGGAAAGTGAGTCCTTGCTGCAGTAATGTGGCGAATGGGGAGAGGGAGGAGCCGTGCAATGAAGATGACATGGTGGAGGGTTAGACTGGGGGAGATAATGAAGGAAAAAAGAAAGGGATGCAGATGAAGAGAGTTGCAAGCTAAGAGCTTGGAACTGGAGCAGCAGCAGCCATGAGGCTCTGGCGATGGGGAGGATGGGGAGGATGGGGAGGATGGGGAGGATGGGGAGGATGGGGAGGATGGGGAGGATGGGGAGGGCTCCCTTCTCCCAGTTTTCCTCTGCAGAGTGCTCCAGCAGCCCCACTCACAGCACAAGGGAGGTGAATGCCACCATCCTGGGGGACACGGGCAGAGCCCCCAAGGGAGGGCAGACAAGTCGACTCGTGCCCCAGCACACCCCTGTACAGCCTCGCACTCGACCATCCTCGCTCCTGCCACCCCAGCACAGGCACTCGCACGCTCAGCAGTGTCAGGACACGTCTGGAAACACCACATTAGTAGAACTGTGGTGTTTAAGGCAAAAGAGAGCACTGTGGGGACGAGCTGCCCCAGCCCCGGGGTGCTCCCAGCACAGACCCTTCCCTTCTGGGAAGCGTCTCACTCCTCAGCACCATCAAAGGTCCCCAGCGCAGAAGGTGCCATTTCAGCCCGGAGGCAGGGAGACCCCCCATGTCCCTTCCCGAGCCAGCTCCCTTCGCTGCATGCCAATCCTTGCCTGTTCTTTCTCCCCCCTCCATCTCTTCCCATCCCCAGGCTTTCTGTACCTCCTTTTTACATCAGCCCTGCTCCCCTGCATTTACCCCAGAGTGATCTATTTTTTCCCTTGGCAACTTTATAACCCGTTTCCTTGCCTGACAGCAATTAAGTAGATGCTTCACTTCCAATCCCATGGCCCATAAACATTGGAAAATGTTATAAAGAAGAAAACAATCAAATCTGCACACAGGCGCATGCACACGTGTACAGACAGACAGAGGGACAAACGTGGAGGACAGGGTGAAGCTGAGGAAGACATCTGAGCCCCTTCATTTGTGCAGAGGCTGGAGACCTCCCCACCTCCAAATGTGCGGGCAAAGGGGCAAGATTTCTATAATACATGAAAAGGCAAGTTGCATCCATCAATCCCCACAGCTTATCAGCCCGAGGCTTCCTGTGCCCAGGGCCAGCTCTCACACTGCTGCCCCTCTCCTGCCCCACCGTTTGCCTCACAGTGCTCTGGCACTCACAGAAAAATAAAATATTAAAAAAAAAAAACAAACCACCCCAAAAAAAGAGGCAGAAGCACCCCTCCCCATGATGTATGGGATTTTTTGGTGCCTGACAGGCCCTGAGCCTCTGGGGACCAACACTGATAAATCGCACCTTCCAGTTCACTGTGAACATCTTCACTTTCCCAAGCTGGCCGGCAGCTGACATGTCAAATCTCGGCACCGGCCCCAGCACCAGCGTGGTGGGGAGAGCGGCGGCTGCCCACAGAGCCCCGGCCACCTCATGAGAGCTACTCCCGCACCGGCGCAGCGAGAGGCAATCTGATGTACGAACCACTGGGAACACGGAGCCCTGTGCCGAGGAAACCCAAGCAGACACACTTTCTAATTTCCATGACAACTGTAATGGGGTGTTTGCTGGTTTGGGAGCGCCGGGGTGTGCAGGAACACGGTCATTGGGCACCGACCAAGATCAGCTGCTGCTGTGAAGCCGCCCTGAGCAGGCGGCGATGCCCTGTGCACAGGTCTCTGCTCACCCCGCACCCCAAGCCAGCAGGCAGGAGCCCCACTTCTCTCAGTCCCTGCCCTCACAGGGGGCTGCCTGGCCGGGGAAGCAGCGGGACTGACCCTGGGGAGCGCAGACTGCAGCTGCTTCCCACTCCGTGGTAGCCTGAGGAGCCGCTGCCCATCATCTTCCACTGTGGGACGTGCTCTGTGCGCCGAGGGAAGGGTGCGGGGGAGTCTGGGGTGACAGAAGCCCCCGCCCACACAAACAGAGGCAGGAACGCTGCCTGCGGTCTGGGCAGGGCAGGAAAGGGATGGGAACCAGACCTGAGCGACGGCTCCGGGGATGCGCGGCTGCTGGCTGCAGAGGAGCCGCGCCGTGTGCACCGTCCTGCACCGCTGCCCTAGGAGAGGGACTGAGGAATACTGGTGCAGAAGCAAACGCAGCTTGGCTAAAATGAGCTCCTTTCCCATCCCCGGAGGAGCTTAAGCAAAAACTAAGAAGAAACCAGCAACCAGTTAGCAAGAGAGCACGAAATCCAGGCGATTACTGAAAAGCTTTGGACATGGTTGTGAATCCCATGGCTGCCAACAGTACCCCAAGCTATTAAGAGAAAAATCAAGATGTGGACAGAATTAGATTGGCCATAGGTGAAAAATGGCTCAATTATTTCTAGTGCCAGAACCACAGAAGGACATTTCCCTCTGTTCCTGATCCACAACCTCCCACTAATTAGCAGACCTAGCAGAGAGAAAAATGCTCCGAGCTCCAGAAAGAGCAACAGCTAGAGACCCGACGCACCGCACGCATTTGTATGTGCTGCGTAAGCTGGGCACAGAGCAGCACCCGGGCCAAATTACACTGGTCTGGTAGCGACTGGCCATGGGAGATGCTTGAGTTGATTTTTGCCCTCCGGGGAGGGCAGGCTGACAGCCAGAGCCAGCCTTTCCAACAGCCGGGCTCCTTGGTGACAAGGACTGTCCTGGCTCAGAAGAGGGATGTCCTGCTCCAGCTGCTGTGCCCATGCTGGCTCCTGTCCCTGCTCAGACCATGGCCCGGCATCCTTGCCCGTGTGCGTGCTGTGACATGGGGTAATAGCCTGCGGGAGTGGAGGATTGGGAGGAAGAAACAAGGATCCGTCACGTTGGGATCAAGAAGTCCTGAGCCTGGAGAGGCACTGAGTGGGACGGCAGAGCGGTGCTGACCTGCGAGGGTGGATGCAGGTCTGGGCAAAGCTCAGAGCAGAATCCAACCCAGCCCACTGCCCTTTGGTGGAGTAACTGCAGGCACTAGCTCCCGAGCCTCTCCTCTCTCCTTTTATGCAGGGATCTTTTAAAACAACCAATGCATAACCCCCCAAAAAAGTTACCAGGAGGCCCTGCCCCCTCCCCAACAAACTTCGGAACATGCTGTCATCAAGAAAAATGATGCTGGCAAGAGAGAAATCCACCGGGGTTGCTGGCAATTTCCCAGGCTCCAGCCCCAATGAGTGTTTATCAATAATTTCAGGATCTGCCTGTCGCAGCCACTGACTGGGAGCGCAGGCAGGGAGAGCACGGGCAGGCTGGTGTCAGCACAGCCACAGGCAGGAGAGGAATGATGAAAAGGGAAATCAATTAACAGCTCCTCAGGAACAGAGATTTGCCGGCATTACAGGGAAAGGTCTGTTCATTTGGCTGTTACAGGGAAACACTTAAACAGTCCTTGGTGACACAAAGGCACTTCCCAAGCCGGGGCTAGCTGACCCCATGGCCAGCTAAGCTCTGGGCAGGGCCAGGGATGGTTTCACTGCAGGAGAGGGAATGATAGAGCAGCAACAGCCACGTGCACTGAGCTGCCCATAGCCTGGCCCTGGCTACACACCGCAGGTCAGAGCCACTTCAGGCTCCGTCTCTGCTCCCCAGCTCCTCTGCACTGCCCGTGGGGCCATACCCAGCCCACGCGTCCAACCCTTCCACCCTGGGAGAGGACGGGGAAGCCAGGCTGGATGCAGGTGAAGGGGGTCCCGGCTGGGTGGGGGAGCAGAGCCGAGCCCTGAACCGGCTCACAGACCTGCCTGCAGGTACTGGCACGCCACGAGCTGCAGCCAACTGCCAGGCAGCTGCCTCTCCCCAGCCGACCCGGCCGCCAACAGCAGAGCACTCCTTGTGCTGGGCCTTGCATCTGCATCACCACGCTTAATCGCTGCTAATGCATTCATCTTCTGTGAACTTGTCTAATTGCTTTCTGACCCAGGGGCTGTGGGTCCCTGAACTGCCCTGCGGTGCTGAGTTCTACAGCGTAATTAAGCACTGCATGAAAAAAAAAAAAAGAAAAACCTTTTCTTCATTTACGTTTTAAACCTGTTGCCTGATTGTTTCATTTGGTGCCACCTATTTATGAGAAATAGTGAATATCCATTTCCTATTACTCACCTTTATACTGCTCCTGAATTTAGAACTCTACCATAGATCACCTCTATTGTCTCTGTTCTAACCAAGAGAGTCCTAATTTATTAGTTTCTTCTCACACAGAAGCTGTTCTGTGCCTTTGATCAGCCTTGTCATCCTTTTCTTTACCTTTTCTAGTTCAACTACCTCCTTTTTGTGATTGGCAACCAAAACCGCACACAGCATTTGCACTGCGACACAGCATATTATATCTTGGCATAATGCTGCTGCCTGGTTTGTTTTCAGTCTCTTTCCTAATAACTACTAACAAGGAATTTGCCTTATTTGACTGACACTGGGCTCTGAGATGACATTTTCATAGAACTACCTTCAGTGACTGCAAGGTCTCTTTTCCTGAGTAGGAAATATTAAATTAAAGGCCAGCTTCATGGTTTTGTGGTTAAGGATGTGTTCTCATCTGTATTACTTGGACTCGGCAACATTCATCTGCCATTTTGCCACCCAGCCACTCACACTGTAAAATTCTTCCACAAGCCTGCCCGATCAGCTTTAGATTTAAAGTTTCCCAACTATTACTGATAACGGCCAGCAAATGAGATTGGTGCAGGCAGATAGGATATTAAATTCACAGCTCCCTAGCACAGCTCTCCTGGGTGGGGGGGCCAACTTCAGGCACATCCCCATGTCCTCCTCCCAACACATTTAACTACTTGTTTCTTTATAGGCAGTGACATCCCGGAGGCTCAGATCACACGAGGGCAATGACGACGCATGTACGAGGGAACAAGGTCCTTTGATTTTTTTTTTTATTTTTTTTTTCCTCCTTACTGCAGTGGTGTTCTCTGGGTGGCTTTTTCCTGCCATTTGCAGTTTTTCCTCCCTCTGAGGTGATTTTACACCTTATCAGAGAGAAGAAAAAGCCCAGGCATCCCACGAACACTTGGCCAGAGCTGCAGAGATCAGTCAAGCCTTTCCGACAGGGACGGCTGCCCTGGGCTGGGGGGGGGGAGACTGCTCCCCCTGCCCCCCCCAGCGACCTCCTCTCCTTGGGTGGGGGGCGGGTAAGGGAGGATCGCGCCTCTGGGCACGTATTGACAGAACCGGGCGAATCAATAGGCGGTACCCGCAGGT
>NW_010973082.1:174050-174319 GCF_000737465.1 Haliaeetus leucocephalus
GGGGGGGGGGGGGGGGGGGCGCGGGGGGGGATCTCGCCGGGAGAGCGCAGCCGCCCCGGACTCCGCCGTCAGCACCGCGGACAGCGCCGGCCGCCGCCGGACCCACGGGCAGGCGGGGCGAGCCCAGCCCCACGCCGCACCCACGTCCCGCCCATCCCACGGCCGGGAACCAGACACCCCCCCCCCAATCTTGGCCCCGCCTCACCCCACGACCAGGAGCCGGACCCCCACGGTGAAGCCCGGCAGGCCCCATGCCCAGGGAGCCAGGC
>NW_010973082.1:174360-178109 GCF_000737465.1 Haliaeetus leucocephalus
CCCCACACCAGGGAGCTGGAGCCCCAAACTGGGCCCAGCCCGACCCCTGAGACGGGTCCTCCCATGGCACCTCTGTGGGGAGAGCCCCCCGTTACCCAAGCCCCAGTCCACGGCAGGGAAATCCGTGGATGTGCAGCCGGATGCCTTCACACATGGCGTGGAACACATTCACCATCCAACACACACATCTACTTCTGAAAAACATCCACCCCTTCCGGCGTTCCCAGGCTCCTAAAATTCTTTATCCTGTTCTTTAAGAGCTGTTGAGGACTGCCCAGCCTGCTGTCTGCAGTGGGAAGCATCCCTTAGCACCCCCATGCCTCAGGCTGGCCTCCCGGGAACCAGCCATTCCCCTGCTGTAGGGAATTTTGTTTCGAGCAGTTGGCCCAGCATCCTAGCTGGGACCAGACTGGGAGCGTTCAGTCCTGCACTCCCTCTGCTAAGCTTCAGATGTCCCTTCTGAAAGGAACATTTCTTAATTAATACTCTGCATCATGTCAGTTCTTCTCATGTATTTATGCTCCCTCCCTGAGTACCTTCCCTGTCTGTCCCTCTTCCAGCAGCAAGGTGATTATGCAGGCTGGACCTGTGCTACTGGATGTTCCTGAGCCATGGTCCTGGTGTAGCTGTAATGGATTGGTGACACTGTTATATTTATGGGTATTTCAAGAGAAAGAAGAAGGCTACTGGGTGTTCATATGTTCTTCTTGTATTATTTAAGAGAAGCCATTTGAGAGCACAGGAGAAGCAGTGTCTGCTCCCAAAAGGAGGAAAAATAATGGAGGGGAATATTTGCAAAAAGCTCAGTTAAGTAAATATTTTATGCCCAATAATGTTATGGCTTTTGAATGATGCATGCAAGAGAGTTGAAAGGAGGTGAGGCACAGAGAGAGGCAACATACAGTGCGTGCTGAGTGTGAAGGTGTTTGTGGGGGGAAGGCAAAGGAGAACACAGTGCCCTGGCTGGTGCCTCTCACCCTGGCTGGGTGGCTGCTGGCAGGGACAGCACAGCAGGGCAGGGCTATTCCAGTTGTTAGGTTAACAACACCATTTCACTGCAGAAAAGTTAGAGTGAATCTTACAGGGAGATGGTTATGCTCCAAGTGGATGATACCAGCCAATATGCTGACCTATTTCCTCCTCTTCCCTTGGTACCCACCCCAGGGAGTAATCATGAGAGAAACCTGCATCCTCCTGACCAAGCCTGCATCAGGCAGGAGCCCTCTTGTTCTCAAGAGGCTCTATGCAGTCTGTAAGACACATCCCAAAGACTCCTTGTAAGAGCCACACCCTAGACAGCCGAGATAACCCAGAAAGGCAATATGACCACACCAGCAAGGCAGGGCAGCCCTGCATGTGGTGGGCTCTGGCAAGCTGGAGGGATGCTGCAGTGAGTCGCAGGGAGGGAGGCACCACCAGGTTGGAAAGGAGCTTAGTGCAAGATCCCTGGCAGCTCAGTGGAGGCATTAGCAAGAGGCAGGAGGAGCCATGCAGAGGCAGGGTACAGGACAGGTTGTCCCAGGAGGCTCACAGCCCTCTTGAAGTATTGGGAACCACAGCTGCCTTGTTGCTTTGCTTGGGAGATGATCAGACCTGCCAGGAAGGCATAGGAGCAGGGACCAAGGGGTAAAGAACTGGAAGACAGAGGAATTGCCCTGACCCAGAAGGAAGAGGCAGATAGGGAAAGCAGAAGGAAGACCAGTCAGGCAAAGGGAGAGGGCTGGGGTGGTGACTGAGGGGAGGAGAGCAGGGCCAGCACAGAGGAGGGACATTTCTCTGACCAGAGGAATTCTCCTCCTGGCAGGCAGAAGCACAGGGTGAGCATCTGGCACAAGGTAAGCACAGAAAGGAGTAAAATACCATTAAGTGCAATAAGAAATGTACTTAATCAATGAGCTCTGCAGCTGAGGATCAATGGGAGGCAGACACGGCCATTAGCTAAGAAAGCTGAGAAAGAGCCCCAGGCTCTGATGGAGCGGTCGATGCCGGGTTTAACCAAGCAGCAGCAGAAGGGTCCCAAGTGGAGAGCAGAGCCAGGCTGCAGCCACGAGACAGGGCTGACCCTGCTCCTTGGGGCTCAGACCCCCAACAGGGAGCAGAAAGAGGAGACCAGGCTATGGCCTGCTGAAAAGCCTAGTGCTGAGCCCTGAGAAGCACCATGGACTCTGGACCAGACATGAGTATTCAGCAACAGCAATAAGGGTGTGAGAGGGAATGGGACTGCTGCTGGCAGGGAAAAAAGGGGACTCAAGCCCCTCATCATCATCCGGGGACATCACTTGGCTGTGGAGAGCAAGAGCCAGGGTTTTAGCCATGGGCCTTTCTCCTGTGGAACAAAGGCTGCAGTGAAGTTCAGGTGTTGGTCCTTGCTGTGGGGCCCAGCCCAGGAGGGTGCAGGGGGGTGTAGGCATTCTGGGGAGATCACCTGGAGCAGAAGAGACATGCAAAAGCCTCACTCATACCCACACTGCCTGGCTGACAGCTGCCTCCTCAGAGAAGGGCTGGCTGCAGAGCAGTTTTCCTCACTGCTCTTGTCCCTTTGCCTCTCTCCTCACCTTGAGCACTGTGCTGGATTGCTCCCTAAGGGCCACCACATGAAAGAAGTGCAAACTAGATGGCGAAGAGGTCACCCTCCCAAGAAGGTGTTGCACCAGCCCAGGTAAACAGAGCTGCTGCTGAGTCAGGACTTGCCCAGGCCCCAACCTTGAGAGATGCCCTAGTGCCCCCCCCGACCCAGCACGCTTGGAGCCCGTCCGGATGGTGCCGGCGCTCGGCTGAGTCACCACACACAGGGCTTCCTCAGGAGATAGTCTTGATTTTCAGCCCATGAGCAAATTTAGCACTGGGGAAGGCAGACAGCCCCAAGCAGCAAGTGGGCACAAGCTCCGGGTCTCACTGACAGCGCTGCAGCTGACTCAGCCCTGGTGCTGGGACCCTGCCACACTCCTGCCCTGGGCTCCATCAAACACCCAGCTCCTCAAGCCAGCCCAGCCCTGGCGCTGAACTCCAGCTCCGTGCTCTCTTCATGTTTCCAAGGCTGTCGCCCTCAATCCTGACCCCTGCTACTCCCCTTCCCACACTTGCTGAAACCAGATGGCCAGAGCCTAATCAGACCCAAGCCAGCAGAGAGAAGGAGCACCGATCTCCGTGCAGGGGAGTCTTTGGGGACCAGGCACAGAGCTAGTGATGTCTCAAGAGTATTGCAGCCTTGGGCTGTGCTTAAGGCAGAGTTTCTGTACGTGCCTGTGAAGAGGAATAAAGCGGCTGTCCCCTGGGGTCTCTTCCCAGGGGGTGGGCTCCCTTCTCCCACCGGAGCTGAAATCATAACCCTGATCCCAGGAGGCTGCTCCTGGCCCTCCTGGAGCCCAGGACACATGCTCCATCCCTACACATCGCTGGATCCTGTCACCGTGGGCTGTGCAAGACACATTCCTGTCACTGTCCCCCTTCCCAGACCCCGCACCCCAGCGGGAACAGCTGCCTCATGACCCGGGGGGCTGGGGGGTGGTCCCAGTGCCGTGTCGAGCGCTGCTCGTGGGTAGATCTGACCAGTTCACCCCACTCCTCACGCCTCCCTCCCTCCCACTCGTTCCTACGGGTTGGGGGGGGGGGCACATCGCCCGTCCCGGCGGACAAGAGAGAACCGGGCAACCACCCCGACGGGGAGGGGGGACGACACACCAATCCAATCAGTACCCCCCCGGGACTAGCGCAGGACCCTCCGCTGCTCCCCCGCAGCCTCCCGGGAC